>NW_026000076.1:2049328-2114854 GCF_001458135.2 Marmota marmota marmota | reverse complement strand
GATACAAGAGGAAGTGAGGGGAAAGGGAAAAATAATACAAGGGGGACAAATGAATGTCAGTAGAGGGGGCAGAGGGAGAAGAGGCGAGGGGAGGGGGGATAGTAGAGGATAGGAAAGGCAGCAGAACACAACAGACACTAGTATGGCAATATGTAAATCAATGGATGTGTAACTGATGTGATTCTGCAATCTGTATATGGGGTAAAAATGGGAGCTCATAACCCACTTGAATCAAAGTGTGAAATATGATATATCAAGAACTATGTAATGTTTTGAACAGCCAACAATAAAAAAAAAAAAAAAAAATGGACAGAGGGCTGGGGTTATAGCTCAATGGTTGAGTGCTCACGTAGCATATGTGAAGCACTGGGTTCGATCCTCAGAACCACATAAAAATAAAATAAAGATATTGTGTCTACCTAAAAAAAAAAAAAAAAAAAAAAAAAAAAAATCTTATTTTGAAATCTGCAAAATATGGTGGAGTCTGGGTGGCAAATGGTAACAGAAGTAATCATTTGCATTCAGATATTTTATGAAGAGGCAATGTGTGTATATCTAACTTCACCCATTAAAAACTGATATTCTTCAATGGATTAATTTAATTTACTTTATGGGGAAAATTTTTATGTTTGAATTTCAGTCATAAATGACTCTTTGAAATGTAAAGTTAAATTTTCAGCTATATAGATCAATAAAAACAAAATTACTTCTCTATCTTTTATTTTTGAAGTGCTCAAATTTCTTTTGTGGTTCGTCAAACACCACTTGCATTCATTCAGAAATTAAACCTGCTTAATTAGGTATTGAAATATTCTGTTTCCTACATTTTATTAAATTATAAGCCAAGCTAGTTGCACAGTAAAATTGTAAAAAATGCTAAAATTAAAATCCTCTCATTACAGATATCATTTTTGTTTATTTGAGATATTATCCATACATATGTATACTATGTGTAATATTTTAAGGTTCCTGGTGATAGAGAAATTAATAATTAATGAGCTCAAATTTCTTATTTAAGTCTTCTAATCAGTCATATTTGTTATCTTCTCAAATATTCATAATAAGTATTTTTTCCTTAAATGCATGGGATTATCCTATTTTATTTTGCACAAGAATGCCAAATAACATATGTTAAAAGGAAGAACTATAAAATCACGCAATGTGTAGATTCATATAATGTGAGATAGTGTATCAGAGGCAATGCATGCCAAGCAAGCAGCACATTTTACATTCTGACGCACTTTTTGAGCCTTGTTTTACTCACGTAATTTGGGCTTCAGATGTATTTCTCAATTGCTCACTGCAGAATAGCTGCAGAACTGAAACAAAACCTTCAGTATAAAAATGACAACCCTTTTGTTTCCACTAAATCCGTATTCTGTCATGCACTGGCAGGGAGCTTCCCAGTCCTGTTCTCTGCCAGTCCTTACCAGTTTGCCAATTATACAAGCTGCTTCCCCAGACATCAGACACAAATTCCACAAGACTGCTGTGCAAGCGTACCCTAATTAACCATCAGCTTAATTAGACAATTTACTGTGTAATTAGCAGGCAATTAGTCAACACCTCTCAGATCTTATTGACTGCTGTGACAGCCTTTCCGTCTTTTGCACATTCCCACATTCCAATACACAACAGCGACTGTGTTTCTAGCACTCTTAAACCCTGTACAACATGGTTCTGGATGGACAAGTGGGTAATATTATATAACAAAGGAAAAAATCAATATGGAGTCTGTCCAATTATTGAACTGTTTACAAACATCTTTTATTTAATACCCAAAGTCCAATATCATAGATACTTTAGTACCTGCTTCAAAAATGGCTTTGGAACCCACTTCTTAATGTGTTCTATTTCGTGTTTTAATGTAAAACACTTTAAATTACATTTACTATAGATTATTCCCCATAACTTGGTATGCCTACAGTAATTTGAGCAAACTTTCTGATCTGTGTGTAGGAGCTCTACTTGACTCAATTTCACTAATGTTAATAGCAGTTATAGATACAAATCCCTCACACACTGGTGGAATGTACTCTTGGGTAAGGAAACATTCTCTAGATTTCTCTCAATCAACTATGAAAAGGTTTAGAAACCAGGAATCACAATCTGGTGTTTTAACACTTACATTAACACTTACTAATTTTATATAAATAAGCATTTTTTAAAAAGCTATTCTCTGAACCCATGGATATGTCAAGTAACACCCAAAGCTCTTTTCAGTGCAATTTCTGACTCTAATAAAATACTTTCTGTCTTCTGGGAATTTCATAATTGGTAACTAATGAGATCTCAACTGCTATAAGGAAGAATGATGCTTTATCTTTTTTTCTTTCTTAAAGAGGATAAATTTTATTAAATGATTTAGAAGTTGAAAAATCTTCCATTAATGAAAACAAAAAATAATTTGACCACTCTTTCAAAGTTTAAATGGCTAACAGTCATCTACACTTCCTGATATCTGATAAGCTTCAAGAAGTATAAACTACTTATGACAACAGAGTTATTCCTGCATTATTTAGCTTTTCCATTAGCAACATTTTTCTCTTTCTTCTTTTTGTACATCAGTACCTAAAATTTTCAAACATGGAAAACAATAAGAGGTGCAAATTGGAGGAACTTGGAAAAGGCCATTGTGACTGTACATCAATTAGTACAAAGTAAAGAAAAAATGGGGTGAGATTCAGGAGATAGAAGGTATATGGTAAAAATGAGTTGTATAAGAATTCAGGATTTTATTTTAAGGGTTACAGGAAACCATGGTAATGCTTTAAGCAAAAAAGGGCATAGTCTAAATTATATGAGATCATTCTGGTTGCCAGTAGAAATGCAATTGAGGGTAAGATTGGAAACAATGAGGTTGGTATATAGTACTAAGTAAGAAATGTGGGGTCTTTGATGTAGGTAATTCTAGTAGAGAAGAGTAATTAATTTCTATAAGATTATATCTATTAATGGTTTAGTCTGTTACAGAGATTATAGTAACAAGGATTAAAATTTTCATTGAAATAGTCATTTATATGTTATAAATTATTTCTGCCTCTTTATTTAAAAATCAATCTAAGCATCACTAGAATACTATAAGGAAAGCAAAAAAAAAAAAATTCTGGTCTGATCTTATAAGTGAACATGCTAAAGTTTAGAGAAGTTAAATAATTTTACACTCCTATTACTTAAAAAGGGTTAAAAATTCTTCAAATTAAAAAGAGACCATTATAATACTTCAATAATGACTACTGTAGAATTTACCATGAAAAACACAATTTAAAATTTAAGAGTATATATTTTACCCCTGCAGCTGTCTGCATGCAAGCTTGTTTCTCTATTTTCATTTTACAATACTTAACAAGAGAATTTTAGCTACTTCTGGTTCTGTGTTGTGTATACAACCATACTTCCTTTCATACCGATCAATAAAAAATTTCAAATTTTAATGCCAGTTTTCTTTATTTCGCCATTTAAAAACTACATACAATGAAGAGGCTGCCTGTCTTATGCTGAGTATTTTAGAAGATCCAAACACAGTAGAAAACTCTTATTCACAGTTACATTTTCTGTGTTTCCAGTTGCCCATTATCATTCATGGCCAAAAATATTAAAAGATTACATTATTTATTAAATAAATAATTCATAAATTTCTTTGTTTTTAGTTTTTGTACTGGGGACTAAACCCAGGGGCACTTAACCACTACCACGTCTGCAGTACTTTCTTTTTTTTTATTTTTATTTTGAGATAGGGTCTTGCTAAGTTTTTTAGGGCCTTGCTAAATTGCTAAGGCTGGCTTTGAACTTGCAATCCTCCTACTTCCGCCTCCCGAAGTACTGGGATTACAGGCATGCACCACTGCACCCAGTGAAAGTTTTAAGCTAGACACCATTCTGAATAGCTTTATAAAATTTCATGCCATTTTGCTTTACCGTGCCCAGGATATAAATTATCCCTTTGTCCAGAGTATCCATGCTGTATATACTACCTCTCCATTAGTTACTTAGGAGCTATCTGGAATATAAGATTGACTATCATGGTATCTTGGTGCTTGAGTTCAAGTAATCTTTGTGTAGAAGTCTAACAACACAATACCTATGTCGCTTACTTCACTTTATCTCATCATGTATGTATTGTATCATTTCACATCATAACAAATAGAAAACAAGTACAGTACAATAAGATGTTTCAAGAGGGAGAGAAACCACAATCATTTAACTTTTTTTGTATTATTGTTTAAATTGTTCTGTTATTAATAATTATTTTTGTTAATATGATACTATGTTTAACTTATAAATTCAATTCTATCATATGTATCCATGTATGGGGTAAAAACACAGTATATTTAGAGTTTGAAATTATCTGTTGGGGTTCTTAGAATATTCCCCCCAGATGAGGGAAAACTACCATATCCTATGGCATAGAATTCCAACCACCAGAAACACAAGGAAGAAATGGATCCTGCTGTGATGCTCTGAAGCCTGTCTTGCATTTGTGTTGCAGCTGTACTTCCCATGGCTCAGCCAATGACTGAACAGGGCAGGAATACTAAACAGCCATCTCCAAGAGACACAAAGACTCCTCAGCAGTTTTGATCAAGTTTGCTTAGAGTGCAAGCATTCTTGGATGCCTCCCTCAAACCTTCCTTCCCTTTCTTTTACTCAGAGCCAGACTTGTATTGTTACCTTATGGCTCTCAACCTTCCTCACCTCCCTCTATAATTTATCCCATAGGGATTTCACCTAATAAATACATATTTAGTTTCATCTTGGCAACTGCTTCTTGGAAGACCTGGAATGATACCTGCTGCCATTTAAAAAAAATTACATGACACACACAAAATCTAGAAAAAAGATTCAGTATGAGAGAACTTTTGTGAAATGTAAGGTTTTTAATAATGCCTTTTCATATAATTAATGTTGTCAATAATTAAATTTTGACCTAGATATTAAAAGAGTATAAGACTGTACATTTTCACTGAGACTTTAAGGAAGACTGAAATAAGCTACAAAAATAAATTTTCCCCTTGCAGTAACATCCAGGTGGATGACAAAAACCTGCTCAGGGAACTCTTATACCCTTTGTTCTAATAAGGATACACAAAAAGTTAAGGACATTAGTGATTAATGAAATGATTTCTTTGGAGTATGCTGATGGTGTGTTCTGAGTCCCTCTGCCATCCCAAGTCACAAGTCAAGGATTAAACAGATCACTCAGTACACTTCATATACACCTTGCAGTTCTTCTTTTCCACTTTGGAGGGATGACTCACAGTGTACTGTGTCCCAATCTGCTTGATATATCTAAAAGGTGAGGTGTCACTTGACAACTGCTAGAAGATGAACTCAAAGAAATGTACCTTTATGACAACCAACCTGCATTCTAGGATTTGTCAGGATAAAGGACATGTAAGATTTTCCTCTGGTAAAGGTACCCTATAAAATAAGATGCTATGAGGTCTCAAGCTCTACTATAGGGAAAAGCAAACAAATCTCAGCAGAGGAAAGTTAGAGTGCTCAGTGTGCTCCCACAAGTTGTGCAGGGAGTAAGCCATGACCAAAGAAAGACTCCAAAGAACCATGGGGGAATTCCCAAGGGACCGGAAGAATGTTTGAAGAATGTTTGAAGAATGTTTGAATGTGCCTACAAGAAGGGTCATTCTAAAAAATGTCTGTCTCTTTAAGAAGAATATTGGCGTTGTATAAAATTATATTTACCAAGAATGTGAAAATAGTTTTCATGCTAGTAAAACTTATCAATTTGATTTCCATATTATTGCTAAACAGGGAAGTACTTAATCAGCAGTGCTATAGATCCCTTCATTCACAAGGCCTGAAGGTCATAGAACCTGACTTCAAGAAGCTTGTATTAGGCAAGGAAAAATTAGCCAACTTTTAAAGAATCATTTACATCTTGTATCAATTTAGTAAGACTCTATACAAGCCCAGAATGTGGAGAAAGAGCAATTAATTAACACAGCTACAGAGGACACTTGTTGTCAGTGGTCTTTAAATATTAGAAGAGTATAAGATAACTTCTTATGAGTGAGGAATGGTAAAACCAAGGTAAAGATGATAGAAACATAAACCTGCTGAATAAAGCTGTTTTATCAGAAAAGAATCTGCAGGAGGGGAGAACTGAAAGTTGTTAAAACAGTGAATGGAGATGTGCTGTGATCAACAATGGCCTCCAAGTTGAATTATGCAAACCCTCTGTTTAAAACCTCTTCATAGTCCCTCTTATCTACACAATCACATTGAAATCCCCAGATAACAGGAAGTCCCTATTGTCTCTACAAGTGCTTATGCCATTTTATGACTATGCTGAATTTTAAATATTCTTGGCACCCTCATGATAGATATCCACTGTTATATCTTCTGTCCAAAATAAAGACACAAGTCAAATGTGAAGTTAATTTTCTTGTTTAAAAAAAGGGGGATTGGAGATGCTGCTTATTAAGCAACATTTCAGTCAAAAAATTTTCTGTTGCCTTATGTTAACATCATAATGCACATACTTTCTGAGCTAGAGTTTAGGTTCTCTATAACAAAGAGTAACACACACACACACACACACACACACACACAATCCCAGGCAGTGCCTAAGAAACATTTGAGTGAATGAGATTTTTTTTTTAAAGGAAATAAAGGGAATTGGTAAAATATTTCAGTTGCATTGAGTTTAGTGAATAACCTTAACTTAACACTTTATTTAATGACATTTTAAGGGAAATTTTAACATTAATAGAGGGTGAATTTGGCAGAAGAGAAGCTAAAATCTGTTCTAAACATGAGATATTGTGGGAAAACATGCAAATGAATAAGCAAAGCATGATGCAAAGGGCAGTGGGCTGAACTAAAGAAAAAGAAGCAGAGGAGGATATAGGGTAAAAAAAAAAATTAGTGGGTATCTTACAGGGCAGCTGACTGACTCTAACATATCAGTAACTTCCTTGAGTTATTAATGTTATCTTGTTTTTTTATGCATCTTATTTCAGAAACAGTGGTGATTGAATATGAATCACATTGCAAGTACTATAAGAAAATGAAGTACAAGGAGAACTATAATAGTACTAAGATTTGAATAAATCTTGTAACAAAACAGCCAATGTAGGTAGGTTCTTTATAAAAAAAAATGACAGTGGAGTAATCACGGTTTTATAAAGTATTTTTTAAGAAGGATTAAGAATATGCCTACATAGTAATGACTAGAATCTTGTTAAAAAGCAATAAAGAAAATACAAAGGCAAGGAAAGTATTATGGAATTCAATCCATCTTAATTACAACCAAAGATTGCTTCATCTACATATATCCAGAATATGGAAACTTTTAACTAGTCAAATTTAAAATCTGCAAAATAATTATGTGAGACAGCATAAGGACAATATCACATTTTCAAACAGCAGGACTATATTTTCAGGAAATTTCCATTAGTAATAATTATGATAATTTTCCATTAACTTTGACCAATTTCTTAAAAAAAAGATTGGGTGTGGTGGTGTAGCCCTATAATCCCAGCTAATCAGGAGTCTGGGGCAGGAGATCACAAGTTCAAGGTCAACTTGTACACTTTAGCAAGACTCTGTCTCAAAACAAAATAAAATGGCTATGTTATGTCAGGATGTAGCTCAGTGGTAGAGCACTATTGGGTTTAATCTCAGTTTGGAAAGAGAGAAGAGGGTGTGGAAGGAGAGAAAGAGAGAGAAAGAGAAAGGAAGCAAGCAAGCTGACTGAATAAGAGGTATTTTCCATTACAAGGTAGGTTCATCTACCAGCTAACCTGAATCAAAATTATACACATCAATTTCTATTATTAAAAAGTCTATTTGAATCTCACCTTGTCCTCTCTATCAAAATGATTAACTAATTAACAAGTGTGAAATCACAGCCTGAAACAGAGAAGAAGTGAGGATGTAATTATATTGGAAAATTGATTAGTCTGCTTTATAGTCAACTAGCCCAAATTTGAAATAAAGTATAAAAAATTATTTAGAGCAATTTGAATAACTTTAACCATGTGCATGTTCACAATTATCACTTTGGCCATTATTAAAGAATTTTACTTAGTATTAGAAATATATTATTACTTTGAGCTTGCAAACATCTTAATTTATACTTCCATTTAATGAACTAAGTCCAGCAAACATGGTGTAACTGGCAAGAAAAATTAATTTAGAACTTTGGAGAGACACAATTGTGTATTTATTATTCTCCCTTGAAAGATTTAGCTTGTATACTGAAGACATACTCAGGTGAGTGAGTGTGCAAAAACACACTTATACAAGCACACATATACATTCTTTTGTTGTTAAGAAGATGTGCCGTCACAGAAGAGCCAGGTAAACAATAGTAAACACTGGATTAAACACTCGATTAAAACTCCTACAAAGCTAGTACATGTGAACTGTGCCTTTTTATAAACTCATCCTTTATCATTTGAGAATAAGTCAATTTTATAAATTTTAATAATGAAAGCCTAAATAATAATCAAAGGAACTAGCTAGGTTGCAAACTCTTGGTACAATGAAATCATTTTGGTTTCTAGCATGTTAAAAGACTCCAACATGAATTTACATTAATTATGTTTAAATAATTATAACTGCTTAGTTAATTTTAGTTAATGTATAACTATATATCAGGAGAACAATATTATACAGTGAAGAGAAATTAACTATGTACAAAATTTGAAACTAGCATGACAGTAAAAACAACACCATGAACTACTATTCGTGTATTGTTTCATAGAACTTTATGATGAAGTAACAGAAATTATTGATAATAATAAAATAAATCAGTTTGATTTAATGTTTTAAAAATATCCAGATCTTTACTTCTAATAAAACCTTCAAAAATAAGTTACAGAAGTAAACACAATATTCTGTTTTATAATCCAAAGAAAATTAGCCAGGCTCCAAAATATTACATAACATATTTATGAAACTTTCAGCTTTAAATATTATTTTTATCATTTATTGTCCTAAAAATGGTATTCTTCAATTCTTGTCTGGTTGATAGGTGCTAGTAATTTGTTCAATTTGTGCAAATTCAGGCACAACTCCCTCTCAATTAAGATAATGTGGACTGATACAACTTTCTTGAAATCCACATGGGGGAACAGACAACCTACATGGTAAAACATCTGCAAAACTTATTATGAGAAGTAAAACAGGACTATTTAGAAAGGAAAAAGAAAAGGCTTATGGATACAGCATGAGAGCTGTCTCTAAGAAACTGAAAAGCTGTCATGTGGAATTGTGGTCCAAATTAGAATCCTGTAATTATCCATTCATCTAACAAGTATGCATTGAGTCCTTCCTATCTGCCAGACCTTGTTCTTGGCACTGGTCATGCAATAGTGAGCAAGAAACACAATATCCCTTTCTTATGGAGCCTACTTCAAGAGGCTAAAACAGAAAACAAACACACAAACAAATAAATAATCAAGAGCATGGCCATTTTATATAGTACAAAGTACAGTGAAGAAAAAAACACCAGTGTAATGTAGCACAAAAGCTTGAGTTTTGAATGGTCAGCAAAGGCTTCTCCAAGGAGAAAATTTTAATCTGAGAATAAAATCAGATGCAAAAACTGGTTATGTAAAGATTTGACAGCAGAACATTCCAGAAAGAGTAATCAAGGAAAACGGCCCTGAAGAATGGAAGTTGCCATGTTGGAAGACTAAAATGAAGGCCAATGTGGCTGGAGAAGAGCAGCACAGGGAATTGGAATGGAATGACTGTGGATTCTCAAAGGTTGTAAATCAAAATGCTCTCTTTCTCACTGGAGTTTCTATGTATTTCTCAATAGAAATATAAGCATAGCCAGGTACTTTACTTCCATAGGAGGAAAGCCCTTGGTGTCCTTGATCTACTTAACTCTGGGTCTCTGCAGAACACTGATGCAAACAACCTTCATTTGGGACAAAGTAACAAGGTTCTGAAATGATAAATTATGAAGAATCCTACAATAGTGGAGAAAGCTACGACTTGTATCAAACAGATCTTGGTTCAAATCTTGATATGGTAGGTTTCAGCCTTTTAATAGGAGGAGCTATTGCCATGCCTTTTCATTCTGATCTGGCCTTGACTTGCCCTATCAATAGAACCCAATGAAAACTGGATTGTGCTTCTTTTAAGCTTCTGCCTCAAAACCACTTGGAATTTCTCCTCTCCCCTTTTTGGAACCAGTAACACTACCTTGTAAATAAGCCCCATATAGCCACTTTGAAGATGAGACCATATGGAGATAACAGACTTGACATGCCTACTGAGGATTCAGACTGCGGAAGAAGGGCAGTCACCAGTCCACCACCAGCCAGTCTGTCAAGTGACTGCAAATACATGAGTGAAAACTAGTAACACCAGTGGAGCAAGGGCTAGTCAATCCCCTGAGCCCTGACAGCATTGCCAAACTATAGAAACAGAGAAGGTAACTTATTGCTGTTTCGAACTAAATTGTGGGATAATATGATATGTAATAATAGATAAATGATACAAAAATCTTTATGCTTGCTAGCATAGCAAATTAAAAAATGTGTAGCATTGTCTTTGAGATTGTGAGTTAGGCAGAAGCTTAAAAAACCAAGAGTAGGCTGTTAGTAAATGCTGAAAAAATGTCGAACAAACTGTTAGCAGAGGCTTAAAATGTGCTAAGAAAATTTTTACTGGGGGCTGGGGAAAAAGCCAAAAACATTGTTGGGGATAATTAAAAAATATAAAACATACTTAATGCATTTATGGATCTGACGAAGAAAATTTCTAGACAGAATGCTGGAAGTATCAGTAGAATGTATATAACCAAGTATAATATGAAAATAAAGAGCTAAAGGAGGATATATTTAATTTGCTAAACAAAACTTAGACCAAGTCAAAAAGTGCCAGTGCTGGCTGAGCTAAAAAATAAAGGTATTCTTTATTATAAGTCTCTCCTATATGAAAAAAAGATTTTCAAAGGAAATTATCTTACAGTAAATATTACATCAAGAATGTTTTAGTAAGACTGTTACAACTTTAGGATGGTTCCAGGCAGGTCCTAGTAGAATCTTAGGTAGAAAATAAGAAAATAGGACATCCACTGTGAGTGAGGACTAAAACAACAATTAAAAAGAGAGGATTGGGGATCTTAACCTTCTTTTCAGGAGTAGGAACATGCTGAGAGTGACTCAGCTGCCAACATGGACCATCACTGACAATTTACTGGGTATGGGGGCAAACCTCAAAATCAACAGCCCAGTGGACAAAGACATAGTAGGTAGGAAAAATAAATGAAGAAAACACTACCAGGGAGCAGAATAGGATCCTAAATAGAAACTTCCCTCATCCCTAGAGTTCAGAGCCCTGAAAAAGTGCTAAACTATTTCAAAATTGCTATGGACATTTGAATGCTATGTGTCTTCCATTTCTCCTATTCCTGAATGAGAGTAGTGTGGTTGGCTTGACCCTCGTGTTTTATGTTGGGAGTATGGGGAACAGATAACTTGTTTCAAAGTAACTTCAGATGCATTGGGACCCAGTGAGGTCACAAGGTCATGGAAGTTCAGCCTAATGTCATTAATCAAGGTATTTTAGTTTCTTAGAAAGAGTTGGATGTACTTTTGCTTGTGGGAAGAATATAAAATTATTATTAGTAGAGGACAAGTGAAGACTGTTTGGAAAGGTGGCTGCAATCTGTACTCCTGTCCCTTTGTGATATGATTTGTGATTCTTTTGTCAATAATGGATGGTAGGATGGTATTTACCTATTTCTTGAATATAAACTGATTGTGTGACTTGCTTTGATCAAAAGAATAGTAGGAGCAACACTGAGTGCTTTAGAGTCCTCATCTCAATAGGTCTTATAGCTTCCATTCTTGTTCCCCTTAGAACATTGCTACTACCTTGTGAACAAGTCCAAACTAGCCTTCTTGATAATGAAACACCATAAGGAAAGAAAGACAATGAAGAGACAGAGAGGAACTCAGCAATTACAGCAATCCCACCTGAGGCTCCAGATTCCTTACAATACTTTGCCAGTCTCCAGGCATCCACCAGAGGACTACAAATGCATGAATGAGCCCTGAAGACACAATGTGAAGCAGAAGAGCTGTCCACATGAGCTCCGCCCAAATTTCCAACATATATGATTGTGAGTAAATAGGTAGTTGTGTTGAGTCCTGGGTAATTTATTTAAATTTCTCAGCCCATTACTTCATCTGAAAACAAAACAATATCGAGCTTACAGGGATATTGTGTGAATTAAGCAAGATAAATTATGAAAAACATTTAGTCTGTGCATTCTAAGCACTGGATAAATGGTAGTGAATATGTGAATAACAATGACAACTATGGCAACCATAACAACCTATACTGTTGAACAATATGTTCACAATAGTGATCTAGAAGCAACTTTGGATAGAAACTAGAGTCTCCCAGGCCAAAGTTTTTTTCTGTGCACTATACTTTCTGTCAATAATTGTTAGCCATTCTTTAGGGTATTTTTTTTTTTTTTTGTATTTTTTGTACTGGGGGGAGTGGGCAGACTGTGTTTTAAAATCAATTTATTTGTATTAAATTGCACTAATTCATTACATAATTTTTCAGAGAGCAGAATTATAGATGAAACTCATGAGAAGGCTGATTTGGAGTCAATAAAATAGATCTTTCCATAGCTATCACAGGCTGCATCGCCTTAAAAATGTAGTATATTCCTTGTCACTATAAGTGTCCATGAGCAGGTCACATTTCTTCTGTCAGGACTACTGATGCATGAGCTTACATAATTGGGCCAGATGATTTTTATGTCTTTTCCTAATATGTGGTACTCTTTCTGTTTTCTCAATAATCCTCTGCATTTTAAAGGCTTATTCAACAACCTAAGTCTTAAAGTATAATCCATGCATGTAGAAATTTCACTGACATTTTCATCTTTAGACTGGTGCAGATGTACTACAGAAACAAGATAGGATATGAAAATTTTTGAATTGGCCTTTTCACCTTTGATTTAGATCAATACTCAGAATAGTCAATTGTTTTATGTGTTAACTATCTGTTCATATGGCTGGGGAAAAACTCAATATGCTGGTGACAAAAATCTATTTATTCATTTATTAATTCATTTATCCAATGAATATTCATGAAACATTTATCAAACCTTCCTATAAACTAAGCATTGTGCTGTGTAGTATAAGGTTGTATTTTACAGAAATAGCTACAATCAATACTTTGACACCAAAGAAATAATGAAGAGTCTTAAATATTTGGGGGTTTTTAGTTTTCTGTATTTTATGTATTAGAGACCCATTTTACCTACCTATTTACCTAATCATTTAATACTTATTACAATGTTACATATTCATTCAAGACTTTTTCTTACTAAAAATTACAATATATACGTACATTTGGAATACAGAATATGAGTTCTCAGGACACAATTTAGAGTCATGATTAATAAAAACAAACGTTTTGATCCATTTCCTATCAATATAATGTGAACAGAGATCATGGGATTATTTTATGTGAAGTCCAAAACATTTCTAGTACTCCTAGTTAAAAAGAGCACCTCTCTGTTTTGTCATGTTAGTTTAGCTTTAATTAAGTTTGACAGGTTGATTTCTCTCCCATCTTTTTAATTTAAATTTGAACTGAATATTTATTTATGCAATATAATTTTATTTTAAATATTATTTTATCATTCTTAAAAAACAAATAGAATATCAAGAAAAACAATTTAGTTATTTTGGGAAATTTTTAGACTGATTTGGAATGGAAGAATATAGTTAATAAAAGCCATCTTTGATGTTATTTAACACAAAAGCAAACATAGATCTTTTTATATTTGACATTAAAAATCTGATCATTTGCCTCCCTAAAGAAAGCACATACAGTTTTTATACAGACTGCACAGTAAAGAATAATAATATTTCTGTTTACTGAGATATCAACTGGCATTTCACTGTAAGTCAATGGTCTATCGTTGCTACAGCGTATTAGACCTCAATCTGGCATCTACAAATGTCAAGAGTATAAAAAAAATATAGGATGAAAATCAAAAGCATGTTCTGAACTCCCACAAAAAAAAAAAGGGAAACAAAGTTCACCTAAACGTATTTGCTGCAGAAATCAGTGCAATATTCAGCTGTCAATCTAGAAAAACAAGGGAGCCACACTGTCAGTAGGACAGGATAATAAAATTTCCAGCAGATGTTCAGGCAGGGCTCTAATTTTTTACTGAACTCCCTTGGTAAGCATTTAATTTCTTTATCATATGCAGGCTCGGCAAATTGTACTTCATCAAAACTGTATTGTGAAATATTAATATTTCATATGATAACAAAACTCTATAGACTAACCTTTGTCATATGAAAAGCATCCAAATTTCAAATGTCAAGATTCTGAATTTTAATACATTTTAAATAGATTCTTGAATTGGCATAATAAATTAAAATAAGACTAATCTCAATTGGTATGCTATAATTTCACACAAATGTATAGTACATATAATGCTTTAATAGATGTCTTTGGTAAAAGTCTGCAGAAAAAAAAACAAATAAAATGGTGTATGCTACAACATTTCATCAGTAAGAAATTCATAATACATAATTATATATTTGTAATATTTAATCACTAATTAGGGACAATATAAAAAAAACAAATATAGTTCTTTATCAGGAAAATGGGATATTCTGCATACTTATGTATAGGAAGTGATCTTTTTTGAAAATGACGTTATATAAATGCAAGGTAGCTTTGTTATTTTTGTCATTTAAAAATCAGCAAAATGTGTTTAAAATAGTCTTTGCACATTATTTTTTTTGTATTCACTAGCAAAAGAAGTAGGAAGTCTGAAAAGCCCTCCTTCTTTATGTTTCATGTGCCAAATTTAATTTGCATTTGTTCATAACTCCCCTTTTGAACCAGCATCACAGACTTCTGAATTGATAGATTAAATTTAAATTGGAGGTTTAGGGGAAAGTTAGCTTACACATTTATTTCTGCTGGTGATCCTAATAAAGGCAAGTGCTCCTGGGTTACTGAAAGACACAGCATCACAAATCAATGCATGTCACCAACAGAGGAAAGACTGATGTTTCTGATTAATCAGAACTCAATTTCTGCAAGCAAAGAAAATCCAAAGCAAATTCCTTTTTGCCTAATTCTTCACTTATACCTGTTTAAACCCATATTTCAGCTTTCACATATGTATTCTAAAATAGCATAACAGGTATAGTTATTCAATGCTATCTGAGACTATTTTCCTCAACAAATTGAACATTTGATTACAGTTCTCCAGTAACTCTTAAAGGATGCGTTGAAAAAAGACAAATATACTATTAATATTCTACAAGATTGTAAATAATTTATTCATGATATTCTAAAGTGGAATCCAGTTTATTCTGTTCATTTTTACACTTTGTTTAATGAAAGGCTTTCTAAAGAGTCAGTTGATTTATTTGAATAAAACATCTTTGTATTTAAATATAAAAATCTTTAAGAAATATGTTTTCTCAGCACTGATTTTTCTAAGTTTTGAAGATTCATTCTATGGATTTTCTTGACCACACTTATACATAGCATCTTGTAAAGCTGTCAGAAGAAGACAGCTGTAATGTTTTACCCATAATAATGCCAGCTATTGATCCTAGTAAGAGAAGAAAGAGGGAAAGAATGTGCTTAATGGGGCATGTTTGTTCTCTATTATTTTCTTTGCCTAAGGATAAGGCTGGTTTAAATAATGATACTCTTTCCTTAGTTGCTAGATTCACACATTCTTATACATTAATTATTACTAACTACCAGTTAGTACTAAATACACTGAGTGGCTTAGCAACTAAAATTTTTATCAATAAATGGCCTAAGAAATGTTAAATTCTGCTGCTGTCTTCTGATTTAAAGCCATCTATGGATATCACATTCCACTGCATAAATGGTCCTACTCTGAAAAAATGCATATACATGGTTTGTGTACTTCAGATAACCAATCTCAACTTTAATATGTAGTTTATTTCCTACTAAGTATGTCCACTTGTGGTCTGGGTAGACTGATAATATCTCATGAAACTCAGGGTATCTGTTTATTTGAAAAACTTACTATATTCAAAATCATGAAGAATCTTATTACAAACAACAACAAATATAGTGAGGGATTCTTTTTACATTAACTGGACCCCAGAATTTTGTATAAACCAAATTCATGGTCTCCTTAACTTCAAGTTGAAGCATATGTATACACATCTAAAAATCACAAAACAATAATATCACAAAACAATTAATGTCAAAAAACAATTAAAAATAGAACTAACATATAATCCAGTAATCCTAGTATTTGTTATATATCTAAAACAAATAAAATCAATATGTCCAAAACGTCTGCACTTCCATGTTCATTGCAGCACTATTCACAGCAATCAAGAAATGAGAACAACATAAGTCCATTGGTAGTATGTAAAATGGAATATACTGTTCATCCATAAAATGAAGGATAGCCTATCATTTTCATCCATGCAATGACATGGGTGGTACTAGGGATCATTACATTAAGTGAAATAAGCTAGATATAAGCAAACAAGTATTTCATGATTTCACTCATATGTTAAAAAAAGTTTATCTCATAGAGACTGGGGGTAGAATGGTGGTTACCAGAGGCTGAAGAGTGTCGGAGAAAAGGAGAAAGGACGGGGAGGGTTGATTAATGGATACTAAGCCACAGTTAGATAGAAGTTCTGGAGTACTACATTGCATAGTAGGATGACCATAGAAAACAATAATGTACTGTGTATTTGAAAAAAGAAAGAAATTTGATTATTTTAACCATTAAGAAACCATAAATGTTTGAAGAGATAGATATATTTAGCCTGATTTAAACATTACGCAACATATATATATATCAAAACATTACATAGTATTCTATTAATATGTATAATTTTCATGTGTTTCAATAAAGAAAAAATGAAGAGTATATGGTTAAGTGAAAAATCACTTTTATAATATTTATACTTTTGATGCTTCCTATACAATACAAAATGAGAAATATATGCGATACCCCTGTTTCCACAGAATAGATGGGCTGAAAGGAAGTTAAAGCCTATTGTGTTATGACAATATATAGTTAATAGTTTAATAGTCATTATATCTTGGTCATTATACTCACATTATATATTATTTATGCCTTAATTAAAGTACATACTAAACATTTAGGCAAAACTTCAAAAATATATTCTTACCTTATCAAGAGAGAAAGTTTTGGTCAAGGCAAAAGCCCATCCAGCTTCAAAAGCTCTTCGGATCATTGCAGAGTTGGTAGCTGGGGTTGCACTAGCAAGACCAAAAGGATTTATAAACTTCAATCCAGCCATTTCCACACTAATGTCCACCAGATCAATAGGAGTGTAAAAGAGGGGTAGTTCGGGCTTGGCAGAAACTGAAGCTCCATATTGTGACTGCAAAAAAAACAAACAAAGAGTCAATAATTGCTATATCACATCTGAATTATCTATATAATTGTTTTATAAAAATCACTTCAACATAGCATTTGAATTCATATAGATTACATCAGTCTGTTTACAATGATGAAAACTGGCTACAAGTCAGTTAGCAGTGAACCAAATTCATATGTAATTATCATTCTTTTCTAATTTAAAAGGCAGTATAGAGAGTATTAACAAATAAAAATCAATTAAACAAACACACAACTCTATTTAAAACATACTGAGTTTCAAACACAAAAGGGAATAATTTTAGAATTTATCTCCCTGGTTCCATTAACACAGCTTCTTTGTACTTAATTTATGAAAATGTCTTAGTGCTCAGAGATATGGGCAACAGAAAGTCAGAGGCCTAAATTCAATTTCCAGTAATCTCACTACTGCTTATGTGATTTTAGGAAGCCACCTAACATGTCCCTGTGTTTTTTCCTCTATAGTTTTCAGTAAAGCAGTAGGAATGCCAGCTGCCTAATTTCCTGCCCCATGGGGATATTGGAAAATGCAGGAAATGATAAGCCAGAGGGAGACATCTAATTGGGAAAGTGGATAATGTACTCACGTGCATTAGGGGAGTTTGTTTTTTTTTTTCCAGAAACCAAACAGGTAACAAACAATTTATGTCAAAATCTTAAGTTGGCACTAAAAACTGCACACTAACTTTGGTTAAAGGATCATGTAATAAGGCTACCTTGCAGTATAACTGTAACTGACATGAATACATATGTATATGGTACACTGAAGCATAGTAGTAGTTTCCTAAATGTCCTTTCCTCCCTTTCTCCTCTTCCTCATTTCCTGTCCCTCCCTCCCTCCCCCGCCCCTTACTTTTTTTCTCTGTTTATCTCTGAAAGACAAATAATACTGGAAAATACAAAAAAAAAAAAAATGGATGAATTTTCTCAGCCAAAGTAGTTACTGAATGGATAGGGCTAGTTAATTCAAAAGTAGAACTTCTTTCTCTTGTGAATCATCACTCAAAAGAAAAGTTATTTAAGCAGAACTTTAATTTTATAGTGTGTCTTGTGTAGATAAAGATTTCCATGACTTGCATAGAAATTACTTCTAGGCCTTCACCATTTATAATGCAAAGTAAAGTTCACTTAATATGTAAAAACGCATCCAACTTGCCAATTGAAAGACTATTATGTTTCCAGTCTTGCAAAAACATGCTTCATGGTTTCCAGCCTTCAACTATGGCAGACACGTACAGCCAGGGATATGCTGGGTTTCTAGGATATTGTTTTTTCTTTATTCCCCTCACCCTTTGTGTGTGTGTGTGTGTGTGTGTGTGTGTACGCGTGTGTCTCTAGGGATGGAACCCAGGACATCCCACATGCAAAAGCACTCTATCACTGAGGTACATCCCCAGACCTACAAGGCAAATTTCTGAGTATTTGATAGTCAATATGTGAACATAATTTCTCCTGCCCTCACAAAGAACTGCAGTACCATTAAAAAGATTACGAAAAAGAAAATAGCTACAATGTATAATATAGGGAATTGGAAATTGGAAATTTATGGGGTGTGTATATGTGCATGTTTGTGTCCATGTAGGTATGTACAAGATGGACATGGGAGACAACCACTTTTGGTTGATATTTGCTTGTTTTGGGTACTGGGGATTGAACCCAGGGTACGCTAACACTGAGCTATATGCCCAGTCCTTTTTACTTTTTGAGTTCCGGACAAAGTCTAAGTTGCTAAGGGCCTAAGTTGCTGAGGCTGGCATCAAACTTATAATCCTCCTGCCTCAGGCTCCCTTCACTGGGATTACAGGCACGTACCACCACATCTAGCTAGAAAATCACTCTTGATAGTATTTTCTTAGCTCTGTGTTACCATTATTTAAATTGAATCAAGCAAGTTTTAGGTTACACTAATGAGTAATTCCCTGATATGAGAGGAAGAGATTAGAAAACACTGGGAAAATTTTAGAAATAACTTCCTTATGTTCAGAATCTCAGAAACAGAAACAACCCTGGGCACCCCTGTGTCTAATATCCATAGCAGAGATACATGTGGTCCTACATACTTTATTAGATAAAATGAATGACACTACAAGTTTTCCTCTCTTTTTTTATGGCTATTTACTGAAATAGGTAACCTCTTTAATCTTACAGATGAATTTAGTTTGTTTAAAGTGGTAGCTATATATGGCATTAGGCAACAGCAAATAGGTAGGTATATGTCTGGCTCAACTTGCATTGGCTAATTTGTGTAGTTTTAAAAAAATAGATCATTGTCAAAAAATCCTTAAGATTATAAACTTAATAATTAGAAAAAAATGATTTGGACAAGATTTTGCAAGATTTACCTTAGGTTTGAAACAAAACAAAACAAAATGCAATATACCAAATCACACAAGTAACAAAATGTAAACATACACATACATACAAAGTCTTTCACATGAGAAGTACATTTCTCATAAAATACACATTTTATTTATAAAATTGTTACTGCTGTGCATTTGTGCATGATATAACTTAAAACTCTGATGTAACAGGTCTGCATGTAATTTTGGCTTCTTGGTTCTTTGTTGCAAAGAAATGCTGCTCCCCTTTGTCCTCTGGCTTAGGGAACTCAGAGTCTCAATTTCCGATCTCACCACAGGCTAATTTTTCCCAAATCTCAAATGAAAACTCCAATTTGGGATTTCTTAGAAACTTCAAACATTCAAAGGTGGACATTTGGCCCTACTTCCAATTCAACTTTAAAATGTATCTGTGTATTCCTTCCTAAAAAATGTGCATACAGATTTTCAATATTTTCAGACAATACCATCTTTCTAGTCATCCAATAGTGTTAATAAATCACATATATCTTAAAAAACAAACCAGATATCAACCAATAGAGACTAGTTCCATGACAGTTTACCCTACAAGGGAATGCTTGCTAGCATCAAAAACAACAAGAGGAAATTAATGTATTGCCATGAGAGTTTTGTTATATACTCAGACAAGTATGAGGTGACACTATATATAAATGTACAGGTTTCAGTAAATATATACATGTAAACATCTCTCTTTATCCATCTATCACCAAGTATACACATCAATATAATGAGCAAAATTATTTCTCAGAATAAAAGTTTAGATGACTTATGATTTTAGAATTTTGCTTAATGTATTTTTCATGTTTTCAGTAATAGACCCAATTGTTTTAGTCAGCTTTTTCATAGCTGTGACTAAAGGATCTAACCAGAACAATTTTAAGGAGGAAAAGTTTATTTGTGAGATTCAGAGGTGTTAGTCCAGAGCAGGTCGCTCCATTCTACAGAGCTCGAGGTGAGGCTAAACATCATGGTGGAAGAGTGTAGCAGAGGCAAGCAGCTCATATGGTGGTCAGGAAGCAGAGAAAGAGACTCCTCTCTCCAGATACAAAATATATACCCCATAGCTATGCCCCCAATTCCTACCTCCTCCAGCTACAACCTACCACTTCAATTAACACAGTTAATCCCTATCAGGGGATTAATTCCAATATGTGTGAACACTTTTATTCACATTAATTAAGATTCTCACAATCCTAATATTTTTCCTCTGAACCTTCTTGCATTGTCTCACATGTGAGCTTTGGAGGGTACACCTCACATCCAAACCATAACAATTTACATGAGATATTAAAAAGTAGATTAAAATAATTTTTTAAACTTTTGCATTATTAATTGACAATTTATAATCACATACATTTATGGGGTACAAAATAATGTTATAGTCTATGAATATGATATGGGATAATTAAATCAAGTTAGGGACATGCTCATCACCTCAAATACTTAACTTTTTTGTGATAAGAGAATTTGAAATTTATTATTAGCAATTCTCAAATGCAAAATACTCTTAATTATCTTCAACATGCTAGTACAATATATTTCAAAAATACTTCTCCTGTTTGAGATCTGGCACCCATTGACCACCACTTGCCCCTTTTTCCATCCCCTAACTTCTGTTAACTACCATTCTACTCTCTTTTCTGAGTTCAGTTGTTCTTGGTTCCACACATGAGAACATGTAGTATCTTTTTCTCTGTGCCTGGCTTACTTCACTCCACACAATGCTGTCCAGTTTAACCTAAGTTTTCACAAATGACATAATTTCTTATTTTGCTTTTTTAAAAAAAGATTCCAATATGTGTGCACACATTTATTCATTAATCAGTTGAGGGACAGTTAGGTTGATTATATAACTTGCCTATAGTGAACGGAACTTCTATGCACATGAGAGTACAGGCATCTCTTTGACATACTGATTTCAATTATTGGGAGTAAATACTTAGGAGTAGAATGGCTAGATCAATAGAAATTCTATTTTTTTAAAGGAACCTCCCTCCATACAATTTTCCACAAGATGGGCTAATTTACATTTCCACCAACAATGTGCAATGATCCCCTTTTCTCCATAGCCTCAGCAATACTTCTTATCTTTCATGTTTTTGATAATAGCCAGTTTACAGGAATGAGATGGCATCTCACTGTAGTTCTTTCTTTTTCTCATTTAATATTTTATTTTTTTTTTAATTTTTTATTGTTGGTTGTTCAAAACATTACATAGTTCTTGATATATCATATTTCACACTTTGATTCAAGTGGGTTATGAACTCCCATTTTTACCCCGTATACAAATTGCAGAATCACATCAGTTACACATCCATTGATTTACATATTGCCATACTAGTGTCTGTTGTATTCTGCTGCCTTTCCTATCCTCTACTATCCCCCCTCTCACTGTAGTTCTAATTGCATTTCTCTAGTGATTAGGAATAGTAATCCTTTTATATATATATATATACACACACACACACACACACACACACGCACGCACACATTGGCCATTTGTATGTCTCCTTTGAGAAATGTCTACTTAGTTCCTTTGTGTGTTTTTAAATTATTTTTTTCTTGCTCCTATATATTTTGAATATTAACCCCTTACTGGATATATAAGTTGAATATATTTTCTCTCAATACATAGATAAACTTTGAAAACCACTGTTTTCTTTGCAGCACTTCTTGCACTTTTTATTTTGGCATAATCTCATTTGTCTATTTTTGTTTTTCTCAAATGTGCTTTTCAGGTCAAATTCAGAATATCTTTGCCCAGATGAATGGCATGTGGTTTCCCCCTGTTTTCTTCCAGTACTTTTTTAAGGTTTTTAGTCCCACATTTAAGTCTTCAGTCCATTTTGAATGGATTTTTGTGTACGGTGTGAGGTAGTATCCCTTTCTATTCTTCTGTATGTGGATATACAGTTTCTCTAAAATCATGTATTGAAGTGACTCTCCTTTCCCAAATGCATATTTCTTGAAAATCATTTGACCATACACATGTGGGCTCATTTCTGGACTCCCTATTCTGTTACATTGGTAGGTGTTCCTTTTCTTTCTTTCTTTCTTTCTTTCTTTCTTTCTTTCTTTCTTTCTTTCTTTCTTTCTTTCTTTCTATTCATAGCTTGCCTAAAGTAATTTTTGAAAAGAAGCAATAATACTCTAAAACCCATTAAGCAAAGATCCAGGTAAAGAGCCTGCTCATTAGTGTCCTCCAAGATGGCTCTGAATTGACATTTCAGTGACATTATTATTTCTAAAAGTTAAAAAAAAATACAGAACTCGAGCAGCTAAAGAAATGATCTACTTTAAAAGCTTTATCTTACCAAGAGAAAACCAAAGGAAGGTAAGTGGATAACAGTAAGTTACTCAGTGGCAAAACCACCACAACTTATATATGTTTTCTCTATTGTTGCTGATGATTGTAAGTCACCCTTTAGAAACAAAATCTTTCAATCATTCTTTCTCAGCCTCTTTGGTTGCTCAACATATACTTAATGGGAAAAAAACAACAAAAAACAAAAGAAAACTGAAAAGAAAAGAATGTAAAGTCATAAAGAACTGAAGTGAGGATGGTAAAAATGGCATTTAAGGAAAATCTAGATGTCCAGCTCTTAGAGCATAAAAATAAGGAGTAACATTGCTATTTTAGAAGCTTTTGCCAGACATGTGACACTTTGAAAATGAGAGAGATGTCTAAAGATCATTTTCTTTTATAGTTTGCTTTTTTCCCCCTCAGGATTTTTTTTTTTTCTGGAGAGACTGAGTAAAGATTTTGGTCACTTAAAATACAATTCTAAAAATAACTTGATGGTATAGATTTTGAGAAGTCCCAAATTTATAGAGGCTACACTTAAATGTTCTCATTTCATTCCCATCTGCAAATTTCTTTGAGGTCCTTCACTACAGAATAAACAATAAACTGCTTATATTATATAATCCCAATTTTGACATTGGTTCTTCACCCTCTACTCTTACTAATCTCACTTTCTACCATTTTTTATAAAGCATATATTCTTATGCTTCAGTTTATTAAAATATTTTCAATATTTAAAAATATCACTAATGCATCTATGTATCTGGACTTTTTTCATGAAGTACTTGGTTTAAATGCTTTGAAATTTTCAGTTAAGCCTTCCAGATTCAGTCCAGCTGTGATTTCTACTGGGAAACTTATATAGCTCTGCACAAGTAAAATTATTTCTGTTTAATATTCTGTACTTGTGATATATATATATCCTGCTTAATTTAATTTCAGTACCTAGCATAAGACTTGGCAGAAAGATACTCACAATATTTGTTAAATGTATTAGACTAGAAACCTTGGAAACTTAGCCTCTTTTTCACATCAGTTTCCAGTAAGGTGATAATGAATGTAGATGAAATAATCATTAACTTTATTCCAAATATGCAAAAGTCCATTATTCCATGATTCTAATGTAAAGATTCTCCAAAGAGCCATCTAGTGGGAATACTCAGTAACTGCTCTGGGTTTGTAAGTCACGGTGCTATACAAATATATACATTCTATAATTCAATAACATAAAGTGAGATAAAGATTCACCAACCTCACAATTTTGCTAGGATCCTACCTAAAGTATAACATTTTTATACATTCCTTGACTTTTTACTTCTAGTTTATAATGGACAACCAATTGGTCATAAGCAACAGAAACTAGCCTCAGATGGTTATTATGAGGATACAGAACAATCTCATGAAATTCAAGCAGGAATGTGGCGGGACCTCCAGAAAAGGCTAAAATTCTCAAGGAAAGCCATAAGATCCAGCTCTTTCTTTTCTTTTCTTCATGCCTCTCCCATCTTACATAAGCATTATTTCTCCAAAACAGAAATATCCTCAATGTTAGAAAATAATGAATGTTTTTCATGATGGTTTGATTTGAGGACACACATACAGCACATATACCCACATATTGAAAAAAAGAACTTATCAAAAATATAAATCCATTCCTTTCTCTCTCCAATTGGCTTCCCCTACTTCTTTATCCATATTGATTGATATTACATTGGTCCAGCCCATTCGTTTTCTACTTTAAACGTAAGAAACATCAGGAGAGTTTTAAAAATTCTGATGTGAACACCAAGTACCCTTCAAACAATGATTACATTATAATTTATTGAGTGGGACCCAGACATTCTTAACAATCTCTTCAAAGAATCACATTGTACACAGAAGGCTGAGAACCACTTCTCTGGTCATATGAATTCTCTTTCCAATTCCTAATTCTCAAGGGAGGGACACAGTCTTGGCCATGACTGTGTTAGATGTCTACCTTATTCAGCTAAGTGGCTACTAAGGGTCTGTGCAAGGGCACAAAATATCGTGGAAGCTGGGCAGATACTCTAAAAGGTGCTCTCGTGGAGCCCCCATCTGCTTATCAAGAATCATAGCCAGTAAGCACAAACACAGTGTGTAAAAGCCAAGGCCTACTGTAAAAATAGGACACTAAGTATATCCTGCAAATCAATGAGACACTTGTCCAAGTAAGACTTTGTGCCAGAACCAGTGATTGGTATTTTCTATTTATTCCCTTTGTGAAAATTGTGACTCTTGCAAGAAGGCCTTATTCTCTTATGAAAGATGAAGAAAGTGAGATTCAAGGAAAGTAAATAACTTTTTGCTCTTTCTAAAGTAAGCAATTAATAAGTGGTACATGAAGACCTGACTCAGATCTTAGACCTACTACAATATATCAAGCTATCTCCATCTTATATAAACATTGTTTTTCTGAAATATTAATATCCTCAAAACTAGAAACTAACCTGAAAGTTTTCCGAGATTTGATTGCACACACACACAGAGCACATATACAAACACACTGAATAAATCTTATTAGAAATAGAAGGTATATACTATTCAAATATTACTATAATTAATCATAGTGCCTTTAATTTGAGAATACAAGTAAAAATAAGTAGAGTCTTACACTATAAATACCTCACATTTGACCACTTTATTATCATCCTTCACCTTGGGAAACTTTTATTTTACCTGGTTGGGTCATGGAATTTTAGCAGAGACATTTGCATATAAAATGGTTATGCTGTTGGGGAAATGCAACTCACATTGCAATGTTGTCTATCAATTGCATTTTCCCCTAATTTGATTTAAAAGAATGTTTCTTTTCTTAAAAATGAGAAAAGAACTACTGAAATGAAGACTATTGGTAGTACTATATTTGATTGAAGGTGAAGAAATCATCACTACTATGTTCCCTAAGATTTAACATCATCAAACAGCTTTTGCTTACTCATTTATTTATATACCATTGTGGTATAACTACAATGGACTCTCTCTTGGGATACAGATGCTCTAGAAGCACACATCTGAGATTACTTTAAGGCACAGAATAAATAACACATGTAGCTACTTAGATTAATTCATTGGTGGATTAATGCATCAATTAACTGAAGATCACTTACTTTACCCTCATAGAAAACAACTACTGAGGAGAGAAACCTTAAAGAAAGAAATTAATTTGGATTAGCTACTTCCATGATGGAAAGGCTAGGTCCAATGACTATAATTATAATATACAATCAGATTTTATTTCTCCATTTTGAGAAATTACTACTTATAATGAAAACTTTAGAAAAGATATGAGACTACAGAAAATTTTCTTCAGAATATTGATCCCATTTTATTAAATTCTTTAAAGAATTCTATTCACATTACCTTTTAACTGAATGCTTATAACTTGGGCATAGAATAAGGCTAGAAAATTAAATTACATTAATTTAAATACAGGTTGTCTTTTTCCATCTAAATAAATCTATCACCACCCCAACCAACCACCTATTTAGCAACTGAAGGTAGTATCATGCAAGTTTCTTCCTCTTCAACAACAAAATATGATTACCTCCTTAGTTCTTCCTGTTTATCAAAAACCAAAAGTCTACATTTTATTTTTGGTGTCTCTTCTCTCTCATTTCCCATTTATTTTCTTCCAGAAATCGTTAGATTTCTGTCATTACCTCTAGGGACTATTTCTTATTGGTTCCCCCATTTTCCTTGTCTCATACTTAAATCCACTCTTTACTTTGTACCAGAGCAGCCCTTTAAAAACAAATTTGACATGCTCAAAACTGCATTAGTTTTTTAATGGAAGTTATTAATATTCAAATGTTTTATTTTAGCCTACGTGAAGTAATCCTGTCTATCTAAACTTATCTTACGCCACTTTGTGTAAACTTACATATCAAGTAAACATATACATCAAATACACAGATCACATAGCATGTGGTTTCCACCACACTCTGTATTTCACTGGATATTTATCTTCCTATTATACTCTTTCTTATCTTTTTATTTCCATGTCAACTCTTCTCCTACTGCCATGCACTAGATTTTTTAGTAAACTAAAGTACTACCACCAATGAAACCAATGAGTTGGTGAAATATGCTTTCTAAACCTTATGTGTCCCTTGATCTAGAATGTCTTTTTGGTTTAATCAACTTTTCTACAATATTTATCAAAGGCTTACTCTATGGCAGGCAGTGTGTCCAGATGTTAGGAACTCAGTAATAAGCAAAATATATTTTGTTTATTTTTTTAATTTATTAATCATTCAAAAATTGCTTCATTATAACATTATTTTTTATTAATTACATATTAATATATTGAAAATTATAATTATTGCACATGCCTTTTCCTCATAACTGTATTGAGGTATAATTGGTATATGAAAACATAATTAATGCATATAATTTGGTGAGCACTACGATTTGAATATGGTTTGTCCATACCAAAACTCATGTTAAGGTTTCAGTCACACACACAAAAATGTATACACACAAAGTTTATTTCTTTGAATTTTATGTATTCATTAACATGTTTTTGTTTATAATTATTCTCAATATTTTGTGTTTTAATTTTTGGACTAGTATTAAAAATGATTTTTGGACCACCAATGTAGCATTATAATATTCTGTGTTTGTCTATATTTTTACTTTTCCCACTGATATGTATACGTTCTTATAGTTTTGCATTGCTATTTGTGATTATTTGTTTTAATTTGAAGAATTTTCTTTTATGTTTCTTGTAAAGCAGAATTAATGGTAACAAACTCCTTCAGTATTGTTTATCTGGAGAAGTATCTATATAAAATAATATTCTCTTGATGTTTTCAAAACTGTTGTCTTTGACTTTGAACAATTTAGTTATGTCAGTATAAACTTCTTTGTATTTAATCCTATTTTGTGACTACTGATCTTAATTAACTTAAATGTCTATTTTCTTCCTCAAATTTGGGAAGTTTTCAGCCATTAATATTCTGGAAATCCATGTTCTTCCCATTCCTTCCTCTCTCTTGTTCAAGAAGCCTTTCTTTACGCTTTTTTTTTTTTTTGGCTACTGTGAATAGATAATTTCAAATGCCCTGTCTTGGATTTTAATAATTATTTCTCTTACTTGATTAAGCCTACTCTTGAAGCTATTACATTTTTCCATTCAGTCATTATTATTTAGTTCTAAGATTTCTGGAGGGTTTTTTTTTCCTTGCCTTTGTTTTTATTTTATACATATTGTTTTTCTTGATATCTAGTTGTCTGTCCTCTTGATGTTCAATGAGCTTTATTTAGACTATTATTCTGAATTATTTGTCAGGTAGTTTGTAGATGTCCATTTCTTTAGAGTGAGTTACTAGAGATTTATTAGTTTCCTTTGGTGATATCATATTTCCCTGATTTTTCATCCTTCTTGCTTTCATAGCTGCACATTTGAGAAAGTGATCATCTACTTTTAGTCTTTACAAGTTGGCTTCCAAGGGAAAGTCTTCATGAGTCAGCTGTCATGGAATTCTAGTCAGGTCAACTTGTAACATCTACAGGTGGGGCCAGTGTCCAGGGTTTGATTTTAGGCAAATCTCAAAGACATTCGGTATGGTTTGGCAAGGCCATCAGGAAGGGCTTCCCATTAAGATACAATTGGCAGAAGCTGCTTTGTGTTAAGGCAGGGCTGCTAGCTGGACTCTGTGGTTGGGTGGGGCTGCAAGCAGGACTCCCTGGGTGAATGAATTCCCTGCCTGGGTTCCACCTTCATGCGTGGCTGTCAGGAGGGATTCTTCTGTCTGAGGAAGCCTATCATGATTGCCTTGGTTCAGTGAGATCATTGGTGTGAGTTTACATGCACCACAAGATCTGTATTCTACTCACTGTGAGCTCCATCTTATTTCCCTGTTCTTTGCTGTTAACAGGGGTTTATCCTTGGCAATTTGCGAGAGAAAGCAGAAGTGGGCTCCTTAAGCAGTGCCTCAAAATGTGGACAGTTGAATATGTGCCTTGCCCACCCTCACATTGAAAAAACTGTGTCTGACATGATCCTATTTTGGCATGGTGCTGTACCTCCTTGGAGAATCAATGATGTGGAAAAGCTGTTCTCTTACCCCTTTTAATGTGTTTTCTCAGTTTTTGTACTCCACTGGAGGTCTATAACCTCTGTGTTCTAATATTTTCACAAAGACATTCTTTCATGTTGATCATGTTAAATCAGTATTTCTGTGAGTGGGCTAGTAGTAGGATTTTCCCTGTTCTACTATTCTATCTTTCTGAAGTCACTCACAGAGTCTTCTTCCTCACAGCTTGCTGACATCATTTGTTGATATCTCTCACTAGTAAATTTTAATCTCTTGAATTATATACTACAGTGTGAAGATAAGAAAATGAGGGAGAATAACAAAGAAGTAGAGGAGGGTCTACGTGTGCATATTTTCATGCGATTATGTATGTGCTTGAGTGGCTTCTCAGAAGTAGAATACAGAGTATGTGGGTTAGGATGAAGTATGGCTGGGAACAGGGGGAGTCTATTTTTGGTGGCTTCTTCAAGAAACATCTGAGTAAGTGGAGGAGTAATACATATATTAACAGATTAATAAATAAAGGGGTCAATTTGTTTACCAACTGAACTATAGTAACAACATTGTTTTGTATTACATTCCAGTTGTTGTATTTTAATTGTTAAGATAATGGCATGTCGACTACTACTCCCAACCTCTATTTCATACAATTCAAAGGGTCTGTTCAAAGGATAAAATAGAGAATTTTATGAAATTGCTTTAACTTAAGACTTCCTCCCAAAATAAAAAATAGCATGTTGACAAATTTTTTAAAGTGTCAATCAAGAAGGTAATGATTGCCATATTCAGAGGACTTGGGGCAAAGGTGGTGACACTGCTGACAAGATGTCAATGACCAGAGTCAGAAAAGCCTGGTGACCAGCACAGGGTGGTGCCTGACAGCAAATCCATGTAACACAAAGGAGTCTATATGATCAAAGAAAGAATGATGAAGGTAAATAAAAGAAGCTGACATTTAAGAAAGGTGACAGCAGTGATGTTAAATATTAAGACTTGAAATAAAAAGCTCAAAATTGTAAGTCAACAACATACTAGCCAACACCTGCCTTTGTGTTAAATGATTAACTCTTGTATTTCTGGAAGAAGTCTCTGAAATAGGCTAAGGTGAGGACAGGACTCAGGGGAAAGACCTGTGTACATTAAAACAGGTTTAAAAAATCCCTATTGTAAAGGAGGGTTGTGAAAATCAAATGAGCAAGATAACAAAGTACTAAAGTGCTTATGTCCATCCTTCCATTTTTATGTTAACTCTACCCCACCATTAAGCACCAGATCTTTTGGCAGTCCAAGTAATCTATCACCAATGGGACAAGTGATTCTATTCAGTTGGTTTCCTTAACCCTGTGTCCCCATAACCTAAAATATTTCAAAACATATCTATTTCTTCAACTGCATCTATCAAGTGTTTAGTTATTTCAGGTGTTTTAATGGTTAAACTTCAACCATGCAGTAAGCACTATTCTAGGCACTGGGGATAGCAGAGAGAACAACAATGACAAATAAGACTTGTACTACAGACCCTGGGCATATTATCTGGCACAGAATAACTGGTCTGTGGGAAATGATTTCAAATGAAACAAGGAAACAAGGTAAATTTTGAGAACTGTGTGCATGTATTACAAAACGTCTAATACTATCTCCATTCAGAAGTAGAATTTTGTTTACTGGCAGATTTATCTAAGTATTGTATTTTCCACTTGCTCAGTTAGAACTCAAACAAAGATGAATTAGTATGGTATAATAAAGAAGAGTAAAGAAAAGTAGGGCTGAGAATTGAAAACCTTAGGTTTTAGCTCTGACATTACTATTACCTAGTTCCAATACCTTATAAAAGGCAATACATCTTCATCTTTTATTGACCTTTATCACTCTTGCTTTGAACATAAGGAAATGCAATTACTCTTCCCCCACCACTCCTGCTTTGGAAGTTATTCCTGACTTTATCTCTTTGAGTACCTTTGACATCCTTCCTAAAACCCTTTCAGATAATTATATTATTGTTCTATTCTCCTGAGTTAATTCTTATACTACTTATTGCTTATTCTTTTAACATCTGCATCTCATCTTAACTCATTTATTCAGTGGTTGAATTAAATAATCTCCATGGTCATATCCATCTCAACTAAATTAAGTACAGTGTTTCCAATTTGTAAGATAGGAAAAATGATAATCCAAAGGCAAAATTTAATTCGAGTGCTAAACACCTAAAATTAATCAGTACATAATGGTTATTGAATAAATTAAGTTCTTTATTTTTAACTTAGATTATTTGGGTTTTAGAACCATACAAAATTGTAATGTCTAATATTTCCTTAGATGAAAATAATGATACTCAAGGTAATGTATTGGTTACTTTAAAAGCTATAAGTCATTGAGCTGGAAATTCTACTGTGATTACATTGTTCTGTCTCAGAGCCATAGTGAGAAACCCAGAAAGGCAACACAAAGTCAGGACCCAGAGTCAGACTCTCGACTTTCAGGCTTCCATTACACTACACAATACTGGATTTTTTTTTTCTTAAATCTGGTCCTTTACAACTTAAGACTATAATTTAATTTACTAAATCACTAAATGCAGAGGAACAAAGCTCTGGTCAAAATTATGAATTAGGATACTTTGCATCTGGATTTTTCTCAGCAAGCTAATGGTTCTCTGTGCTTTGTTTCACTGTGATTTGTCATTAACTCCAAGCCCTAGGCATCAGAGCATGGGATGCACAGCATTTATAGTCCATTTGGACCTAGTGACATTGCGATGGCTACTTCTTCCATACACCATCAAGATACACTGAAGTCCCCTGTGGCATGGATCAGATTTTTCAGATCTGATTATTATTTCTGCCCATTCTAATCTTGAGTTATCTCTGCCTGAAGTAGCAATCTACTGCTGTATTGGTAAGGAAATATTCTGCTTTTATAGAGACAATTTTATTTTAAATTACTTTTCAGGTCAAATACTGCCATTTAATAAAAGTTTGGGACCCTATACAAAGTCAATAAAAGGCATTAAAATTACTTATTAGTCATGGTACTTTCTTTCCCTATCACCAACCAGATAGTTTTGTTTGATAGCTCTATTAGGTACAGGCTCATTCCTCATTTTTTCCTTGATTTCCTTTTATAACAATATAGATGTATTAAAAAGCAAATCCCTTCATACTCAAAAAGCTGCACATTATTACAAATAGAATTTTTAATAGAAAAGTGTCAAGTTGCTGATGCATCATAATTATTTTAAAACATTAGCTAGGGAACACACCACAAATTAACCTGAATATATTATCACAGAGGTAAATTCTATAGCCATTGCTGTAGAATTTATTATATGTTTATTTATAAGCAGCTGAAATGGAATTCATTTTTCAATGACTGTAAGCAAATCCAACTTTACTACTTGCCATTGCAAGGGATAAAAATGAGATGACATGCATTTCCAATACTAGTTAAGTCTAAAGTCTCAGTTTCCAATGAGACTGGACTAAAGTCATCTTGACACTGTGATCTTGACGAAGTGGAAAACTTGGTATGGAAACAGCATTTAGCCATGACATACTTCAATATTATTTTTTGGAGGCTATTACTGTCTCAAACAGAATCCATTATGATTTAAAACTGTCTTTTTATTGATATTCTTTGTTTTTCAACCTGACAGTGGCCAATGATTTATATCAATCTTCTCTTAACATAAGAATTAAAGAGTTTGCAATATATCTTAAATTGAAGGACACTTTTTCAATAAGTCTCAAGATTTTAATACAGCTGTCATTTCAAAAGCCTTACCTCTTCTCAGTTGGAAAGGGTTTAGAGAAGAAGTCAGCTCAGTTGATAAGATTGTTTTTATCTGAAGCAGTGGAGGATTCAAAAATTAGTATGACATATCGATGATGCCTTTTTTTAAAAGACATTTTTATTCTTTAAGTGCAAAAACACTGCAGTCAGCTGTCAATCATTAACCACAAAATGAAGTCCTTTGCCTGGCCAGGATATTTGCAACTATACCAATGCTGGTAAACTAACCACCAAATTATAGCCTTTTCTCCTGCCTCACCCAGATTTCACAGGGGCTGCACACCCAAATAAATGCCTCTTGGCTACCCATTCATCTAACAGCTGGAAAGATGACACTTGACATTTGGAAACTTTCCTGTGAAGATTGCTGCAAGGCTTTCCCATTAGCTTCCTGGTGAGACTGTAAGGTCGAATAAGCTGCCTCAAAACCTGCAAAGGGTAACGGAAATACTCTAATATTAAGCCTGTGCAATTTAAATTTCTAATTCTCAAATCATAGTTCTTCAGATATTGTAGAAATCACTGGTATATGTCAGGGCAAAATAATGCCTTTGAAGATGTGGAATTAAAGTGATATTTTAGGCAATGAAAATGATAACAAGTGTCTTTTATTCAAGTTGGGACAGAAGATCTTCCAAGTAACAGACACTTGGACATAGATAAGTTCTTTCAATTTCATCTTCTGAATCCCTACCATGTTTTTAGCAACTTCTCATTTTGGTCCAGAACAGAAATCTTTAATATGATGCACAATTCTTAATATTCTTTAGTTTTTATTATCCTCTCACAAAACTAGTAAGTTAGCTTTAAAATTCTTCCAATCCAGCACTGTAGGTCCATTTTGAGAATCAATGAGCCTAATATAAAGCTAAATTAGTAAGTATGATATTATGAAGGAAATATTGTGATCATATAAATCTTTCTGCCTTTTAAAGAGCCCAAATGAGGAAGTTTTAATAACTCGAGTATTCATTAAAGATTTTCGAGCGATAAGAGTCCTTATAGAATCTCAAACCCTAAAAATGGGAAAAAAGTAAAGGTTGAGTTTTTTATATAAATACACATAATTCAATTACCTTTCATAGCACTAAACTTTTTGCACTGTACTCAATTTTTCATTCTCTACCTTCATAGTGTCTTTATAATTGTTCTTATCTGTTAACTAAGAATTTCTTAAGTGAAAGAATGACAAGAAAGAACAGGCCTCCCTAAATATTCACATATGTCCAAACACACAGGAAAATAATATTATAATTAAAAAGGAAAATGAAACATTAAAAGATATTTGCAGAAGATCACTGAAGAAACAGAAGACATGAATGATATAACTCAATTTTGAATTAGTCATCATCTGAGTATGTAATCACTTTTTAAAAGTCAATTTACGAGGGCTGAATTGTACCTCATTAGCAAAAATGACAGGTAAAGATTATTATGGATACGCTTGTCATGGCCCCAAATCACAAACCAACACCAGCATAGACCTAGTTTTCCCTTACCATTCCATCAACAAATCCATGAAAAGGATTAGCTCACAGGAAGAAGGTGGAATACTTAGAAATGACTGGAATCTTTCTCTTCAAAATAAAATCACAACTACCATTTTGTACCCACTCTACTGTAGGTCTATGGCATAAATTTGTCTCTGTGTGGTACTGAAATCACAAATTCTTTTCACATAGCCTATTGAACTGCCATCAGAGGGTAATGACTTTCTGTCACTTTTGACCTGGGGCAGATTTGAACCAGTGACCAAGAGGTTAAAGGCTCTGTATCTCATTACCAATCCCCTGAGATACCTAGTTTCCTCAACAACTAGTGATTCTTTTATGTCTGAATCAAACAAGAAGAAAATACACAAAAACCTCAAGCACTAGAAAAGCAGGTTGATGGTGCATGGAAATTATGATATATTGAAGAACTTTAAACACCTATTTCAAAATATGCCCATATACTACATACAACTGAGAAGAATCATGATAACTGATAAAGAACTTCCTTATCACCTTCATTAGCATATCATATAAGCATCACTGTTAGGCTCAAAAACATTGTAGAAAGCTAAAACTGAAGTCACCTGTGCTTGGTGAGCTGACAGGGCTAAAAATGATTCCTCAGATCTAGTAAGATGCCAGAATATTTATGTATGTTTCTTGTGTGTCCTAAGATAATTATGCTATGAAAATCAGTCATAAATAGTCATGGGGGGTTGGGGGGTTAACAAATTAGAGAGAATAATATAGATTCATAAATGAAATAATAAAAACAGTATCAGACACCTTAGCATGGATACTTACTATAGAAATATAGCATATTTGAGTAAAGGATAAAATTTGTAGAAGAACAAAAAAAGTATCATTTAAGAATGTGCATATATGCATATTTTTGTACATAATAGAAACATTAAACCTAAACTAATAATTTTGTTATTGAAAGCTAATGTCAAATTCTGGCTGCTAGTAAAGAAAATTCTATAATCATTCAACTTCACTATTCTGTAAGTAAGTAGTCAATGACTCCTAAAGTCACTGTGCACATAGTTTACTAAAACTTTTTTAAAAATGCTTAAAGCCCCAATGCCTCCATCCTTACACTTTGTATTTTTCTACAAATATTTGATTTTCATGGAATGGATTTCACCCAGAAAAAAATATGGCTTCTTTTCCTTTTCCATTCCTATCCATCTTTTTATAAAGGCTCTATATGAATTCTTTCCTTTATTTGAATTTCTTCCTCTATGTATTGATTCTGTGTATATTCTTCCACTAATAAGACTTGTCTTTTGTCTCTTGATATTTATATTTCTACCTCTACAGCTGCTTTCATTGCAGCAACATGTAAATTTAGTTGACCTTTCCACTGCTGGTAATAAATATTGTGGTTTCATAACATTGCTTCTAAAAGATAGGGAATTTAAACCAGCATTCTTAATAAAATACTGATATAACCAAAGGATCATCTCCTGATGCAATCAAACCAATGAGTTTGGAGATTATTATTTCCATATAGATCAAACTTACTTGACAAAAATGCTCCAGGTTTATAAGAGCTCCTTCTCAGAACTACTGTGTCTACTCCTGAGAAAATGAGCTCCTGGTCGGGGATTAGAATTTGGAAGAATTTAGCTTGTTTTCTGTCTCCTTTTTGTTTTCTGTGGGAGGACATCACATGACAAAATATACAGTTCTTTTCTACACTTTTTTTGTAAACAAATCTTTTTATATGTTAATACCAGGAGAAAATAAGTGCCCAGACATCTGAATGATGTGTTTTTGTATATTAATAACATTTGATATTAACTCTTCAGTTTGGCACCTTTGTTAAGAAGAACCTGAGGTCCTTTACAGATCCTTAGCCAATTTGATTGTACCTAAGACTAACTAGACTAAGTCCTTCTCTCCTTTTCCTCTGGGAATTCCAAAGGATAGCCAATGAATGTGGAATGCTTAAAATCAGAAAAGCCCCATGTGACTACAAACGTTTTACTCCCACCATTGAGTAGTGTGCTTATCATGAGTTAGTTGTAGATTCCGTACTTTATATGTGTTGAATATATACGTAAATAAATATTACATAAATTAATGAGTCATGTGAATGTGAAAACATACAGGATTGAGCCTATGAAACCTAAGTTGAATATGTTCAAAAGATAAAGAGAAGTTAACAACAACAACAAAAATTGCTGTCAATTTTAGTGTGCACTAAACAATTGAATTGACTGCACAACAACCATTTGGAAATCCAGAAAATTGCTTTGTGTGTTCTTTGAAGGTCTTGATCCACTTTTCAAAACAAAAATAGAAATTGCAAACAACACATTACAGATAGGTATAGTCAAGATACACAATAGAACACCAACTATTTTATTCAAAAGACCTTGGCCCTCCGTTTAAATAAAAAGGAAAATGAAAATTTATCTACATGCTTTAAATCAAAATGCTAAGCTTAACAAATATACAGATCCTTTACAAAATCACTACCTTAACTTTTTCTTAATAACCAACTAATTATTGAGTTTGTTTCATAGGATAACAGAACTTTTATGTACTTTGGTGTCTTTAAATGAATGTTCTGGATTTGTCCAATTTATATTATTAATGAATGTCCTGGATTTACCTATATAATTAAAGTGCCTTATTTTTACCCTCAATTAACAATTTGATTTAGGTCTTTAATCATACAGCTAATTTTACCTCTATTTGCTTCCTTTGGAAGTTAGAAGATGTGGTATGTTCATATTCTTAAATTTTCTTTGTCCATTTAATCATTCTAGTTAAGGTATATTTTTAACCAGAATAAGTTACATGCAGAATCAGGCCATCACCAATCACAATCTTCTAATTTCTCCAGAGAAACTCTCAAAGTTCTAATGCATTATTACATTTTTAAATTTTAATACATGCACAATGTAGGGGAAGATGTCAAGGACTGCTACTAATTGGCAAGAAGACTAAGAATCCAGAGCTCAATAGTCCCAGGGAAACAGTTCAGTAAAAAGGATAATAATAGACATGTGTGGGTTCAAATCCTGGTGACTTTGCTGACAAGACCCTGACCTCACACAGGTGTAACCATTTTAGGCCTTATTTTTAAAACTGTGAAATATAAAGAAGGATATCCACTCTACATAGCATTGCAATTAAAATAAAATACAATGTACAACAGAGGCTAAACAAATCATAGCTGTAATTACAACTGACAAGTGAATATACAAGGTTATGTATATACAAGGTTATGTTCTGAAGAAGACAAAAATAAGGTATCACTTCTTTCATGAGCCTTCTCCAATAATTTTAGTCAATGTTGGTCTCAGGTCCTTGGCAACCTTTAACATTTTTAAAATTTATTTTTTTTAGTTGTGGAGGGATAGTATATATAGACATAGATAGATAGTATATATATATATATGTGTGTGTATATATATATATATATATATATATACTATATAAACTATATAACTATATAAATATAATTATATATATATATACACACACACTCTATATTTATTTATTTGTTTGTTTATTTATATGTGGTGCTGAGGCTGGAACCCAGTGCCTCTTATGTGCTAGGCAAGTGCTCTATCACTGAGCTAAAGTCCCAGCCCCAACCTTTAACATTTATTGGTTAGGTAAATTTAATTTTTCATCACACCATAACATGTATTTCTCTGTCATTTTCCAAAGGATAATCGTTGAATTCAAACATCAGTATTAAACTCCTTAAGAGGAAGAAAAGGTTGATGGTTAGATGTTGCTAATTTTTTTGCTAATACAGAGCTTCTATGTATCCATCTATCTAAACAATACATGTACATATACTCACGCACACAGTAGTTAAATAAATAGACCCATTAGACATATACAAGATAAATGTTCACATAAATTTTAAAATTTATGGAATTTTTTTATTTAGCTATGGTCATCTTTCAGTTACATACTTTTTCTACTGTCAAACTTATCCTTAATATTCAGAAATACTTATTCAAGTGATAGGAAAAACTCATATATGCGTACACTATACCAATATCATATAACTAAATGTTATTAAGGCAAAATCATATGGGATCACTTATAGTACATGTAATTTAAAGAAAAATAAGTAAATTGTTTTTTTAAATACCTTTATTTTATTTATTTATATGTGGTGCAGAGGATTGAACCCAGTACCTCATGTGTGCTAGGCAAGCACTCTACCACTGAGTTACAATCCCAGCCCTGTAAATTTGTTTTTAATAATGTATTTTATTATCTTAAAATGTTTCATGTATTGAAGAAGAAGGAAAAAGAAGGTAAGTGCCTTCATACACTATGAGCTTTGACAGATTTTAACATATGGTATATTTATGTCAGTATTTTTTCAAAATTATTCTATTTTGATTTATTATTTTAGTAATATAAAATAACAATTTGTGAAGGAAAAGTTGACAAATTGGAAAATATTTTTCCCACAATAATAGCAGATCTAACGCTATCAATTCAGCATAGAAATGATTTGAACATATAACATAACTCAAATTAAAATTATGAACTAGTTATACTCATCCTGTTGTAGCCTCAGTATAATTATACATCTTTACTATGATTTTCCTACACATTCCCTATGTTCAGGGTCTCTTCCTGGACCATGTCTTTTGGTGAAATCAAAAGAAGCAGGTGCACAGGTGCAAGGTCTATGGAGCAAGCAAAGAGCACCTTGGTGACAATTCTTAAGGAAGGTACTCTTTCTTTGAATAGCAGCAGCACCACTGAAAGTCCCACTGTCTGTTGAGTGGAGCATGGTCTGGATTTCAGCCAGCTGGGACCTTTGTCTGGGTCCTCCTTGGGCAGTGAGCATCCTATAAAATCTCATCCAGCAGCTCTCTTTAAGTTTTAGCAATTCTCATCACTAATTACTTCTAAATTTTGTTCTTTATTTGTACTGTAGTTTTCGTGAAGCCTTTGTTGATTCCACATCATGAGACCCACATCCAAAATGATAATTAGCTCTTCCAGGCTAACTCTGTACCTTTACCATTTTGATGATTCTGTTTATATTGTATTAGACCTATATTTGCACAACTGATTTCTTTACTAGTCTGTAACATCTTTAATGCCAAGTGTCATGTTTTAATTCACATTTACAAACCTAGTAATTTGTTCTATTGATAAAAGACAACACTTTAGATATTTTTTAAATTAAAGTTGTAAGTGAATCCATGTATGGATGACATCATGGACAGAGTGATAGATGAATGATTTATGGATGAATAATTGAATGGCTAGACAACATGCTTTTATTATTACCTGAAATAGCCTGTTTCAGTTTTCATCTGTTAAGATCCTAAACTTTGGGTTTCTATTTCATTATTTTTTGGGGGGTAGAGGAGAGTACTAGGGATTGAACTCAGGGGCACTCAGTCCCTGAGCCACATCCCCAGCCTTATTTTGTATTTTATTTAAAGACAGGGTCTCACTGAGTTACTTAGAACCTTGCTTTAGCTGAGGCTGGCTTTGAACTCGAAATCTTGCCACAGCTCCAGAGCTGCTGGGATTAAAGGCATGTACCACCACGCCTGGCTATTTCATAATTTAAAAAATAATCTTAATAATTTTTCTGATCATATTTTAATCTAAAGGAAATTATCTTTAAATAAACTACAATAATAAAACCAACAAACAAATATTTATAAATTAGGCACATAATCTTCCCCATAACCCAATAAGATAGCAACTCTAATTAACATTGCTTATTTATTAATATATCACTTATTTACTCCTGAGAAGATCATGCCCTAGAGGGACAAAGTAACTTGCCCAAGGTCACACAGTTTGACAATATTAGCAGTGGTTCTGAAATCTGGTCTTTAATTTATAGTCACTATAATATACCTCTCCTCATTAATTCATTTTGGTACCCTCACAATGTCAAGTGTTGGGCCCAACAGCTGGTACTCAATAAGTGGTAATTGAGTAAATTAACTAATGAAATTTAAGTGAAGCTCTCTTCAGACAACTATGGGAATTATTGAAATACCTACGTGGATGTCTTTAAATAATCACATTTATCTAAAAAGCATATTAAAAAGAAATTCTAAGCACCCAATTGCAGTGATTGCATGCATTAATTCATGTTATAATGTGTGCATTAATTCATTCTTAAAAATATACTATCTAACGTTACATTTTCCCCAAAACATACTGATGTAAAATATAAGAGTATTATAAGCCTTCATTCACAAATGCACTTCATAAATTATAAAAGTTTTTCCTAATGAATACATTTGTAAGAAAATACTATTTGTAATGTTACTAAGCTATCATATAACAAACCCATTAGTTTTAACTCCTACTTAAATTTATTTAAAGTGAATTCTTGCTCTGCATATTTTTCCTATTTAATACTTGAATACATTCTTATTTTGAGGACATAACAATAACAAGTGTGGTCACTGGCTTATGTAGAGACAGATCAGTATGCAGGCTTCATTCAAGAGTCACACTAGGAAGTTGGTGTTACACACTACTTGGAAGAGGAAGCAGAGCAAACCCAGAAGATAAGTAAGGTCCAGCTAGGTGTTGGGTGGAGCAGGTAAAAGGCTCAGATCCAAGGCAAATCTTGATTTGCTGGGCGAAACTGAAAGTGGCATCACAAGCTGAGGAGTTTGGGCTTCATCCTGAGTGGAAAGGGGGAGCCACTGAAGGATCTTCAATGAAGAAATTATGATCATGTTTTATTCTTAAAAGATGGCCTGGCTGAAGGGTGGGGACATTGCACTGAACAGTGGACAAAGTGGAGGTACTTTCATGAGAGACAATGGAGACCAGAACTACATAATGACATTGTAGATAGAGAAAAGTCCCGCCTTGTCTCTGTGTTCCCTTCTTGCCTTACAGCTGCTTAGCACTTTGAATCTAACATCCTGGCAGGAAGGTGAAAGTGTTGATTCTATTTAACAGAGATTTTCACCTACCTTCCATCTCTACTGGATTTTAAAATGTAATCCAATGCTTAGTTTTACAAATATTAATCCTTCTGCCAAATCACAAACAGTTATTGACCATCTATTTTTTAATTTTATATTTCAAACATTGGCATCTCTTGCAACATGTATTTTTAAAGCATGTGCATGTTTTTCTTCATCAGACTAAGAGTTTATTTTCTTTCATAAGTGGAAGCTAAGTAAAATGCTGGTTCTTTTTTGTTTTGTTTTTTCAGTGCACATTTATCAGATTCAGGGAAGTTAAAACATAACAATGAACTCAAAAGAAAAGCTCCATTAAGAATCCTTTAATGTTAAAGAAAAGTTGACTGGAATATGCAATAGTGATGACTAGAGGCTGGGAAGAGTAAGGGTGAGGGGGAAGACTCGGGGGTGAGATAATAGGTACCCAAACACTGTCAGATCAAGTAATAAGTTCTACTAATCTATACACATCACAGTGGGGGAAGTAAAGTTCACAAGGATATATTTATGAGAAACTGGAAGACAGGAGTTTGAAGGCTCCAAACATTTAACGATAAGATGGAAACATTAAGTATCCCAATTTCATCAGTACATATTGTATACATGTGTTGAAATATTAACTCTGTACTTCATAAATAGGCATAATTATTAGATGTTAATAAAAAATTTTTGAAGTGCCTAAGAAGATAAATGTGTTAACTATCTTGATTTGATCATATATACTATATACATGTATCAAATTATTTGTACAAATTTGTACAAATAAAATATTAATTTAATTTTTCTTTTAAAAAATAGAGTGTAGTGATAAAAAGAATCCATTAGAATGATAGTCATGAAACATTACAAATCTATGATCATAAAATATATTTAAGTATTCTCTATGTATTTTTATTTAAAATGTATAAACATATATAATATTTAGAAAATTAAAGCCATCATCCACTGACCCCCTATTCAATATTATCCTTTCAAATCTCCTTAGAATTTCTCCTCTCCTACCATTGTCACTCTTGTAAAGTGAATTCACACACTCACTGGGCTTCTTCCATCCTGACATAAGACTCTTTATCTCATCCCCTGATTCTACTTTCATTCCTTCAAGGAGCTAAAAGGCAGCTTATTGAAATATCTGGTAAACAAAAAGTGGTAACTACACACACACACACACACACACAAAGTAAAATAAATGTACACAAGTCTTTACAGAGATAGAATTGGCAAGATATATACAAGAAAGAAAAGAATAAAACAAAACTTAAATAGCATCTACATACAAGTGGATAGTAAGAAAAATGTATGTGCATACACACTGGTGTAAATGTTTTCAGTGTGCTTTCTTGGTAAGTACCTCTTAAGGAGACTGTCTTTTCCTACTTTCTTTCATGAAATTGTCCTATTAATATATTAATAAATGTTAAAGTTCCATTTGTTTGAAAGTTTGTTTTAATGTTAGCAAAATAAAAAGCTATCAGCCCTATGTTGATTCCCAAGTTGGTTTTCAACATTTTATTAGTTTAAGAATGCAAAGTCTAAGGACTACAAAGGTAGATTTGAATGTGGGAATCAGCAAACACGCTGGAGGTAAATCAGGTTTGGGAATACATATTTGGTTCAAAATTAGTGAATTTATAGTGTACGCAAGCATCTACATGAACACACATGAACATATCCAGTGAATTTTAAATATCAGTTAAATATGCATGTCAAGATGTCCAGATGTCCAGGTATGTGAAGATACCTGGATCATGCAAGAGAATGTTAGCTGGAGGCAGGGAATCAGGAGAGATGAGATTGAAATCCTTGAGAGCACTCTGAAAGTAACCATAGAATGAGAAAATAAAAACACAGATGATGGGCTGGGGTTGTGGGTCAGTGGCAGAGTGCATGACTCGCACATGTGAGGCACTGGGTTCAATCTTCAGAACCAAATAAAAATAAATTTAAAAAAAATAAAGATACCAAAAAAATTAAAAAAATAAAAACACAGATGATAAGTCTGGAGACAAAAAGATCAAAAGGAATCAAAACAAGGAGACCATCCACTCCCAGTAACTGTCTTTAGTTGTTTCCTTTGTGTCTGAAAGGCTGTGGAAATTGTAAAAGCACAGCGATGCTATTTGATCATTGCAAAACTGCAACCCAAACCAACTTATTTCCTTCAGCCCCCATTTATCCATTTGTTAAAACTGCATTCTTTCCCCCACCCCTATTGCCTGGACTAATTTAAGTTTTAATTTAAGTTACTTTTGAGTTTTAACTGATTTTTAGGCCATTTTTAAATTTAAGATTTGATTGCTTACTAAATCATAACTTTGTCTTTTTTCCCCCAAAACTCCCTTTATGCAATACTCATTCTTAGAACCCCACATTTCTGAGACATTATGTCCCAGTCTCAGTATCTCAAGCCCCATTCTCACAGAATAAGGTGTCAGGAGGCAGGTTAATCAAACATTAACAGGATGGTGAAAATACTACTATGCCTGGCCCTACATCACTAAGTGGCCCTGCATAAATTACAAAAGTAGAAGAAAAACCAGAATAGACAAAATAGTCTTGGCAAAGAGGAATAAGTTCAAGAAAACATGAAAGACAAAGTGCATTTTTACTTTAACATGTGGAAAACAAAAAGACAGAAGGTGGGAAGACATACTGTTAGTAGTCTTTCCTGAATATGAAAGAAAGATTAAGAATTTTATCAGCAGGACCTAGGGAGGGTGATGCACACCTGCAATCTTAGCAGTTTAGGAAGTTGAGGTGGAGGATTGCAAGTTCAAGGTCAGTCTCAGCAACTTAGCAAGACTCTAACTTAAATGAAAAATAAAAAGAACTGGGAATGTAGTTCAGTGGTAATGTACCTGTGGGTTCAATACCCAGTGCAAAAAAAAAAAAAAAAAGAGTCCAAGAATTTTGTCAACAGAAGCAAATCTTTCCAGAAAAATTTCATGCAAATGAGAGAAGTATCAACATTTAATTGAGTTATAGAGTAAAATAAAATAGAGCATTTGGTCAAAAAATAAGAGTAAGATCTAACAGTTTGGGCTTTTTGCCCCAAGACCACACTTACTGTACAAGAGTTGCTCAACTTTAACGTTTCATCATTCTTATATTTATCATTTTATCATAAAACTAAATAGTTAAAAAATTACAACTGAAATTCATAAACTGTTTTCTTTCCATTTTGGTGCACACAAATTGGGAAATGGATAGTACCTTATCTATGCCAAATGGACAACCAAATACGTTTTCTGGACTGTGCAAATCATTATGAATATAGATTCTATTTCCTATCATATTGTGTATGATCAAATTTGATAAATATAGTATCTATGTGTTTATGACATTGAAAATACTTCAAACACAGCAAGACTAATGGCCTCGTGGCATCCACAAGTAGAAAAGCATAATGGATTTTCAATCAACTACATTTCTACTTTCTAGTCTGAATTTTTAAAGTTGTATTCAAGTAAATATGTATAAACATATTTCATATATACTTATTGTATAACTTATAAACATTTTCATATAGATGAATATCAAAAATAATGAAAAAGCAACTATCCATTGGAAAAAAAAGACCCACTGAAAGTGATGACAAATGCCTACCTGTATATATTTGTGAATGTGCCAAGAAGCTTGCTTTCCATCATTCACTGACTCCACTGTAGTGTTAGCGGTACCAACAATATCACCACCTGCAAACACCCACGGTTCACTGGTTTGCATAGTTTCTGGATCTACTTCTGGGAGATCCCATCTGTTAAATTTTATAGGACTCAAGGCTTCTTTCACTAGGAAAAGAAAAAAATAGCAAAAGACAACAGGCAATGACTAATCTATGCAGCACATATTAATAATTTGAAAATTATGAAAAATTATGATTTAATTATTATTCCAGGGATTCACGCAACTGTTTTTAATGGACCATAAAAATAGAAAGTTAATGAAATATTGGAGTTAACACACTCAAAGTATACTGACTTAGCCTACTTGAAATATACCACATATGTAGAAATGAAAAACCACAGATTTGGGCAATGTTTCACATCTAAGCAGTACTAGATCCAAAAAGAAATAAAGTACAGTCTTTCCTATTACATATTGTTATGGTTTGTATCAGAAGTGTCCCCCAAAAGCTCATGTATTGAAGGCTTGCTCCCCAAGGCAGCAGTGTTCAGAAGTGAGGCTTTGGAAAGTGATTGGATTATGAAGGCTGCGACCTCATCAATGGATACACTGATGGATAATTTAATGTATTATTAGGAGCTGGTGGAAACTTAGGAGATCGGGCCTAGTTGGAGAGAGTGGGTCCTTGGGTGTGGGGCCCTTAAATGCAACGAAATGTTCCCAGCCTCTCTCTCTAGTGCATTCTCTCTCCTTCTCCTCTTCTTTCCTCTCTCTCTCTCCCCCATGAGGAGAACAGCTTTCCTCCCCACTATACTTCTCCTTCTGATATGGTGTTCTGCCTTAAGATAGGCCTAAAAGCGATGGAGTCAGCCAACAATGGACTGAAGCCATAGTCAAAATAAACCTTTCCTCCTTTAATTTTTTTTCTCAGATATTTTGTTGTATAGATATAACACTAACACACATATAAAGTGAACTTTTTAAAATTTATTTATCCATAGCACATTTTCCAGAACATTTTTACTATTCAAATTATCCCATACTTGTTCCTGTATATCAGTTATAAGTTATAGATTGGAGTCAGTGGCCAATTTCTTCTTTTTACAGACATTTTATACAGCAAACAATGCAAAGTCTTCTACATTTTTATCAAATTATCTGCCTTTACTAATAAGCAATTAACCAGACCCAGTAATATAGTCACATTTAGCCAGCAATTTCTGTTTTGTTTTGTAAAAACCAACAAACAAACCTAACCATTCATTTCTTATGGAAACTGCTTTATAAAATAATTTTAGAATTATTTGTCAAATATATTGTTTTTCCAATGAATCTAAAAGTATCATGTAACAAGGACAAGTTGAGATCCTCTAAGAAAACTATCTAAATGAAATTTTGGATATAAACATCCGGAACTTAGAAGTGATGAAAGAATACAACTTAAGAGAAATAGGTATTCAAGAGAAGAAACAAAGAAAAGTAAACAACATCTAATGCTAGTGCAAAGTGAGTCCAGGGTTAGGAATGAAGGTTCATGTCATGGTTTTAAGTACAGCATATCAGGACAGCGATTCTTTACTCCATCTCAAAAGAGAAAATAACAAATAAAAAAGAGAAGTACTTAGGAAGTCCTGGGATGAAATGGTAGTTATTGAATACATTAAGAATCCAGTATATAATAAAGCAAACAAATATAAATAACAATTTCTGGCACCTAAAACACTTATTTTTTTTTCTCAAATAGGAAAAATATACACCATAAAAATAAATCGTTGTATATATTTGTAACTTTGTATTTAAAGATTAGGACTTACAGAGACTAGGATGGTTATTAGAACATAGAAGATACTGGATTGAATTCATAAAGGAAGGAATGAATGAATGAATGAGAAGATTAATCCATACTATCACATTCACACATTTTTATTTAAAAATCTTCTATTTGTATTTCTTTTGCCATTTTACCTTTCACCCAGAGTAAAATTAAATATTAATATAATTATTTTAAATGCAGAATGGCATTTTGAGATTTTTTTCTAGTGTTTTTAAAGGTCACATTGAAAAGACCATTATCATTTTTCCCCATTGCATAACAGATCATCACTACCATCTGTTGACAGTTACTTGAGTTGCAAGAAAGTTAATAGTGAATGAACATGGCTTGTCAATCAAGCTACTTTAACAATGGCAATTAAAATACATCATCAATGAATGATATATATGCAATAAATTTTATAAATATTATGGTTAGGATATGAGGTGTCCCACCCAAAATTCATGTGTGACAGGAATGTTCAGATGTGAAATAATTAGATTATGAGAGCTATAACCTATTCGGTGGATTAATCAGTTTGTTGGATTAATTATTAGACTGGATGACTAGGTGGTAACTGTGGCCAAGTGAGATGTATCTGGTGGAAGTAGGTCATTGGGGGCATGTTTTAAATATCTTGTCTCTAGTTTCTTGCTCTTTCTCTGTCCCTGTTTACTGACTGCCATGAGCTGAGCAACTTCCCTCTGTCACATCTTTCCATCTTGAGGTTCTTCATCACCTTTGTTCCAGAACAATGGAGTTAGCTGACCATGGACTGAAACTGTGGGCCCAAAAGAAACTTTTCCTTCTCTAAGTTGCTCTTCTCAGGTATTTTGGTCACAGCCATGAAAAGCTGACTAAAACAATTGATATAAGCAAGGAATTAAAGACAATTATTTTCTATAAGAAATGACTTCACTTATCTAAACCTCTAACTTTGGCCCATATAAAGCTCTAAAAAAAAAAAAAAGATGGTCTTTAAATGGTAACAAATTCAGAATTGTTTCCCTAGGAGATAAAAGCCCCTTTATATATTTATCTCATTTTTTATAGGAATATCCTTGAAAGTTAAGCACAGATTTCACTCTAAGATTAAGCAAGGTAGGGATTATGTTTTGGTTATCTTTGACCTCCCACAGTGTCTATTGCAGTTAAAGACACACACACTGTGGAATAATTGAAGCTTAAGTCAGGATCTCTCACTTGCATGGGCTTCTTTCAAGAGCCTATTTGAATTTTAAATTTGTAAATTTTTCTTTTCTTAGAGAGGAGTAGAGGAGCCCTGAAATTACTTGAGATTCAGACCTTGCAATATTAGAATATTTGCTTGAGCACAGTGCATTATACACATAAGGTGTTTAATAAACGTTTGATTAATTAAACTGAATTTTTTGGGAAATATTCTTTATGATTTCTTATAATATATACAAAGGCATATATACATAATTCAATGTAATATTCAAGCTCCATCACAAACTTGGTCAATCAGAGGGATATTACTATAAATTTATTAAGTAACTTAATATTTCTTAAAATATTTAATACTGGTACCATAGGAATATTTTACTTGTGAATTCAAAATACCCTTCTATTCATGAGCATTTCCACTGCATAAGCATTGTATCATTATGTGTCTCTAAACATTTTCACATACTCATGTACTTTTAAAATAAGCTCACTTTCTCAATATGTGATTCATTTATCCTTTCAAGTCTTGGACTAGAATATCAACTGTTTTAATTATTTTATCATTTGTAATATCCATCTGACCTCATTAAAAATCAAACAATTTTTTGATAACATATTCCGAAATAGAGATGAGCTTCTTTCATATTAAAAATAATCTCAGCCTCCTTTTGAAAATTATTTACTGAGTTTCCCTGTTTTTTTCTGGAGGCCTTCAAGTTGAACACATTCTTAATTTCATTCCAGAAATAAAAAGAAAAAGTGAGAGGTCACACAGCTGGATGTGGTATCATTAATATAAATCAAAATAGAGATAATTTGTATTGATTTTAATATTTAAAATTTAACTTGTCCATATCTATAAAAGCATCATTGAAAAAAGTAGAGCATTGACTACTTTTATGAATGCAAGCAATGCTACTGTCAGTTATAAATGTTTTCTTTCCATGGCACTAAGCAGCTACTCCAAGAAGAACTGCTTGTCACAACTTGAACATCAAGTGATTAGGATCTTTTCTCTGTGGATACAGTAGAAAAAATTTAAGCATACGTGTTACTTATATAGGCTTTATAAATTTATTAACACTTTGTGCAATCTGCTTATGGATCCATACACCTGTCCTAATTTCAACGAATCTTGAAATATAGCCATTTTTATTGTTTAAAGATACCTTTTAAACTGCAAAGTACCTAACTTAGAACTCAAGTCAAGAATTTGGTAAAGAAAGTCTACTTTATTCATCATTTGCTCACTAGGAGTTTGTTTGTTTAGGTGCTTCTTATAAGGAAGACCTTCATCATTCTCCTCCTCATCATAACCACCCTTCTATGAACTCACAGGTCTCTTACATCTGTCTCTGCTGATACATTTAACTGGGAATGCAATAAGAATAAACCTCAGAAGCATTTCTTCTGTTCTGCCTTTATCCAGCTTGGAAGGAGTGAAAGCACAAGTGGATGAAAAATGTATATTTACATTTGCAAACCAAATAGCTGCTTGCCATTTCCTATGAAGTGTTAAATGAATATTAATAGAGGGACTGTATTTCTTCTTTCTTGTTTATAAAATAAGGAAGGGTAGGAGTTTTCTGTTATAATATACAGTTTTCTTGCAGATTTCTATGGGACTGCATTTTGATGGAGATTGCAGCATATGTCCCAGCAGCTCTATGGTGGAGTAGAAAAAGAACTTGAGAAAGAACCCCAGAACATGCTTATTCACAGTCCATATTATTCTGCAAATGGGAAAGAAATATGCTAAATGAGATGATGCCTGGAATTTTATGCAGTCTTTAAAAAGAATGAAAACATCCTTAATTCATACCAAACATTCAAGATTTATGTTAATTTCCTGCCTTAATTACTACTGTGTTCAAATGAGCTTATTTAAAAAACAAAGACACTCTGAGGTGGCTTTATAACAAGAAATGGTTTTGAAATAGGAACTTTTAGTCAATTTAATGTTATGCATGAAATGATTTTTTTATATAGACTTAATTGTATTGTGACACACAAGTTTTTCAATAAGCCACAGCTTAAAATTGCAGAAACCGTCCCTCAGGGACACATCACTAGCAGATGCAGATTGCCAAGGTCAATTAAACTGATGTAGCTGTGCTGTCATATACATAGAAGAGAAACCCACAAGCAAATGACAAGTATATTTCTCAGTATTTGTAAAAAGATGGCAAGAATGCTATATATTAATGCATAAATATAAATTAATCCTAAACAATAAAGCAATACAACAGAAATCATAATGAAAAAGGGTTATTAGTATTCTTTGTAGTGTTTGATGTGTTATAAAACAATGTGGGAATAAAACCTTTCAACATTTATAACAAATGATATCTTGAAAGCATAGATGAATTAATCTATGTACTTGTTATTTAATTTTACATCACCTATTACCCACTTGGACCAAAGCACAAAGAAACAAAAAGGCAATCTCAGTAATTCAGAGCTAAAAGCAAAATCCCAGCAAAAGTAAGTAGTCTGACTACAGGTTCAGGATATCACAGTCCTGTTAAATAGAACAACCTGAATAAGGAAGGGAAAAAACCAGAAAACACCTTCAACTAATCAAGTCTGAATGCCACAAGCTCTGTCTTCATATTTCCCTCCTGTCACTATTTTATCCAACACATTATTCCCTCAACCTAAAAGGAGACCACAATGAAGATTCATCATTTCCTTCTATAAACCCACCCCTGAATTAACCTTGATTATCTACCCTCCTGCTCCTCTAAGGTTTTAAATAGTATCTCTTATTCTCTTTAGTACCTTGTATTTTTCATTTTCTCCCCATCTTTATTTTGGAAAAAACATCAACTTTTTGACACCATACTCTTTTCTCACAATCATTCTTATATCTCCTTTTACCCAATTTGTTAGAGTTAATTGATGTTGACTGCCTTCGTTTCTTACCACCCAGTTATTCCTTCCAGTTCACCCCTCTGATAAAAAAGTTGCCAAATTCTGTGACCTCAGTCCTGCTCCCTTTTGCATTTCTATAGAATCCAATAGTTGGGTCACATTATTTTTTACCTCCTTTCTTCTCAGATTTGTAGAATGCCACTCTTTCTGGGCTTTCATTATCTTTAAGCTATCCTTCTTGAACTCCAACTCCTGCCTACTTTTTTCTCTTCGTCTTCCTAGCTGTCAAATACTTGGTCCACACTACACTTTTTCCATCAGAAATTATAGTCATTTGGGGCCATGAACTTTACCTCAATGAAAATAACCTCAAACTCTATCTTGACCTCTTCCTTTCACTCAGGCTGCTTGTTAAAGGTTACAAACTGGCTCTTTACTGGCCCTTCCAAATCATTACATCCAGAACCTAGTTCACAAGCTTCCTCTAGGCCTTCCTCGAATTTATGATTGATTATCAGTGAGCTGGATGTTTCAGTTTTACTCACTGTGACCACCATTCATATCTTTGCTATTCTCCTTAAAAGCTGGGCAGTTCTAGCCCTTGTTCCTTGCCCTCACTGTAAGAAGTCCTGTCTCATATTTCCTAGAAAACACATAAGCTATGACCTGAAATCTCCCGTGTCTTCTCACTGCCCAAAGTAGAAACCCACTGGATCTCTACCTACTCTGTCATCCTTCCTTATTAATACAATTTAAAGACTCTCCCACTATCAGATGCCAGCATCTCCACATGAACCCTAGAATCCTCCCCTCTTACTTGGTAGGGATTTTCCTCCCTAGGTTACATCTTCACTTCTCTATTATTAGCTACTGCCTCTAAATTGGACATTTCCCATAAGGCCATACATATATGTATAGTACCTCCCATCTTTAAACAATTCCAGGATTTGCTTCCAGTTCCAATTCCTGTATTTGCTTCAGGGTCTTGCTTTGGAGCTAGGTATAAGATGAACTGAGTGAAGCACCAATTGACACAATTTAAGGAGTTCCTTCTCCTCAGCATAGTGCAAGAGCCCACACAGGTGCCTGACTGGCCTCACTGGCCTCACCCTAGTTGTGGCACTGCCAAGCCTGATTTCTTATCAGAATTCAACAGACAACCACTTTCTGTACATCAAATTCTTTGGGTCAGCTTCCACTACTCCATACTTTCTGCATTTCCACTTGTTTAGATGATGTTTCTTGAACCTTCATCACTCCTTTTTCTTATAATTCTCTCTTCTCAAATGGCCTAAAAATAGAGCTTTAAAACCTGCTTTAATCTTTGAATCTGCTGTTTCCAATTATCTCAACATCCACTCAATTTACATGTTCTGTGAATCCACCCACTGAAATCCTCTCTTAGATACTTCTTATATTCCATTCATAAGTTCCTTATCTAAGGGTAGCAAAAGCAATCAGTACACACAGATTACTTTGTGGTTGGCAGGCATAATGCTCCATATTTCCATATATTATTCCATGTAAAACACAAAACTCCTGAAAGTTAATATTACAATCAACAAAATAGCCAAGAGGTAGAAAAGCCAGTATTTAAATTTAATTATTTCAGACCCCAAAGCTTTCCTTGCTATAGACCACTGGTTTGGGGTCAAAAGAAAGCCAAGACAAATGGGCCAATGATAGTCTAAAACATCACCACTAAAGATCATGGAGTAACTAAAATGGAGTGGGTGGGGGTGAAGGAACAGAGACCAACTGTAGTCTTGACCAGTTTCACAGATTCGGCCCCTAGATTATCTTTTCCATTGGACTCTTTTCTTTCCCTGTTCCATTAAAATATTTGCTAACCACTTTCTGCTACACTAGGCACTATGTGACTTTGTTCCGATTATTTGTTTGCCTCCTCTACTCTTTCAGTTCAGGGACCACATCCGAGTCAACCATCTAGCCTAATGATTGACTCATAAGAGAAACCTGATATATGTGTTTTGGCTTTTACCTGCCTATTTAATTTATTTAGCATTCCTATAACATATTATCATATTCTAAATGATTAAATTTTTTATTGTTCTTCTTTCCACAATAGTCAGCTCATTGTGGGAAAGATACCCAAATATTCCTCTTTTTATTTTTTTTTTTGGGGGGGGGCATGGAAAAAGCTTCTATAGTGACAAACACTGTCTTGGAAACAACAGGCACATGGTTAATTTCTTTTGACTGACTGGACTATTTGATTTCTTTGGCTGCTCTTGTTAGACAATTTTCACCTTGGCTATGCTTGTAGAATTCAGGCAGAATAAAAGTAAGGATCTGATTTTCTTCCCACCATGTTAAGGATAAACTTAGGCTCTCCATGTTAAATAGAAAGGGTGGATGTCAATAATAGCATTTACAGACTCCTTTTGTTTTACTTGTATTCTATGGAGAGTTTCATTTCCATTTCCTAAACTGACCAACTAATCAATTCAGAATTAAAAATTGTGCAAGCACTTCACCTTGATTTGCTTATTTCTCTGCAATAATTCCATCTATTTAAGACTCTGATCTCCTTGAAGATTTGATTTCATTTTATCTGGAAGAGATCTCCTCAAGGAGGTCAGTGTTCTTGAAGTAAATATATGGGGATTGTTTTCAAATTCTCTGTTGGATTCCCCAATGCTCACTTTGATTTGCTTATTTATATTCAATGATACCATCCACTTAAGACTACAAACTCCTTGAAGGAATAGATCATCCTTTAATCTGATTTGGACCATAATCATCATAATTCTATGCACATTTGGGTGCTTAATACTTCTTGATAATTATGAGACAGTGAAAAAAGTAGAAAGATGACTGAAATATTTTACATATACTACTCAGTGAAAGAAATAAAATGCTGAATGATGCCATCAAGTGAGAAACATTTATAAAAAAGGGTTAAGTAAGTCTCTTTCATAAAATCCCTATTTGCTGCATTCAAAGCATAAATAAAAACACATAGAAATCCTATAGTAAATTATACTACTTGTGAAAACAATATTATTAAAATATAAGTGAATACAGAAAAATATTTTAATTAACAAAATAAATCAAATGGAAAAGATTTCCTAAATAGAGCTTTAAAAGTAAGTCTATGTGTGTTTGACTGCCATGACTAATTATGTATCCATGTAATGTGTGTTCAATTTGGGCTTATTTAAATAGCAGAAATGCTCATTAGCTGCAGTATATCTGTGAAGCTTCAGTAAACAGTTTAATGGTTTTTATGTTTAACCAATTTCATAAGTTCCTGTAATTTTAGCTTTAGCAGCTCATTAATGTTATTTTTTGATATCCATCATACAGCTTTTTTTTTCCCCCTTGTCAATCGTTGGTAGGCACACTTCAGTGCAAACTTAAAGCACACAGTAGAATTGTATTTAAACAATTTTAGTACATAAGTAAATGTGTGATTCTAAATATAACTTATTTATCTAGAGAGCTAGTTGTATTTTCATGTAGTCAAGATATCTTTGGTATTGGAAAAGCTACACTCAACAGGGGTGATGATGATGATGATGATGTTGATTACAGGACATACATAGAAAGTTTCTACATAAGCCTGTGGCTGGTTCTGTGATAGGCACTATATATATTATCTTTTTGGAGACTCACAGAATAGACATCATCTCAATTTGATAGTTGAGGACTATGCCCAGGTCGCACTCTCAGGATTTGAAGCTAACTACAAATCAGTTGCACATGTCTAGACCGGAAGTGCCTGGAGATTTTCAGGGGCACTTGGAGATATATCCCTAGACCTCAGGATATTAGATACAGTAACAAAGATGGGTAAAGTTCTGGAAGAAAGAATGCAAATACAGATGAAAGCAGAATCAACCACTGTTTTTAAAGTGGCAGCAAGCACAACCTGAACAAAAGCTCAAGAAAGATTCATCAAAGGTACATGAGAATCAAAACATTTAAGAGAAATATAAGGCAGGCTGAAAACTAGATTTGGTATTCTGGAGCTCAATATCCAGTTATAAATGGGTTAAATAGTAAGGGAAAAAGACAAGATGCTAAGGACAAGGAATCTGGAAAACATATAGGATAGGGCATTACAAGGCTATTCTTTCTAGGAGTTTAATAATGACTGCATATAAAAAATTGAAGGCATTAGCTACCATTCATTCATTCATTCAATTAGCAATTCTTTTCTAATAATTTTTGTCTTAATCATGTTTTAGGCATTATAGTAAACACAGATCTGGGATGTCTCCTTGTGAAATGTATTCACAAGGAATATATTCAGCTGTTAAAATACAGAAAATAAAATATAAAACAAGTAAGTGAAACACATTATGGTGAAAATGGCTATGAAGAGGGTTACATGACAAAGACTATTATCAGATGAGCTGGATAAGAAGCAGGAGTGGTGCATGAGATACTACAGGAATGGAGGCCCCAAGGAGTCTCTTCAATGAGATGACATCAGGACTGAAACATGGAGGGTGAAAATGAGCTAGTCAAGTGAAGATGACCTAAAGTCAGAACACTCCAGGAAGAGGGAATAGATGCAAGGGACTTACAAGAATGGCACATAAAGATTCATGTGGATGGAGGAAAACAAGCAAGTTAAGAGGGGAGTCTGAGAAATGGGCTTCAGCCAGACCAATTCCTCCGTGGAGGCAGGAGAAAGACTGGGGGCTCTGGAACAAAAGAATGAAATATATAATTTCGGTTTCTAAGCTGATTCTGTAGGATCATACAAAAGTGAGAGTAGAAACAAGATGACTGTCACAAGAGGCTGTTTTCAATGCAGGTGGCAGTGTCCAGCATCTGCCCACTCCCATACAGAGAAAGGGGCTTGCTAGCCTTCAAATAATACTTCACATTAATACCACTTGCACACACTGTTGTCTTTACTGTGAATTTTCTTTTGGGGCATTTAGAATAGAAGTTATTTTCATTCTTCTCATGCAAGCATTTATTCATCTATTCCTTTATTCATTCATCCATTCAGTGAATACTGAGTTAGGGTCTGGACTTAATTTGGATTAAAATACAAACTACCTTGCAGTAGTACCATCAATATATTGTAGAATACATAACATATACAGAATGAAATAGAAGAGCAGGAGTGAAAAAGGAGAAGCATATTTAAACGCATGCTCCATATGTATATGAAAAGAAGTATATTTAATCTGCATGCCTTTTAGATTTCCAGTATCCACCAACTTTGTAATAAAATCCATATACTTTAGTCTAACATTCAAGACACTTCATGAATTAGTAATTGTCTATCAATCCTCACTCTACTAACTCCAGTTGTATACTGTATTCAGGCTGTTTCCTATAACGTGGATAAGCTTTCCCTGTCCCTGTTCTCCTAAGCAGACTCCACCTCTATTACAAATGCCACTACTTCCAAAAACCTTTTTTTGAGTCTTGCAGCAGGAAGTCATCTCTCTAACCTGTGCGTAATACCAGCAGTTTATCTCTTACTTCTTGAGTCACTTACTACCTATGGCAATTTGACTTACACATTTTTTTCTCCTGTATTAGACTGTAAGTTCCTGCATACAGGTATAATATTATTGTGTACTTTGGAGAACCTTACAGAATCTTGCATACTTAATAAATACAGAATAAAAGAATAGGAAGTCAGGTCCCATAAGCAAGTGGGAGGGGATATTAGGGGAGTGTCAAAAATAAATTGAAGCATAATACTACCATCATGAGAGAAAAAAATTTACATATTAAAGCATGAGAATAGTGCAATGATTCTAGTGATACAGAAGTTCATTTGGAGACAAAATACAAACAGAAGGGGAAATACTGGTTCTTATTAAACCAAGCCACTTGCCAATATACTTTGCAGAGGACTTGAAAAAACATTGTATATATACAAAAGACATATTGTATGGTATATGTTAGACACTCTTTCATATACTTGTATAAGAAAAATGCTTATGTAATTAAACGTTCTTTTAAAACCCTTTTAAGAATATTATAATATTTTAAGTATGGCTATCATAAAAAATATAGGATGATGCTGGATAGAGCTGATCAACAGTTTTGGCATGGCCCCTGAATGTATGCTAAAGTCAATATGGGTTTCCTACTCCAACAATTCCATGTATTGTACTTACATTGGGTAGCTTCCATAATTGGAGGCAGATATTAAATACAAGCCAGTGTAATTTTCCAAGTAATATAATAACACTTATGCAGGTAAATGTCTAATTTAATCCATGACTGATTTAGATCACATATGTTGTCCTTTCTATATTGTCCTTTGGGTCAAGAACACAAATGCAAAGTAACTAACATAAAATCTCAATCTGCCTACAAAATACATATTATTTAGACCATTATTATGTAATCTATATCTTTATGGTTTAAATTTTACATTTTGATTTTACATATCATACCAGCTTTGTGTAGTTTAACATTTCACAAGAATATTAGGTCTAATACAACCTTTTATTACACTATTAGATAACTAATATTTAAAAGACAAATATAATAAGCCAGAGTCAATAAAACTCAGGGCATCTGTTGCACTCACTATCTGCTGAGTACATTGGCTATGTTTTATGATTTTTGCTCTCTGAAACAATTATGTTATTTTTCCATTTTCTGCCTTCTTTCCCCAACAAAACTTGTTACATGCTCTACTTCTTGTATGTAATCTTTGATTTGATGGAAAACTGCTTTGATTTGATTTATCCACTGTCTCCCTGTAAGAATGCATATGATATCAACCAGTAGTGAAACCTGGAAAATAAAGATAAGGAAAGGCTCTGAACAGAGCTATTCACTGGGGAAACAAACCTATTCCTATGCAGTTATTAAAGGGAAGTAAAATAATTACAGAAATATCATGTTGTGCTTCAAATAGATGTCTAAGGCAGTTGTAAGTGATGTGATGTTGATTCCAAATCACTTTCAACACTGTTATCAGTTTGACCTCCCTCCTCATCACTTCTACCCTTTATAGTAATTCCAAAGAAAAACTGTACAAGGATTCCATTATTTTGGATGGTTATTCTGCAGAAATGCTGGCACTTGCATTAGATTCCACCACTTCATCTTCTCCCTGCACAGAATATTTTATAATAGAAAGACAATGAATCTTTCAGCTAGAAAAGAAATCTTTTTCATAATAAGGGCAATTTTTAAGAAAACATGTTCAGTTTTATTTTTGGAATCCTGAGAATGCTTTTTGCTCAAAATATAATTAACAGAAAAACAATGTACATAATAGACTAAAAAGGGGTTATTCTCATCACTGGGCAACCAAATTAGAGGATATATAAATATTCTATTAGTCAGGCATTATAAAATTAAACAGCAGCATGAGGAGCCAAATGTATTAATAAAAGGGGAATAAAACTGCCCTGTATGGCGGTCTTCAAAACATTTGTCCCTAACAAACATAATATAGTAGAGGAGATGTTTCTGGAATTCCAGAATATATACCATATAAATTCCTTTATCATACTTTTATAAGTTGTTATAATAACATTCATTCATTCATTCATTCATTCATTCATTCATTCAATAGCCTCTTTTCTAGACAATAGGAAATGACAGTGAAAATGATATTGACTAATTCCCACTATCTGCTTTCAATCATTCTCTATGTTTTCTCATTCTGACTCAACTGTTGAGTAGATTAGCAAATATAAATGCAACACATCACCATTTCCCTGAGATCCATTCTACCTGCTGCATTTGTAAGTTCTGTCAACATTATAGACATCTGTTTGCCTCCCAAATTAGATATCCTACTTCAAAACTCTATCTAGCAGATAACCAAATCCTAACTATTCTGACAAAAGAAATATATTTTCATTCCGAATTTTCTTCTAAGTTCTCACTTTGTTCACTTTAGCCAGGAAAACTTCTCAAAAAAATCCCTTTAACTGGTTTCTTTGATACCATTGTCTTAACTCCAGGCCATCTTCTCTTCAACATTACTGCCACCATATAGCAGCATGCTTATTTTATCCCTGATGCTTCCTTCTATTTGGAAAAAAAAATCATTGGTTTAAATTCTGTGATGTCTCTTGGTATCTTTCTTGCCTTTTCTCAAAAGCTAAAGTTAGTGATTCTAATTAATTAATCTTAAAGAAATTAGGCATGTATAATAACCCTGCTTTGTCAAGCCTATGACTTGAGAATCACTCCTGTGGGCAAGGGTTCTCTTTCTTTACTTATAGTGAAAATGTTACTGGAGGAGCTTCCTCTCAGGGGAACAACTGTTGGATCATACCCTGTGATTGAGTAACTTTACCTAATTCAGGTACTCAATATTAGAAAATGTACTTACTTACTAACATGAACATTCCTAAAAGGTAATCCCTTGGTTTCTAACCCCCATCTAATTGGAGAATATTACAAATAGTTCAAAATCCAAACACAGAGAGAGGAATATTGAGCATCTGGCAGAACTACCTCATTCAAGATAAAGTTCTCTCTAATATTTAAACCTCGTAATTTGTCATATGCCTATAAAATAAAACTGAAAGTCCTAACATAGCATATAATCCTTTCACTGAAATGGAATGTGTAGCCAAACTCCCTGTCATCTTGTCCCTGACCACTCCCCATCCTTATATAACCACACCATTTGCTCTAGCCAATCATGTTCTCCCACTTCCTGGTCATAGGAGGCCATTTTGCCATGCAGTTGAATGTGCTGTTCCTGTTAACAGGGAAACTTCTACTTAAGCTCTAAAGCCCAGTCCAAATGTGATCTTAAATCAGCACATTCTGTACCAACACACTTATTTGGTTCTCACATTAGCTTATGGGTCCTTAAGGGGCAAAGACTCTCTTTACTGGTCTGCATTCCCAGTGCCTGGACAGGGTTTCTAGTATAGCTGTACTTCAAGAAGTACTTAGAGTATAGCTGTACTTCATTGCAAGAACAATGAGAGAACAAATAGTAGAAATCATAAAATATAAACTTCTATTGTAGAGATAAAAATGGAAAATTCATACTTTTATAGGAGGATGAGAACATGCATGCAGTAAGTAGGCTGATGATAACTTTCTAAAGACATATTTTTTTTACACCTTTTTAAGATGACTGTAAAATGACTACTTAATCTAACAGTGTAGTATTAAGAAAATTGCATAATCTTCCTGTGTCTTCCATCCCTTCCACCCCCCTTCCACCTGGAAACTCCTACACATCACTGGGTCTTCAACTCATAACCCACCCACTCTAGGAAGCTTCCTTGAACCCTCAGACTCTGTTCTGTGCCTCCCTAGGACTCTCAGCTACTTCCAGCACAATTCACCATAACTGTGAGTCTTCTCTCTTCAACTGTGTATTCCTGGAGGAAAGACCCGCATTTTCGTTTTCACTGCTCTGTCCCAGCTCCCTACTCAGAGCCTGGATTAGCAGGCCCATCCAAAGTTACTAAGTGAACACACTTGAAATGAGGGAACTAGAGAATATGATCTCCTGGGCCCTTTCAGCATATTTGGAAATATAAATAAGGAAACCCCCAAGGTAAATTATTGTATCACATATATCCTATATACCGTAGTGTACTGACTACTTTCTTTTCAATTCTATCTCACCCATTCTCAATTATATTAATCATTAGTCTCTTCCTCTTAGGTTTTACCTATTAGTCAAAAAGGTATTTTACCTAGCAATTAGGAGAGTAGTCCTTACTTCATCCTTTAAATTTTGTTGCCAATATTTCTACTTATATACAACAGTAAAAATTTGGTCAGTTACAATAGTTTCTCAACTTGTGCTCCATCTCTTCCCCTTTCCCCTTTATTTTGCTAAGGAAGAAGAGGAATTATGTAAACTGGAGGCCAAAAAAGAGTAAATAGTTATTCAAAGAAAACTTCACTGAATCTCTAAATGTCACGGTAGCCTCTGGAAGAGATGTTTTATTGTTTGAAATATAAAACAGGCTGGTAGCAACAACAACTGATAAAAATAAATAAAGTCCCCCAATTGAGTAGGCTATTAAAATGTCTTAGTGTTGTTCATTCCACTAGTGAGTTACCAAGTGACATATTATTAAGTAAACAATACAAACAAAAACAAAAATATACAAATCAAACATACTGATTTCAGGCCTCTTAAAGAGTAGGTGCCTTTTATCATTGGGTGCTTGACTTACCTTGAGCTTATATTAAAACACTTTTTCTTAAAGCTTTTCCTAACAGTTAATAATTAAAAAAAGAAATGAACACATTTGAAAAGTCCCTGAATCTCTGCACAGCCAGGGTGTTAGGTCCTCCATTTTTTACCAAACTGGCAATTTCCATTTCTGACTTAGGACAGAACAAGGCCAATTAACCCACAGCCTGCACCTTTTCTCAGTGTGGGGGAAAGTGAATCAAGGCTATAATCGAAGTTGATATTGACAGAATGCTTGATTTACCCCATGAGGCTTTCAGAAACTTTTCTGAGAGTTTTCTAATAAGAGGGATTGATGAGTGATTTTAAAACCTTTCTCTCCCTGTGCCACCCATACACCCTTATGCAACTAATTGCAATTAATGCTATCAAAGGAGCTGATTACCAAGGGTGGCATTAAAGATCCAGAAAGATCAGGGTTTTGTGTTTTCTTATTCTCTCTCATTCCTAGTAAGATGAGCAGAAACACAACATAGGCATTGGGTGAAGTGCATGAATTCTTTCCTTGGAGAGGGGCATGCCTCCTGCCGCAGTCAGAGAGCACCACCGCTCTGTCATTTTCTCCCCTGCACAGTCTCTAAGGCATTATGCAGAGGAGTCTTATCACTGGGCTTCCTGTCTCCCAAACACAGGTTTTAACCTCACTTATATCATCTCATAATTTTCAAGTGCTTAATATCCTTGGGAATACTTCTTTCTTTCCTTCTTAAAAATGAATAATAATCTTAGGTTAAACAAAAAATCTGGCCCAGTTTACCATTTTTAAAAGGAAAAGGCAAAGTTATTTGAAAATGCTTTATGCTTTAAATACTTGATTTGTAGAAACTCAAAAGGGGATTTATAATAGCTAAAAATTAGTGAAGAAAAAAACTCTACACAATAGCATGAGAAGCATCAGAATTGATAATTAAATATACTACGATAATTACACACAGTGCGAACTTTCTTTCTTCAAATAAAATCAACCAAATATATTAAGCATTTTCTCATTTAAAATTATAAATGTAAGAACATCTGCTTCACTTATATACAAAGACAAGTTGACAGAGCCTCCAAGGCCCCTGATGAAGTCCTCACTTTTAAATGCTTTTATCTATAGATAATATTCATGGAATTATAAGGGTGTAATCTAATTCATTGAAATTATTCAAATATCATTTATTACACAATAATAACATCTAAAATGTAAGAGATGCTTACTGTGTGCTAGGCCTATATATAAACATTTCACATATATTATTAATTCACTTATTCTTAAAACAACTCCAGGAAGTAGATACTATAATCATTCCCCTTAAGCCCTGAGGAGAAGACCATGAAGTACAAAGAAACTCAGTAACTCCCTAGGAAGATAAAGTTGAGAAGGAAGAAAGCCAGGTTTCCAGCTGAGCAGCCTGGCTCCACGCTCCTGCTTTGAGCTGATACACCAGACGGATTCCAATTAGTATAATATTCACTGAATTACAAAGAATGCAACAATCTATGCCAAAACAAGGAAAAAAAAAACAGTAGCAATAGTATAATAGAATTATTTTTGTAACTTTTACATTTTCTAAGAAAAATAAAGGTTGTTGTAAAACTAACAATTACCTTGAATAAAGGTAATATTCTAAACTGAATCAAGTCAGATACAAATATATTTGTGTATCTATTGTACATTAATATGTTAGTTGCCATTGTGATTCCAACACACTACAAAGGCACATTTCTTGCCCTCTTGGGGTTTACAGTTTAATTTGTAGATAAATTGTAATAGGTCCTAGAAGATTGAAGGACATAAACCTTTTCAAAGGAGACATTTTTAAAGAATGAGAGGATGGCTGTGATGCAGCATTTGGAAAAGGTGCCGAGATTATGGCATTGGCTAAAGGGCATTCTTCAGTTGTCTGAAAATCATTCAAAGAACCATAAATTATGTCTTCTAACTTCCTGTGAGTGTGAGGACAAGGCCAACTTAATGCCTCATTGGAAAAATGAAGCATGAGATTAGTGAAGATGGGCAACTCTACCCCTTATCAATTAAAAACTAATAATACAGCTGGCAGTGTGGTTCCAAACAAATAAACAGGAAAGTCAACTATAATGATAAGTAAGATGTCTCTTAAAAGTTGACATTTTTTAAATAAAAAGAGACAAAATTTAAAATTTAAAAAAAAAATTAGCATTCAGATGTAACAGAAGAAATTGCCTCTGGGGTAAAGAAAGAAGAAAAGAAAGAAGGATAGATAGGTATAATCTTCCAGTGGAGGAGGATATTTCTGGATTGAAAGTAAAAGAAGTAATCTGTGCTCAATTTTCTGATAGCCTTTAAAATTAATGTAGAACAATTTAATGTGATTTGAAATTTTACATTCTTAGAGGGAATAGAGGAGACTTTTTAAAGATAGAACTACTTTCAGTTTTCCACAGAAAAGATATTAAATAAGGCTAGCATTATTATCTCAATTGAATTAGAAAACTGAAAACCATGGCCTTCATTATTTGAGACAGTAGTAAATGAAAGATTCAATTAAAGTGTGCACACAAGCACACAAGCACAGGGTGTGAAATATGTAGTATTTTGTTCCTATTTCCCACTCACTGCTACATTCACAAACAGAAAACAATAAGTAAATAAAAATACAGAATTAGGAAAAACAGTGATGATTATAATTGCCGTTAGCCCTAGTAGCAATTAAATAATTTGCTACTCTAATACAAGGATATTCTCTGATTTTATTTTATAAATTTGATATACTTAACATTTATATAAGTAGTTGAAGGACTTTTATTTTATTATAGGAAATATTTAATACAGATTGACTTGGTGCATCATTCTAAATTAAGTCAGTATGTGAAATGCCCAATTCAGAGTCTGGCAAATGCCCTGAAATATATCAGTGGAAAAAGTTTAGATTAAAAATTTAATTTCCCGACTTGGATTACCTTTTCAAATACACATTATTGATATAATTGATATTCTAAAAGTATTTCCATTTTAAATATTATTGTAATCTGATATTGCTGAGAGTAAAAATTATCACTGTACTTTATATGTGCTCTGTCATTTATTTCATTCCTTGAATTCTTCAATATGTATTTATATATTGCATTCATCAAAAATTTCCAAGTTAGAACTATGGAATCCACACTGCACTGCATACTGGGAGGAAAATTCAAAAGAGAACAGTGCAAAATAAAGATGAATATATAGTATACATAGGCCATTCACTAAGTTTCATCGATGTTAAAAAGAGCTTTATTCTATAGTTTAATGTAATATTAGTGAGTAAAAAGAAAAACTGAAAATTTAGAAATCTAGGACTGTAATAACATTTTGAATTAAGACCATGGGAAGAATTAAGGCACCATGTACAGTAACAGCAAAGTTGAGAGTAGATCTGCTTTAGGGAAACCTGATAAGGATAGCATTCCTTACTTTGTGTATCTCTCTCAATGAATTCATCTCTTCATAAAGCAATTAGTAGTTTATAGGTCTGCTCCATTCTCCATCTGTGTAGTTCTCAAGTACAGGAAATGACACATTCATCTTTGTACTCTTCAGAATACAATTTAGCTTCTGGCATTCACCAGATACTCACTAAGTATTTATTGCATACATAAACATAAATATGAGACAAAAAGAGGTTTTCAGAGACATGAAAAACTAGATTTCAGAGACAGTGTACACATAAGTGAAATCATGACTACCATAAGTCTAGCCACCAAACTGGTACTCAAAATAAATTTATTAATATGTTGCTTTTTCTTTTATTTTGGTACCAGGGTTTGAACCCAGAAGTGCTTAACCACTGAGCCATACCCCCAACCTTTCTATATTTTTTATTTTGAAGGAGATTATTGCTAAGTTGCTTAGGCTGGCTTTGAACTTGGGATCCTCCTTTATTACCACATCTGGATCATTAACATGTTTTGAGGAATGATTACAACAAATATCTGAATGAATGAACGACACAGTTGGCTCACTGAATGAATAGTATATTTGGAAGAAAAAAAATGGCTAATGTCTGAACTTTGCAAAGAACTAAAAAGTAATAGTTGGAGGAGGGACAGCAGCCAGTGATGGACTTAGAAGTGAACAGATAAAAGAAAAAGCTGGGAAATGGAGTGTGATAATAATAATGTGTTACAATTTGATTTTCAAAGCACTTCACATTACTTAATTTTAATCTGACAAGTCCTAAGAGGTAGGGAAAGAAGGTTTTATTTATGCTTTATTTGTTTTTGTTGTTATTGTTGTTTGTTTGTTTTTTATATATGGAGAAACTGAGCTACTGAAAGGTTAAGTGATTGGAGAAGAGCATTTAAAACAGAAAGAAGAGAGCCGCCCCCTCCCCCTGCGCCGGCAAGGTAGACAGAACTGTGACCACCCACAGAACAGGCCCAGCGGCCTGCTGAGGGGCAGAGCCGCCCCCTCCCCCCTGCGCCTGCCAAGGTAGACGGAACTGTGACCACCCACAGAACAGGCCCAGCGGCCTGCTGAGGGGCAGAGCCTGCCAACCACTC
>NW_026000076.1:1902882-2043048 GCF_001458135.2 Marmota marmota marmota | reverse complement strand
TAAAAAAAAAAAAAAAAAAAAAAAAAGAAATTAGTATTTTAAGATTTTAAAATGTCATTTAGTCAAAAATTTTCCTGACCAACTTTAACAAAAACTGCTGCCCCTTCCTTTTTCATTAATGTTTTCCATCTAAAAACAGCTGAGAAGTATATGGATGGGAACAGAAAAGCATGGATGCAATTTAACATTCTAACTCTTCCAGCTCTCCTCTCACTTGGAAAGTAGCTCCCTGTTCATGTAAATATTCGGGACCCTTGTAAAACAGGGGATTTTTATTTAAGAATCATTTCTCCACGTGGTTTGTTATTTCAAATCAGGAGGTGGTGCAAAGCACAGTGAAACACTATGTTTTCCTTTACTTCTCGAAACTTATGTGGGTTAGGAGATAGTACATGTGGAACATTGGAACATTGGGATAAAATACACAGACAAGTTCTGCAATGGCTTTATCAATAAATAGATCAAATGTTTCTTCTACTTCATATGTTAAGTACTAAATTAAACCTCTAATTCTTCACATATATGAAGTTCTATCAATCTATTTACACATTAAAAACACAAACACACATAAGCATAAACATCAAAATCTGGGATTACAAAAGCTGTTGTCTGTGTCTGAATTAATAACTTAGGTTTGTTTGGGGAAAGACACGTTTTCTTTTTATATTAGCATTGCCATTTGTGGAACATAAATTTAGATAGGGGAGCCAAATTATTCTTTGATAGTTAACCCATCAACAAAATTGCTAGTTAAACGTGATTTACCATTTTACTTAATTTTTGGTGGTATGTAGAGTAGTAAGAACATTAGGAGTTTTTTAGATAATTGAATGCAATTTACACATTGTTCTTTTTTTCCTGTTTGAACTCAGTTAATGAATAAACAAACTACACTGTGACTATGTTTACATAGCATATAAACATTAGATGAAAAGTGACAAATTCAGGCCATCATCCAGCTATTTGAAAACATTTATCTTGATGACACTAAACATCTGGGTGTTTCAAAATACCAAGAAGTTTGTTATCCTACAGATAAAATATCTTAATGACTAGTTCAATTTTTACTTATCTGTTGCATAAAACTGCACATTTGCAGGAATGCATCTGTTCCTGTTTCAGACACAATACATACTTTTTGCATGGGTATAGTAAATCCTCAGGTTTCAATATTTTGTTATCATTATTCCCAATGCATCTCTTAGCTAGAAAAACATCTTTTATTTCCCTTTCAGAAATGTTGTCATTTGAACAGTGTGAATTAAAAGGCAGAGGATTTGCCAAATCAAAGTGCCTTGGTATTACAACTTTCATCAATCATAGGCCACAAAGGTACTAAATATAAATGTAGAGGAAGTATAACACAATGAACTATTCAACTAAAATGCTATATAAAACATTTTCTCTTCCATTGTATTTTTAAGCATTTTGTTCTTCCTTAGCTCATCTGGTTATGCCATCCAGACTAAACAAGGGACTGTGAACTTTATAATTTGATAAAGTTGATGTTCTGGTGATGGTTTGGCATGATTATGGTAATAAACATGAATTTTGGTTTTGGTCATTCATTAGATCGTTATTTGTCTGCATCTTTGAAGATTGGCTGTTCCAACCTCTGCTACATTTTCTTAAATTAGTCCAGTTGAAGAAACAATCATTGCTAAATAGAAAAGAAGGCAAACATCTTTATAAAGTGGAATATGTGTTTTGGCTGTCAGCTTAAAAGAAAGATCAATGTTCTTTTTTTCTTTTTACCACTTTAAAAATAATTCTATGTGCATTTTAATTAAAACTTTTAAGTATTTTATATCAAGATCGTTTGTACTCCCCACCAGAAGAAGAAAAATGGGTGTTTAGGTGAAAATCAATTTCCTGAAAGCTGGAAACTATTGGGGCACTAAAATAACAGGCAATTGCATAGCACATTTCATCTCCCAAGCAATGTACCTTTAGGATCACTCAGAACTGAACCAAAGGCACTGATGACCACATCAGCTTTCAGTTGGACTATCTGGTCTTCATCTTCTTTCCATTTTCCAGCTTCATCTTGTTCTGTCCGAACAAATTGCATCGCAACAATTCTTCCACCTTTTACTATAACTTTCCGTGGGGAAAGGAAAGGCAAAAATTCACACTTTTCTTCTTTAGCCAGCTCCATCTAAAACAAAACAGAATGGAGAAAAAAACACTTGATTTTAAAAATCTAAACAATATTTGACTTTATTTCAAATATACATGCTAACACATATAATATTTAAGTCGACATGAAGCTTTTTCTTGTACCAACACTGAGTTTCCATTATAAGCTATTCACATTTGGCAAATCCCTAAGTCAAGGAGTCTTTGATTGGAACTGGGATGAAAGTTTATAGATCATGGCATCTTAAGATATTTGTCACATTCTAGGTTTTGCATGCCCTATTGTAGGTGATATGAGTTTTATGCCTATAGTAGCCTGGTCTTCTTATGCTTTTATTCCTATAAATTAAGCTTTCTTTTAAATTGTGCCACATTTGAAAATAAATATTCCAATTATTAACAGGTTGTGCATATTGAAGCTGGAAAAAAGTCAATGAAGTGGGTGAGCCAATCTGTGCAAGTACAGATTAGAATAGTATGTAGAAGAAAAGAAAACTAGAGAAACTGTGGAACTAAGAAATACTTTTAACAAAAGTATTTTTGTTAAAATATTCTTCCTTTTATAAAAGTACAAATATTTAAATGTAAATCTGAAGAAAGAGAAACAAGCCCACTCCTCCTGACGAATTTCCATTTCTTCCCTGTCTCTTCTAAAATTTGTTCTGCCATAAAATGAGGAATAAGATACTCTGGTTTTTCATATCTATACAAAGATACTGATTTATATAGAATGTTAACATTTATTTATTTGATTATTTTCCACTTTGGGGGGGGGGGACGAAGGTCTTTGTCAATGTAATCTGAACTAGTATGTTGACTGTTCTTAAAACATTTTTTCAAAGTAGAGAAGTGCTATTGAAGATGCTTTTTCTATCCATGTGGAATCCAGGTGGATTCTCAGTAGGACCTCTGATGAGTGAAATTGAGAAGGTACGTGTGTGAGGTGTCAAATCAAGAGTTATGTGAGCTGAATAAAGATGGAAAAACTAAGAAATAAAGTAACTTGTTCAATGTTGGAGTCATCTTTCAGAAATCTGTCAATACCCAGAGTTACCTCGTTCAGCACACATCAGAATCACCAGGGGGCTTATTAAAAGAGACTGCATGGCACCACCCACCTCTGGAATTTCTAATTCTGAAGATTTGGGTAAGGCTTGAGAATTTTCATGCCTAACAAATCCTAGCTGATGCTCTGTTTCTGGTCCAGGGGATGCTCTTTTGTGAATCACTGTCTTATTAGACTATAGCTGACTGACTCAGATCTTCAGTAGTCTATACCATGCTTTCTCAATGATAGTAATGTTGCCCCAAAGAGCTATAGCACATAAACAGGTACACAGCAAATCTATGGTATTAAATTTATAAGGGAATTATGATTAGGAAAAAGTACTTTAAAAGACTCCCAAGGTGGGAGAGAATATAAAATAAACAGTTTGGAAACCTTAGTCTATATATTTGCATGACACTATTCAGTCTATGTCTTATTTAGATTATTTTCAAAGCATTTCCCTTTAAAGTCTTAAAAATTGAACCATGTACATAATTATATATACATTTCCCTTTTCATCATTAAATTAAGAAATTCATAATAGAAAGAATAACGGATAGAGGGTGGGGTAGAGCAATTGGATATAGGCTCAAAGATAGAGCAATTGTGGGGCCTATGCAAAGCCCTGGGTTTCATTTGCAGTACCACAAAAAAATAAAAAATAATACTAAAATAATAGATATGCCGGTAGTAACACAAATCAGTGGATCCAAAACTGGTAAGTCCTTAAAGAGGGAGATTATAAGTAAGTGAAATTAAATCAGGTTTCCAATGTGCTTCTACTGCTTCTTTGGGATAGGTTCCTTGTATGTAAGGTGGGGATAACAGTATCTAATTAACTAGTATGTAATGCTATTTAGAATAAGTCAGAAATGTAAAGTGCCTAAAAAAGGATTGGTCTATGGAACTCACAAATAAAAGTTATTTATACATAGTTGCTATTCTCTGAATTTACTTTCCCCACAACCATTCAAGTATTCACTGCAGCTTGGCATTGAGACTGTTTTCAAAAAAGAAAGGTAGTTCAATTTTTAAAAAAGTCTAAATAAATGAAGGACAAAGACAAATCTGAGACCCCTCTTTAATTTCCTATAAAATAAAATTGTATGATTTCTAGAAGGCAAACCATTCTTAAATAATTTGAATTACAAAATAAAAATGGCACCGGTATGTAAGATATATGTTCTGTATCTATTCTGTCATATTTGCATAATGTAACACCTTATAACTTATCAATATAAACAAGTTTATTGTGTTTCCAAAATGTCAAGTGATGCTAAATTTTAATGATAATGCCACACTTGATTGAATAACAACATCAAATGTTTACAATTTAAATAAATCAATATACCATGCGTATTTATAATGGTTCTATTTTCTGTGGAGAACATAAAATACAAAACTCTGTGACACATTTTTGGAGACTGATTTAGGAACTGGTTTGTACTATTCCAACTTTCTTGTGTACTAATTCTTACTACCTATTATTATATATAGATAATCTCATACTTTTTGAGAAATTGGTACTAAATTTGGGAAACAAAAATTAGGTTTAGCTAACATCAAAAACTTTTTAAGATTTAAAATAAAATCTTAAAATATAATAACAAGTAGGAATTTACATCAGCATCTATTTAATAAATCTATCTAATGAGATAACAATTATAATATTGATAATGGGTTTTTAAATGTGTTTTATATGTAAATTTTCATCTTCACATTGAAGATACTTTATAACACCTAGTTTTTAGTTATTAAAATATTTAATTTCAGAGGGATCCAAGATGGCGGGCCAGAGGTAGGCTGCATTCTGTGACACTCTGTGACCCAGGTCTCAACAAGTGGGAACACTGCTTTGCTGAGAGTTATAGAGGACCCCCTCCACTGCTAATCCCGGCCACCGTGCTGCACAGGGCCCCAACCTCAGCATTAGAGCAGGACTCTTGACTGGGACTAGTCGCCCACACAGGTCTCAAGGGTACCTTAGTGGGACCACTGGCATCAGCACCAGCGTGCAGAATTCCCAGACACCACGCCCATGCAGAACACTCAGCCCCTGCCCACACGCAGGAACTCCAGTCACCACTCCCAAGGAGACCCCCATCTACCAGTGGGACTTCCCTGGTTGTCTACATCTTGGGACTCAGCAGCTACTGCCATAGTCCCCTACTCAAGATAGCCTGCCTGCACTGGGGAATTCACAAGCTCTGAAGAAAGCCAACAGCCACAACACTGCACACTACAGACCCATCTCTGAGAGGTTCGCACAATACTATCACCTGGCTCCCCCCACCTGACCCAAACCCCCATCACTGAAAACAGCAGCCTTCATCTTGAGTCACCTCCATCACCATCTTTAGTTGGGACAACAACCTGTTTGGAACACTGGATAGACAGGTACACATAGTTTCTAATACCTCCAATCTCCAGCAGCAGCTAACTCCGCAGAGTGACTGCCCAATACAAAACAGCCCTCCATGGCAGGTGCGCAGCCAACAGAGTGCAACACACAAAAGACCTCTGGACAGAAAGGTTCCTAATTAGGAAGTAGAAAAGGAGAGGGTGAGGGAGATACACATTATAGAGTAATTTAGAGGCAAAAGAAACAATCAGTGAGGTGAACAGAGAGCCTATATTTTTGGAGCAAATTTTTACCATATGCACATCAGATAGAGCACTAATCTCTTTGATATATAAAGAACTCAAAAATCTTAACACCAAAAAAATAATAATAACCCAATCAATAAATGGGCCAAGGAATTGAACAGACACGTCTCAGCAGATGATATCCAATCAATCAACAAATATATGAAAAAATGTTCAACATCTCTACCAATTAGAGAAATGTAAATCAAAGCTACTCTAAGATTTCATCACACCCAAGTCAGAATGGTGGCTATTAAGAATACAAACAACAATAAATGTTGGCGAGTATGTGTGGGAAAAGGCACACTCATACTTTGCTGGTGGAACTGCAAACTGGTGCAGCCAACATGGAAAGTAATATGGAGAATACTTGGGAAACTATGAATGGAAGCACCATTTGACCCAGCTATCCCACTCCTTGATCTATACCCAAAAGACTTAAAAATAGTATACTACAGGGACAATCAATGTTTATAGCAGCACAATTCACAATAGCTGAACTGTGGAACTAAACTAGAAGCCTGCCAGTTGATGAATAGATAAAGAAAATATGGTATATATACACAATGGAATATTATTTAGCAATAAAAGTGAATAAAATAATGCCCTTTGCAGGTAAATGGATGAAGTTGAAGAATATAATGAATGGTAAGTGAATTAGCAAATTCCAAAAAATCAAATGTGGAATGTTTTCTCTGATACAAGGATGTTGATTCATGATGGGGTTGGGGGTGGGAACATTGGAGGATTAGAGGAACACTACATAGGGCAGAGGGGTGAGAGGGGAAGGGAGGGCGCATGTGGGTAGGAGAGGCCGTGGAATGAAATAGACATCATTACACTACTTTGTGTACAACCAGAGATATGAAAAATTCTGCTCTATATGTGTAATATGAATAATTCTGTCATATATAAAAAATTAGAATAAATTAAAAAATAATTAATTTCAAACTAACTTTGTTTCTCCATTGTAACTAAAAGGACAATACAACACAGTGAATAAGTATGCCTTTACAGATTTAGTACTCAGCCTCAGGCACTCTGTTCCTTTCTGACCTCACTTGAATACCAGTATATGAGAAAGCATTACAGGTTGACTATTCCTTGTCTGAAAATTTAAAAACAAAATGCTGCAAAATCCAAAACTTCTGACCACTGACAAGGTGTCAGAAATGGAAAATTCCATACCTAACCTTATGTGTTGGTCTCAAAGTTTTTTTAGACATACTAAAAAAACATTATTTGAAATTATCTTCATGCAAAAATGTTGTTTCAAATTACATTCAGGCTACATGTATGAGTTGTATATGAAACATAAATGGATGTCATGTTCAATCCTGGGTCCCATTCTCAGGACACTTCATTATGTATATTCAAATGTTCCAGAGTTTTAATAAACCCCAAATCTGAAAAGCTTCTGGTCTTAAGCATTTCAGATAAGGGATACTCAAGCTGTAAAAAGAAATAGACTCAGAGATAACAAAGACATATTAAAGAAAGGCAAAGCTTAGCTGAAACCCTCATTTGGCTGAAACTAAACTGCAACTGAATTCTATTTGTTCTCCATTTGTAGGACAACTACAGAACACAGAGCATGAAAGAATGTGACTTATGATTCTAGTGGCTGTACATACAACAAGGCAAAATGGAACAGAAATGAATCTAATCGTTGGTCAAGAGGTTGTCTGGCTAGATAAAGGCTGTGCTCAGTGGGAAGAGATGAGTTGAGCTTCCCAGTCTAAGTGCAGAGATACTGTCAAGTCATGAAATATAGGAATTAAGGAATGGAGTTCTGAACCCAGTGTTGTTAATGAGTTGATGAAGACTCCGTGAATCTAGATAAAGTGTTAAGTTTGGAACAAAATGAGTATCACTTTGCAAAGTGGAGAGGAGAGACACAGAACACATTATCTCAAGATAAAAAGTGGAAATATAAATATCATTTAACTAAGTTTATTTGCTAAATAGTAAACTCCATCACAAAAAACAAAGCGTAAAAGAATATCTTATTTAACTTTCTATCCCCAGTGTCCAGAAGTGATATTCAAATAATCAATAGTTGGTAAGAATAAGCAAATGGACACTCATAGGGATGCCAAACAAATCCGAATATACACTAGCCAATATGCCCTATGGAGGGGCATCAAGATAGAACACAGCTCTATCTATGTGTGTCTATCAAAATGATTGGCATAGAGTAGATCTTAAACAAAGATTTATTTACCAGGAAAATGAATAATTATTATCCATCTGGAGGATATTCAAATTAATGAAAGGACACTCATCTAGCATTAAATTGAATGAAAATCCAACCCATCCTAATGCAATTAAAATGGGGAATGCAGAGTCTTCTGCATGGCCAGATCATCCTACATTGTGAGGATAAAAATATAAAAGAAAATGGTGTTCCTCCTCAGTTGTCAGTTACTCAGCCATCAGAAAATGATAGAGCAGATTAATCAGTAGTACTAACCGTATGCAAAAGACTTAATGTTTTGTTACTCAAGTTGTATTAGCTATCTGTGAAAAATAATTCACAGGTCTCAGTGTTAGTGCCTTTTAACACCAAATGTTTGTCAATAGTCATTAGTAATCAGCAATTTTGATTTATGACACCTAGATTTTAGTTATTAAAATATTCTGCAAATTTGGTATATGAGTATTTCTGTTCATGGAATGCTCTTTCTCTTTCTCTCTCTCTCTCTCTCTCTCTCTCTCCACACACACACACACACACACACACACACACACACATTTGTTTGATGGAGCCCTTTCTTATGAGGGACAAATGGTGTATCAAGCATACTTGAAAACCTTTCTTGTCCTTATCACTATTAGTAATCACTCAGGGGAATAAAGTAGTAAGTAACTATAAGGTTTCATTGTTTAGGTTCTATAAATCAGTTTGTCACTTGCTTTTCACATGGTATAAGGATGGTGAAAAAAACATTTTTCTTAGCTTTGATTTTCTCTTCAATATGCAAGAAAGATATGTGGTTGATGCTGAGTGAAATAAAAATAGTGTGCTATAGCATGCAATAACGATCATCATTTTAATGATTAACTTTATGTAATGTGATGATTTGGTCTGATTAATATTACAGGCATCATACTGTAGAAATTATGAAACAACTTAATTTACTATAATTAAAAGCATGATGTCAACTCATTTTTAGATTGCATATAGGCAAAGTAAGCATAGGTTATAAACTATAATGAGCAGAACTGAAAGCCAGCATACATTAAATTCTGGAATAACTTCTAATATGACAAAGTTTAAGAAGCAAAATTAAGAAATACTATTCTTTGAAAAAATTATTCTCTGATAGCAATGCATTTAATAGTTTACCAATTCTGTAAGAATAGAAAGACTTCAAAAATGCTATATGAATAAAAAATTTGGTAATCTTCTTTGGCCAGTGGTAATCCTAAAAAAAACATTATCACATTTTATCAGTAAATTATTGTATATATTTCAAGCATTTGTAGCTATACAGTTCCATTCAGGCATAAATTTAACAAAACATTTATTAAGTACCTCTATGTACCAAAAAACAATGTTAGGTGCTGCATTAATAAAATAATCCCACCTTTAAAGATCTTCTAGATTAAGAAAATAAGCCACTGTGTTCACTGTGTAACACGACAAAGAAACAAAACTATTTGCTTGACAATATTGCCAAATAATCCCTAATTTTCCACTAAAAATAATGCAATGATGTTACAGGTTTTTTGAAAAGTTTTAGGTTAAATCTATTGTTGTTAGGTTAATGTACGGGTTGCATCCTTTTATCTGGAATGTGGCAGTAGCTTTTTTAAACTTTTAACCCTTTTTAATCTTTAATCAGTTCAGGGACTTAAGGTTTGAGAGCTAAACAGTAGGATTGTGGATAACAGACTGACAGTTTATTGTATTTGCATAGTTATATTTGGTATTGTATATAGAATATGGCTACCTTTGTTAAATCTGCATTTTCTAACTATTAAAAAAGGAATGTGTAGTATAAATCAATTTTTGAATTATTTGAAACAGGAGTTTTATTTGCTTAATATTAGGGCTTTGTCCCTTTTCTGTCTCTGAGGATCCTATGTAGAATCTGTTTTCTTAAGCACCAGTTAAATCCATTCTCTGGTACTAGCTAAAAATTAGATTTCTCATTCTGCTTAACAATTTAAATAAACTGAAATGTTTCTTTAAGAAATTACTTGCTTGACCAAAATTTTCAATAAATTTCTAACCCTTTTCCTAGGTTCATTTGTACACTTCCAAGATTTCTTACAAAACCTGTCAAGTCAGTTTAGAGAAAATCCTCTACTCTCAATATATAATCACCCTTAGTACCTAATCTGGTTCCTCATTTCCTACTATACCTGAGGTGATGTCTGATCACCTCATCCTGTCTTTAGAAAGAATCTGGTTTTTGTCCACTAGCCTCTCTGTGGCTAAATTCCTACTTGCTCATGCTGTGTTTGCAGTTAAACTCTCAACTAAGGTATATCAAGGGTAGACAGATATCAAGGATAAAGGTTTCTTGCTAAACTGATTTAGCATAGGTCTTAGTTAAAACTGGATTTTACAAGGAAGTGCAGAGGTGGGTCTTAGAGAAGGTTCAGGGACCTTAGTAAAGTATAGTCAAGTAAGAATCTTTATCTTGAGCACATATACTGTACTGTAATGGCACATAAAAAATTTCACACTAGTATTACAGGTCAAGAAAGGGCAGCCTAGATAAGGTATTATATAAGCTAACTGTGCAGCTAATCTTGAAGGATACATAGGAATTAATCTCTGTGAAAGAATTAGTTAACAACAAAGTTCTGGTATGAAATCTAATCTTTCCTTTGGAGAAGAAAAGTATGTAGATGAGGTAAAAGAGATTAGCTCAAACATGAAAGTGACTTGGTTAACCGTTGTGAACATGATATAGAGCAGATCCCCATTAGTGAGCCCGCATTTCCTCTCTTCTTTTGCCTGACACCTTGCATTTATTTGTAACCTTGAAATTATTAAAAAAGCTTGATACAAATTCTTTCTCTAATTCATGAGTTTGATTTCATAATCCAATCTTCTCTTATTTCCAATCTTCTTCTTATTTCTCCAAAAGGAGGATGAAGGAAAGATACCAAATTCTGTCCACCTACAAAGATCTCATCTTCCTTAATTTACTAAGCAGTTTTTTAAATATTTTATAATTTTTGGCACATAGATTCACAGTGATAGGATACAGAAAAATTTGACATATTTACTAATCTGTGGACAATAGAAGCAAAATTGCAATAATTATTTTAACTATGCAAAAAGTTTGCTAAAATCACAAGTGGAGGTTTCTTCTTTTAGTAACTGCTATGGACTAAGTGGCTAGATTCATGATATGTTTTCACTTAAAACTCTTCAAAATGGAAGAATCTTGAACCTAAACATTTCTCCAAATGTGAGTTCTACTACACATTGGATAAACATAGTCCTTACCAGTTTTATTGTGTCACTGTTTAAGTGGTAAACCCCAGAAATGCAAAGTTAGGCCTACTTGAGAGGTTTAGAATGCCTTTGCACAGCTATCATAACATAGATTTCTTCAAAGAAAATGAAATATTTTAAAACATCATTCATTTATAATTGATGACATTTTCTTAAACCTGACTAGCTCTTATTACTCCTCATCTTAGATTGTGCTGAAGTCAAGAATTCCTGGCTGCTATTGAAATATCTTACAGAATTATGTCCTACATATCTTGGTGTTTTCAAAATATCTTTTTCACTGGTGAAACACCAGTGAATTCTCTTCAAATCAGGATCCTGTCTTCTTCTTCAATGTCTGAAACCACTCTGATTTTATATCTTTTTTTAATAAATTCTTACTTTTTAATTTATTGCTTGGTCATATTTTCTTTTTCTTTGTTTTCCCTATCTTCAGTTATCTTTTAAGAGACTGGAACCAAGGATAATTATTTTTAATATACTTTTAATATTAGTTTGACATCATATCATGAGAAACTAATGATTTTCACAGTTCAATTTTAAAAATAATTATTTATGTAAAAGGAGTTGATAATTTGAGATACACACATGCTATGTAGTTTCCATATTTAATATTCACTTAAAGTCTTCCAAAGAGAATTTTGATGCCCTTAATATATTGGTTTAATCAACATGTGTCACTGATCTGCTGCACTGAACTCAAGACTGTTTGATATTTTAAGTCAGATGCCAAGTGGAAAGAACCCATGCATGGATGAAGACTGCAATTTAACTTAAGAGATGAATAAAAAATAATAGTTACCTTATGAGATAAGTTCTATATTAGCAGGAAGCATAAAGAGCCACAAAGCACAAAGGAGGGAAAAATTAATTTGTGAGGGAATTAAGGAAGTATTCAAAAAGAAAATGACATTTGGGCAGACCCATAATGAATAAATCCATCACTGAAAAATAATTTTAAATAGAATGATAAGTACTTTTTTGATAATTTATGTATGGTTTTATTTTTGTCATTTGGTATATGTTAACTGATGTGTACTTAATAAGCTCTAAAAATTACATTTTAATATTTTTATTTATTAATCAGAAAAGAAGACATTAGAAAGCAGAAGAAAGAGGGATTCTAATTTTCACAAAAAAGTTAATACAATAACAAACATTATTGTTAGATAGGCTTGACATATATACACACAAATACACACACATGCATACAGATATGTGTATATATGTATGTGTGTGTGTGTGTGTGTGTGTGTGTATATATATATATTTGTATATACATATATGTGAAATGAGATTTGAAACATTTTTAAAAGGTATGAAGTTTCCAGCTATCCCACAGAATTTTGAAAATAGCTTTAATAACTTTTAAAATACATAACCTTGAATGAGCACAAGATTTATCTGGCTTCTGACTTAGTTGCAGCATGTCCCATCTGAATTATCATAGATAGTCTAGAATTCTGACAACATCATCTGTCAGTTTCTTTGGTATATCCATATCTTGAATATGATAGATTTTTACTCACCAGCTAACTGGGATACGTTAATTGAAACTTGTTTCTAGTGTGATATTTATAGATACTGCAAAAACTTTCAATATAGAGTTGTCATTCCATGAAGAGAGAGAGCCTTCTTGTCCAAATTCTATATCACTCACATCTTTAAATACTAAAAAATATAAAACTTGGGGAATGGAAGAAACACTGATGTATTTACAACACTAATTTTATAGATGACCATACTCAGACTAGAATACATAACCTTGAACTAAGTGCTTCAACTTTTAGTTAGTTCGTTTTTGACTATTTCACACTAATTTTTCATACCATATTAAATTAAGGGGGGCGGTGGTAACTAGGATTAAACTCAAGGACACTCAACCATTGAGCCACATCCCCAGCCCTATTTTGTATTTTATTTAGCGACAGGGTCTCACTGAATTGCTTAGCACCTCACTTTTATGGAGGCTGGCTTTTAATTCTGATCCTCATTCCTCAGCCTCCTGAGCTTCTGGGATTACAGGCATGTACCACCGAGCCTAACACTACATTGAATTTTTATAATTTTCATGAAGGTAAATACACATTGTCTTGGTATGTCATTCTCCTGTCATCAAAAATATGAAAGATGTACTTACTATCTTAGTACCAGGGAGTTCCCAACATTATTAATAAACTTTGTTTACCTAGAGAGTTCGTATGTATTTATTTGTTTGTTTTTAGCTTACTCACAGATAGCCAACCAGGCTAATATCTCTCTGATCACTTTCCATGAAGAAGAGCCACTCAAATGATGTGCAGGTGCCAAATGCTGAAAAGCTGTTGTAATCAACACCCTTACAAAGTGAAATTAAATTTTTCGGTTTTAAGAGGTCATTTTGTAAAAATAGTCCCAGTTTCATATTTCTTGTTATTGAATAAAAACTAGGAAGTATCAGTTATTTGCAGAAAAATGCATGTTTAGCTAACAAGATATAGAGAATAAAACTTATAAAGCTTTAGCATGGTCATTTGATATTAAATCTTTCTGATAGGAGGCCTGCAAGTCATGCCACAAGAGTGATCCATTATGAGGCCTGCTGGATTGTATCAGAAGGATTCAGTGAAAAGGCAAGTTTTCAAATAGAAATGTATTATTTTAGAGTTACACTAACAGATAAAGAAAAAAAATTGTGACAGCAAACAATCCAGTATGATTATTCATATTACTGTAATGATAAAGTAGCATGAATCATCAAGACACTTGACCCTCTGAATAGTGAAAAGATGGGAAACAGGTACATCAAAGTTAAACCAGTTAACACCTTGACAAACAAACAGGGGGAATCTAAGAGATCCTAAGGAATACTATAGAGACTCCATGACAATATAGCAGACTTAAGGCTCTATTAAATGTTGCTGCTGTTTGGAAATTGAACATATGTACAATAGATTCTTGAAATATTCTTTGTGCATGGGGCATGATATTAAAACTAATTTTGTACCATATCCTTCTCAGTAATAATTAACAAGACCTACAAAGTCCTTCTCCAACCTTAGCCTTTGAATTTATCAACTCAAGCAGGTCTGTTGAGTCCTGACCTTCATGCCTCCTTTTAGGGATTTCCAACTGCCTAAAGCATTCTTGCAGTTTTATCTGATCTGTCAACAGCTTTTAATACCAGCATTTTGGGGGATTCTGTTATCCTGTGAAATTTAATCTCACCTATTTAAGCTTGCAGAAAGTACTGGAGGGAATTATTAACAGATTTTTCCTCATCTTCTTAGAGGATAGTGCTGAGTGATTGGCTGGTTTCCCTAAGGACCCACGGCTGAGAATCGCTAGTTTGTCAGTAGCATCCTATTTAGTATGTGTGTGAGTCCACAAGGGAGCCTGAAAGACATTTGGAATCAGAATTACATCAATATGCTGATGATGCCTCCCTCTCTTCGTTTCATCAAACCTATATCCTTTAGCATTAATGCTTTCTTAACTAAGATGGAAAGTGCATCTATACAGCATACTGCTTATGGCTCTGATTAGACAGCTGGGAACTACGTGGATGATACATTAGAGCAGTGGACAAGCAGCATCAGCATCATCAGGGAACTAGTTAAAAATGCAAATTCTCAGGCCCACCCCAGACCCACTGAATCAGAACTCTAGAGGTAAGATTTGGCAATCTGTGCTTAGCAAGCTCTCCAGGTGATTTTAGTGCACACTAAATTTGAGAACTTCTGCATTTGAGAAATTGAATGTGTTTATCATTGCAGAATCTACTGAGTGGTGCTACCTAGTTTTGAAGATTAAAAATTTTCTGTATCCAATAATATTGGTAACATATATAATCTCAAATGATTCCATGTTCTATATAACTAGCCTCTGTAATAATTTACAATTGTCTCTAGAAGATGAAAAAAATTATATTGTTCTGTATTGCCCTCTCTCAATGAATGAGAAATTCAGCTTCAAATGATGAGAAATTAGTTTTGGACATATACATGATGACTTGCCTGATGGTGAGGCAATTTAATAATGGACAAAATATTTTACTTCCAAATTTTACTCAAGAGGCCAAGATGGTTAAATCATATACATATGTGAGGAAATTCCCTGCTCCTCATGGAATGTAAAATATCCTAATATGGTGGAAGTATGCATGAGTTGGAATGGAAAACAGAAGATAAATTGGAGAACTACAAATAAATTGGGTGGATCCAGTATTACATTCTTTATGTTGGTTAAAATGTGATCTAGGATACAGTCTTTCAAAAGTCATATCTTGAAGCAGATATGTTAACCTTAACTTCCATTCTGCTGACTTCCTAGATTCAGAGTGGAAGTAACTACTGCAATATCTTCATCTTTCTTTGAATGTATACAAAATCAAGGAATGGCCATGATGGATTAAACCTGGAACTTCTACAAATACCAGAAGTCTACAATCCTAAAAATTTGTACATACTGGCAAGTGACCCAACCTTAAAATCCTGGCACACTCTAAATTATTTATTAATCTTACATTGAGAAATTTTGCATCAAATTACCAGATAAACTCTCAAGGGCCTGCCTACTGGTATGGCATTCATCCAACCTGCGTGGCTGATACTAGAAACCTTGGGTACAGATTCCCTCCAGGAATCCACAATCATTTCTTGCACCCTTTCTATGGAGCCCTACTTGTGGTAGGCAAAGAAGGAGATATGGGTGACCAAGAGAGATGATCATAAATCTTACTCTCTTGGAGATCAAGGTCAAGTAGTTTTAGAAAATGTGGTTTTCTGTAAGCTAATAATAAATAAATACCCCCAGATTTGTTCTTTTGACTTTCATTAAGCTCCAGATCAAACTGAGTTCTACAAAAGCTCTACTGCAGGCTTGTGATCTGTGATCCCAAGGACCCACTGCTACTTCAGTACTCAGCATTTCATTACTCAGCCCACTTAGCTCTGGCCTCCACTGAGCTACATCTGGATTCTCACTCTTTCCTTCCCTCAAGCTGGTCACATTGACTAATTGCCTACTTATTTATTAGCTACTCACCAGCCTCTTTGCTTCTGACTGCCACCGCCTCCCCACCCCAGAGTAAAACTGTATACAACGGTAATTTTAAAACTTAACAGATCTTGATAACTGACTTCTCAGAACAATCCCATGTTTTCCTCTTTCCCAGAGGGTGAAAGCTAAAAAGGCCTGATGAGTGCCTACAGGACCTCACCCAATACGCCACATACCACCCCTTCTTACCCTGTTGTAACCACACTGACTTTCTTCTTCCCAGATGTCCAAGAGACTTCTTCAATCTAGAGTGAATGCATTTAGCTAGGCCTGGCAAGTTTCTCTTGAATGCAACTTACCTCAATTTCCCTACTTTCTACACTAAAAATCTTCTCATCAGAGAGGACTTTCAGGTCACCCTGCATATGATGGTAAATCCTGCCTTCTCTTCTACTACTGCTCTCACCCTAATACACATACACAATCCTTATACTCCCATATTAATAGTTCTTCCATTAAACAATTACCTTACAATATACTATTGAGGTGATAGTTCATTTATTCAGTTATTGGTTTTCTTTCCTCACCAAGAACCTATTCCATGATAGCATGAGATTCTATCTGATTTATTTACTGCTACATTCAAATTGTCTAGAATGATGCCTAGTATAAAATAGGTGGACAATCAGTATAGAATTAATAAATGAATAAATAATTAACCATATCTACACTCTTAAGTAATTATCTGATCATTTTTTTGTCTTGTTTTTACTTTAGTTGGAAGACATAGCCACCTTTAATTTCTAGTTTCCCTTGCTCATAGATGATGATGATACATAGTGTGAAGTAAGTTTTGCCATTCAGGTTTATCTTCCACTTCAGACCCTCAAGGGTAAGCCTTTGGTAATGAGAACTTTCCTGATATAGAAATCAGATGAACAAGATTCAAAATATTTAGCTTGAAACATATTTCACAGTTATTATTTGCCAGATCCTGTGGTATGCATAAAGATGAATAAGATTGGCTCTTGTCCTCCTGTCCTCTTTTAACTGTGGAAAATTCCTTAATTTAATGGTAGCTGTTTTCTTATTTGTAAATGATAAGACTATACTATTTAATGACTAAGAATTTAATATAAAAAAATTCCTATGATCAGGAGACCATGTTTGATTTTTTTTAAGTGTAAAGGGGTAGATTAGATGGGGGAAAAACCAAGAAGAAAAGTGACATTTAAACACATCATTATCCAAAGTATACGTATGAAGACATAAATTGGGTGTCAACATAATGTATATACAAACAGAGATATGAAAAATTATGGTATATATGTGTAATAAGAATTGTAATGCAAAAAAGTACATGTATAAAGAAATGAATTGGCATGAACATACTTTATAAACAAAGATATGAAAAATCGTGCTCTATATGTGTAATAAGAATTGTAATGCATGCCATGGTCATATATTTAAAAAAATAAAAATAAAATCAATAAAATAAAATAAAACCCAACTGTGAACCAGTGGTGACTCTGATAATTTAGTGAGATTATTTTGTAATGTGATTAATCTACATGTGATGAATCACCTATTGACTATGGTTATAATTCTTGCCTAGTATAGAAACTCCAAGCATGTTCAGGCATTCTAAAGCAAATCAAATTCATAACTGATTTGAATAAAATGAGTAATTTATCTTTCTATAAATACATTTGGTTCTTGTTCTCAGAACTAATATCCTTTACAAAGCATTATCTTTCTCTAATACCATTAAAATTTGAGAGGTGCACAATACATGTAACAGGCTGATGCCTCACCCAAGACTAGTCACCAGTCACCTGTCAGAATGAAGTGATTTTAAATATATGTCATTTTTTGAAAGTTAACTATTAAATGAATAGTGCTCACATTAGAGCCATTTAAAAAAAATACACAGAAATCTCATTCTGTTTGCTTCACAGCAGAATGAGCTGACGAAGGTGTGTATGTGTGTGTGTGTGTGTGTGCATGCGTGCGTGTGTGTACATGTGCATGTGTGCATATTTGAATGAAGCTTATAAATGTAGCTTTTGGAAAGTCCCAAATATTTCTAATTACCGCATTCTTCTAATATCCATACATATTATGATAAAAAAATATTTTTCAGGATATGAAAGACTTAGCACATTTCACTGTTACTAGATAAATAGAATATGTTCCAAGGATATTAACATTGATAAAAAGAAGCACTTGTATCGTGAGAAATATAAATTTCTCATTTTATCCAAAACAGTATTATGCGTTTCTTTTGGAATGCCTGAATTAGAAAAAGCAGGACCAGTCTAATTATTGAGATTGGAGGAGTGCATATTAACGTTTTCATTTCCAAAAATCTGCTGGATTACAACGCCATATTTCCTGATGGTTCCATTTTACCTCCTCCGGGACAGCTCTTATATTAACAAAGCCTTTTCTGAAGACGATGAACACGCGGCGGGCTCCACAACGTAAAGCGGATGTTGCACAGTCAAAGGCAGTGTCTCCAGCTCCGAGTACAATCACGGCTCCCTGTATCGATGGCAATGGAGAGTGACAGGCGCACATTCCTGAATGATGAAAGGAAAACCCCATTTTCAAGTAGAGAAACCATTTCTGCATGACAGCTCAAAAGATACTTGTACTCAAAGCAGTGTAAAATTGCATCTTGCAGTTTTCCACGATGGAGTGTCACTATCAAATTATTCTGCTTCATTGAAAGACAGTTTTATTCTCATTTTAAAAATATGCTCATATGTGTAATTTCATAGTCAGTACCTTTAGCTCCTTTTTTTCCTTCTAGAAGGACTGCAACAATACATTTTGAAGAGTTCAGGTCATAATAAACTGTAATGAATCAATTAAAACTCTATCAGAGTCCTGATAAATATTTTTAGCTTTGCATTAAAAATTTTCTGTTTGAAGAAGAAAATGATCCTTGTGATTTGGGTTAATAGTTTTCAGCATTTCATTAAATTACTTTATATATTATCTTATACAATTTCTAACCTAGAGCTCTGCTATAGAGTACATTTAATATCTTTTAAGATTAACATGTTGAATAAGAGCCCTTTATGTAACTGAAGAGTTTCTGAGAAATATTTTATTGAAATAGCTAAAATAAAACTATCCCCCTTTACTGCTTTTGTCTGGTTTTGTCTGTAAAACTAAAAGAAATAAGACTAAGTGTCCATTTCTCCAGGGCATGTGTATAAAGATTTGATAACCATATGAAGATACTTATAAAAAAGAAACGTGCAGGTGTTCTCAATTGGCTATCACCATATTATCAGATTAAATAAAATTGATGATAGATAAATTAGTATAATTTTTGAAATGGCACTACAGATAGAATAAGCCTGTAATCTCAATAAGTACAATCATTGCGTTTGGAAGACTTTGTGTTTGGCATTAGACAACTGGCAGTAGGTAATTCTCAAGTATATGCTTGGTGCACTCTGATCCTACTATGAAAGGGTTGCAGACACACAAGCATACAATTCTTTAGAGGAGGAAGAAAGTGGAGATGGGGCACATCTTTAGCTGTAAACTTCCCCATAATTATTTAATATAGAAGTTTCTTGCCTTTTTAAATGTTGAGAGAAAGGTACAAGTTCCTATCATTTCCACAAGTAATTAGATGAAGGAATAGCTCAGAAGTCTGTTGCTCAGACTTCTTCAAATATATGTTTAACGGATTGAGATCATGTGGTTCTGGAGAAAATGCTTCAGCTTTTTATCACCAAGACAATAAGTATAGTGGAGCCAGAGCAAAGCATGGTCTCAGCTCAAGCTGTTCTTGGAATCTGTGAAGGGAAAGGGAGTCTACTGTCAAAGTGTTTAGCTTTAACTTTGTAAAATTATAAAAGTTCAAGAAGAGGCTTTGACACTTCTACTTTCATAGATGTTAAGATACATCCTATTTTTAAAAAGTCCCCCAACTAAAGCTCTCTCCATATCTTTCAATGTTTGTTAAGGCCTTTTCACTTTGAATAATTTTTGTGATGCAATTTAGATGTATACATCATAGAACAAAAAGTCCTTGTTTTAGTGTTTTCCTGAAAGAATGGAAAAATAGATAATTCTGGCACACAATAGTATCAGGCTTTAATTTTAAACTTTATGCAAGTACTAGATATTCAAGGGTCTATCTGAGACCTAAACAATTTTCTACCAAGCTCAGATTCAATATAAATTTATGATACTTAAAACAATACAGACAATGTCAAGAATAATAGACAATATGTCATACCTGGTTTACTGCCTTTGGCTACAAGAGGCAAAAAGTCTTTGGATGTGTAAAACCCCTGGTCTTGTGTAAGGCCTTCGAAGATGTGGTCTTTATTGGGTTCTGGCAAACCTAATTAATAAAGTTTATAAAATATCATTAGCAGTGACTTTTGCAACTATATATTAAAAGAAATATTAAAAGAATGAAAAAGACTATCATCATTGAAATGATGTTGTTCTTAGAGAAAAAAGTTCATAAACAAATCAACATAAAAATGTGCATAACACAATCTAATGGACCCTAGATTATAGCTTTAATATAAAACAAAACATTAATTTAATTTACCTATGTGCATATACCAATGGATACTGTGTTGGTATATGTACACATATACATATTATCTAAAGTATTGGGAAAGTCAGATTATAATAATTTCTCATGTCATAAATCAAAATGAGTTTAAGATATATCAAAGTACTAAGTGTTTTGAAAATACATAACAAAAGCTAAATAAAACCATGCATACATATTTATATAATTCCTAAATAAATTAGATCATTCTAAGAAATAATTGAAAGGAAAAAAGCCCAAGAGAAAAATATGTATTTCAACCATAAAAATTCAGTCATTTCTACCTGCATTTCAAAAATTTTATAAAAAAATTAAAAGGCAAATGATTAAATAAAAAGTATGTTAACAAATAGAATATCATTGACATTCATAAAAGTTTTTCATTATTAACAACACATTAACTTTCTACCAAATATATAAAGTATGATGAAATTGAGAGGACAAATATATAAACAGATCTTAAGCAATGAAAATATTAACTCTATTAGGCATTAAAGAAATATAAATTTTAAAAGCAGCTATTATTTCCTTAATAAAAAGTTAAAGATTTTCAAAAATTAAACTTTACACTAAGGGTGCAAAGAGAACTTCTCATACTCTTTTGGTATAAATATACATTGATACTCATTTTCTAGAAAATAATTTCGAATATATTCTAAGAAAACATAATTATATGTAAATATGGTTTAATATATAAAAAGAATCAATTAGAAAATGAGATGAGAGAATATTAGAATTTCAACTTAATGAGTAGATAAGTTTTATTTTTAAAAAAGAAAGTCAACAAAACATTAGACCATTATTAATATGAATATTTGAAAATATAATACATATTATGGTTCAAAATATATCACTGAAACAGAGAGGCTGGGGTTGTGGCTCAGTAGCAGAGTGATTGCCTAGCATTTGTGGGGCACTAGGTGCGATTCTCAGCACCACATATAAATAAATGAATGAAATAAAGGCCTATCAACAACGAAAATATATATATTAAAAAAATCAGAAGAGAAAACTGTATACACTATAATTCAAATTTTGTAAAAAACAAATGTACAAACTATGTAATCTGAATAGTGATTACTTATGATGATGGAATTATGAAATTCAATTTTTTAATTTCTTTATTTTATAAGTTTTCTACAGCATGCATTTGTCAAATACATATGTTACTAAAATTTTTAAAATCAAATGATAGCAGACTCAAATTGCTTTCAAAATATAAACAATGCAAATATCACCACAATCACTCCATGTTACAGAAGTGGGAAAATACTCACTTCAATTACATAGACTTGGGGAAACACAGTTTAGTTTAATAAAATTGTCCAAAACTCATACTACCAATGGCTTATTTTAGAGAGGGAAAGCTCATTTTATAATTAAATGTAGTTGCTAGTGGACACAGAGTAATAAGGCCTAAGGATGACTTTGGTCATGTAAGATGAGGAAGGTGCTATATCTGATCCAAAGCTAAAGGTTCTTGTGTGTGTGTAACCAGGTATAAACCACTACTGTCTCTTCAAATCACACCAAACATTTTTCTTCCCTAACACCAAACCATTTCTTCCCTCAAAAGATGTTTTTCTAGATTACTTTAAGTTGTTTTGTTTTAAATATTTCTTTAATTATCTGGGAAGGTCAGATAAGTCATGTGACTTGCCTTGCCTTGGTTTCTGTATATATGAAATGAAGATAAGACTTTCTTCATTTTCCAACATAAAGAGATATTCCTTAGGTCTACTGGAAACACACACATTATTATTCAAAGGTGTAGTGATGGATATCATTATTTTTGAAAACCTGAGTGGAAGAGAGTTAAAAAATAGTGGAATATGTACTTGAAGACTCACTAATGACAAAATCATTTCTCTCGAAAGTTATTAAAACATGAATATAGCTTAAGCTACACTTGTTTAGTCAAAAGCTACACTTGATTAGTCAAGCCAACATGTACATATGCTACATATTAAGATGTGAGTATCTAAATCTCCCACCTCGACTTTCTTCACTACAGAGATGGCATACTTTCTATACACTTCATGTAAAAGTACCAAGGAAAAAGAAAAATAACCTCAAGTGCTATACAACTTCAAGATGACGTGATAAGCAAAAACCTACAAGGAAGATCAAAAATAAGGCACAGAGAATGTAAGTGGCATCTCACACATACAACTAGTCACAGTTACAGCAGAGAGGGAGCGTTACATCTGTAATTATTTTCTACACCCACCTCCAAAATAACTGTTATCTGGAGAACTGCAATATGTCCTCATTAAATATATCACTGGAACCAGAAAATGACTTTTTTCTCTCACGTGGTGATTATTTCCCAAGAAAAATGCATTGATCGAATGTATTTTTTTTTCACTTGTATCAAGACCCTGAGAAGTACTCCTGAGTTTCCTGTTAATTTCACTCTATCGTGCATTTGTCACTATAATGGATTTAACATTTACTGGGTCAGATTCTAATCATGAATGATTAAAAGGACACTGGTTAGATGTTTCTGACCTATGGATGTTGATTTAATGGAGGAAAAATGAGCCAGTAACTGGACAGGCTCATTATGGTTAAGTTATCCCTGCAGCCTGCTTAGCCACACACCACGTTTCTCTCACTCAAAGAGTCCCAAATTCTATGGAACCCTTCCCTCCCACCTTCTTAACAGGTCATTCTTTGTGCTCTAGGACACTACATTGGAAGCTCTCCTCATGGAAACTTTAGTAAACGACTATCCATGATACCATGAGTAATCAGGAGCAGTGTCTCTGTCACCAGACAAACTTTGGAATGCAACCTTCCTCTCCCATTTGCCTGCTCTCCTGTGGAGTTAGTTTTGTCAGTCTGACAAAGCTGTAGTACTCAGTTAGTCAATCAAATAGTAATCTAGCTGTTGCTATGGAGGCCTTTTTAGATAAGTTTAAAATCTATAGTCCATCAACTTTAATGAAATATTATCTCAATAACTAGGAGGGCCTTATCTAATCAGTCAAAAGGGCTTAAAAATAAAACTGAGATTTCCCTAAGAAATAAATTCTGTCTCAAGACTGTAACATTAGCTCCTATATAAAAGTATCCGGTTTTGTGGCTTACCACAGAGTTTTGAGTTTTTAATCTCTCATAATTCCATTAGACAATTCTCTAAAAGAAGTCATATCTATCTATCCATTCATCTATCCATCCATCCAGAAATCCTACTGTCTCTGTTTTTCCAGAGAATGCTAAACTTGAGTTCCTTAATCTCTCCCCTCTCCTACTACTTCATGTACTTTCATAAATGAATTATTATCTATAAGGAGATATTAATTTTATAATTATACTTTCAAAATTTCCAAATATAATCATTATAATTCTGTCACAGATGTGAGATTTAAAGAGAAATATATACACATATGTGTGTATAAGTACAATTCATACATATTTAATTACTGATATATGTGTACACACTTATAGATATGTATATAAGTATATGTAAATATAAATAATTGAGACCTGAACACAAGGAATGTTAAATAATCATTAGCTAGTAAGGTAGCTTTACTTATTCTGTAGTTTATCAATTCTTTAAAATGTCACATCCCATGACAAGAAAACAATAAAGCTTAAATCAAAGTAAAGTATTAAACCTTAGTAAATTTAAATAAAGTTCTACAAAGCAAGAAAAATGAAGCAACCTGAAGTGAAATGTGAAAGATAATGAAACTTACAAATACCCATCTATCAAACATAGACTTCCCTGAGAGTAGGTGGCATATTAATAAATAAGGTATATGTCTATACTAGAATGATTTCAAAATGACACTTAAATGACTTTTTAATTCACCTTTCAGTGGGAAGAAGTGAGTTTGTGAATAAAGAAGAATTGACAACGATTTCACAAACAAAACAGCTCACACTATAAATGTGTGGTGTTCTTTGTCTTTCAAGAAGGCTAGGTAGAATTTTTATTCTCTTAGAATAGTTACTGAAGTTTTTGGTGTTTCAGCATGTACTTATACAAAGGAACCTCCTCTTAAGACTTATTGAGAAATGGTAATTGTCAAGCGCTCCAAAAAAGAAGGAAAGAAAATCCTGTTTGCATTACAGAATGTTTTCTTTAACATTAGTAACCAATAAGCTCGACTTCGCATGCCTGGTAGGTACGAATTCATACACACTAACTCATTTGAATTCTCAAAATACCTCTATTAACACAACTAATGTCATTAGATCCCCATTTTAAATATGAGGAAATTGAGGCATATAGAAATTAAATAACCTTGCTGAGGGCCCCAGAACAATTTCTAATCTGGATGATCTAGATAGCTGTACAGCTTATGTTTTAACTTCAAAATGTTACCTCTTCATGTATGGTTGTAACTAAAACTTGTTATAATGTGATTCTACAAAAATAGTGAAATCCAAATTAATCATTCCTCATCCATGTGTTCAGTTTCACTGTTAGGCACAGACTGTGTCTGCTACCAGGTTCCAATCTAATGGTAGAAAAAAGACTGGCTTCATCTCTTGGCTGCATTTTTGTGTGCGATTATTTTCTCTAGCAAAACTCCTTTCTGAAATGTTTTCCTTCTTAAGTGCATTCCCCTTGGGTATCTGTTGGTTATTTTTCAATATTTGATATTCTTTGAAAAATGTATCCCTGCTTTGTTTCCAAAGCAACTCCCTCTGGAGCAACTACAGAATAAATAATAGCACTGCACATAGTAAACTATTTCCTTGTGCTCACATCAAGTTTTACAGAACTTCAATTAACATTAACAAGATATTAAATATTCTATTACATGTTATCATCTAGAAGGAATAAAAGAAGAATAAGCTTTTAAGGATTAGCCTTCATAGCTGTGGTAGGAGATGTATAAGAATTACTCAGATTCCATAATGTCTGCTTCTATTATTTCACTGGGTCATTTAGTCAGTGTTAATTGAATTGAGCAAGCATTTATGTGGCCTCTTGTTCTTGAAGGCTTCCACTTGAATGACAGCTAAGCCATCATGGGAAAGACAGTCATTAGAGAGACCTGTCTGTGGAGACTGCCTCACAAATCCCACAGAGGAGGAGACAGCACAGACCACTGAGAAACTGCCTCAGGATTCTGGCACAAGGCTGCAGCTGACAGAGATGGCTGGTGCTCCAGTACTGAATGCTCTCCACAGCCTCATCAGTTCTCCATACTTCACATGGGAAGATGTTCAATAAGATTTTAGTAGACAAACAAAACACCACAGATTACAGTTGACCAGATGAAAACAGCAAAATATAGCTGATAGGAAATGTCATACTTTTTTCATATTTCAAAATATTCTTGGACCCAAGATCTTACTTTCTTTTTTTTCTTTTTGAATAATTATACAATATTTGTATTTATTGATGGAATAAAGTATCATAATTCAATGTGCAATGATCAAATTGGTGTAACTGGCATTTCTGTTTCTTCAAGTATTATCCTTTCTTTTTTATTTTTATTTTTTTTAATTATTAAGTACTATCCTTTCAATTAGGGATATTCAACATCATCTCATCTCCTCTACTTTTTCTAAATGTATAATAAATTGTAGGCCATAGATATACTACTATGATATAGAACATGAGAAACAATTCCCCTAGCTATATTTTAGGATCTGCTATTCAACTTCTCTCTGTTCTTATCCTTAAACCTTCCTAGCCTCTAATGACCTCTGTTCTATTAAGATCTTATATGCTTCTCAAAGCAAACACAAACAATATTGCAATTAACAACAAACCATTCGGATGGCTGTATAAGATGTTCAAATATAACTGTAAAATCATAAATAAATGAACATATATTTATACATGTATTAGGAAAGATTCATATATCAAACTCAAGTTGGGATTACAACATGGAAGTAAAACAATCTTTTTAAGGGTGTACATATTCCACAATTCCATGAAGGAATACAAAATTTTTCACCGTCACTTATGAAACACTTATATGACTCAAAGGATTTATACTTTTCTTCCAAATGACAATGTGCCATATGGGTTATCATTCTAGGATCCATATATTGATTAGAAAGAGAACAGATCAATATTGCCCTATTGTGATTTCTTTTTCAATAAAACTTGTCTTCTCCCTGACACCCCATTGTAAATATGGTTCTGAGTATTCAGACTGAATTCAAAATAATGAAGTGATTCAATATGACAAATATAAAATTAGATCACTATGCATCACAATAATATTCATTTCATTGATTTTTCAAATCCCTATTAAACATCTGTTTCATGGAACTTCTGGCTAGTCTCTTTCTCTCAATGTGGCCACACACATTAATTGTGTATATCACACAATTGGTTAGAGCGTAACAGGATAAAGACTTTTAGAAAAACATTATGAATGGAGTTACCACTTCAAACCATAATTTTTCCCATTACACAAGGTATTTCTGTACAGAAACATGTACCAATAATTCAGTCCAGAATCAAGTGGAGTACTGAGCTTCTTATATAATTTAAAAAATTTTATAGATGCTGACTTGGTTTTGTATTATATTTTAAAAAGCAGAGAAATGTACAAAGCATTGGAGCGGAGAATAAAATAGCCAAAGGTGATTATTTTCATAAAGTTAAGAACAAATGTATTTTAATTAGCTTTCATACTTCATGTATAAAATATACAGAAATTCTATCATAACAATGTGACTTTGTACATATAGGTAAAAAAAGATATAAACATAATAATACAGCAAAGTATTTACAAGTACAGATACATATGAAATAAATTGAATATGAGTCTATTTTACTTTCCTGACAAATTATTTCTATACTCAGGATTGATCTCTCTTTAGTTTTATCCATAAAACATATGAGATAATCAAATAAACTAACTCTTTGGGAAAAAATTTAAAAATGAAGTTTTTTTTTTCTTTATACATTCGTAGTATTCTAATTTTCTTATAACTAGCATAGTTATTTTAATAATTAAAATTTAATTTTAACATAAACATTAGGTCTATTAAAATCCCTTTCCTAGAATAGATACATTAATGTAATTTAGATATCTGCCAAAAAATTACACTTAGCCCTTTGATTTTTGGTGTTATTTATTAAAGTGTGCTTTGTCTCCTGGGCCTTTTCTCTTTCATTTCCCACCCTTCTTTTCTTTCCTTCTCTCTCTTTCTCTCTCATTTGCCTTTTTCTACAAAACAATTTCCTTAAATTTTAACCCCCACATTGTGAAGTGAGGGTAAGCAACTACGCAAACAATAGGCCTCAGGCAAAGGTTTTCTCTTAATGACTGAAGTTCTTAGATGGTGCTAGGAAATTACTATTTAGTACTGTGTAAGTATACTATATTCCAAAGTAAAGAAATCATTAATAATAAAATACTAAAAGGAACAGTTATATTACAAAATAAATCTACCAGGCTTACAAAGAAAACAAATTTGCAACAGCCACCTGCTGTGGAGATGAGGCAGTAATCTCAACAGCAGGAAATAAAAGGGAAGAGAGGAGAAAATACAAAAGCACAGACATTAAAAAAGTAATTAAAACACTTATCTCCATCGACATACATAAGGAAAAAACCCTCAACCAACCACCTAAAAACATACTCTATTGAACCGCACAGCAGGAAGCAACATTAAAGCTGCCACCATAAACACACATTCTGCAGAAGGAAGAAGACCCCTTTAAAAATGTAATCTCAAAAGTATTACTAATGTGTTAATCACCAGTAAATGTACCACACATTTGTTCTATTGTATTAGTTACTTTCGCAAAGGTATTTTTAAAATTGTACCTCTATATTTTTTATTCAAATGAATTCTTAAATACAGGCACTGGTACCTTCTTTATTTGTAACTGTTCTAGTGAGTTCTGCAATAATATTGTGAGACTTAAGTATTCTCTATATGAAAAACTTTATGTAATAATTTTTAATATAATGTGGATTTAGATAATGTATTTAAATGGTTTCCCTTAAAGCAAAACTAATTTTTGCTATAGTGCTGCAATAAAATAAGGTGAAACCCAATGCAAGAGTTGGTGCGATGTACTAAAACTGAAATGAAAGCTAAAAATCATTCTGAATTACTAAAGTATGCTCTGGCCTTCAGAACTCTGCAAAGGGAAACAATGTAAGCCTGAGGAAGGGAGCCAGTGGCAGGCTGTAAAATAAAGATCAGGTGTCAGATGAACTTGGTGACTTTCAGCTGCTGGAACTTGCTTTCTAAATCTATGTGATTATCCAGGCAATGAGACCTCTTCTAATGGACTCCTGACTCTCTTGCTTATATAGCTGTAAATCCAAACCCAACACATTAAACCTGAAACCTCAGTTTCCTCACCTTTAAAATAAAACTTCACATTCTCATAGAATTCATAGGTGGGCAAGTAAGGATATTGTATCTCTGTACTGTTGAAACAATTTTATATGTAGAAAATAATTCATGAGTATAGATATTGGTCATGCCACCCTGCAATTCTTTTATCTTATGATGATATTCATCATTTAGTGTCATTTCAATTACCTATTTTTCTCTTACACCTTAAATAATAAATTTCTGTGCAAATTTCTTTTCTCTTACTCTAAATCATTACTGTAATTTTATAAATTTTCCAAGAAAATACTTATCTCAAGAGATTTTATGAGAAATATATATAAGAAAAATACTAAGTTATTTCCATGATTAAATATATTCAAAATGCACTTCACCATATTGTTATATAAGAGACCTGAAATGAGAATACTTTGGTAGGAGTTCGTAGCAATCCACAGGATAATGCTTTTCCAAAAGACATTCTTGATGGCACATGTGGGCAATGATTCCAGAAACTGTGGTTAACTTTCTTGAACTTTAGTTTGCTCATTAACAACATAGGTAAATTATCTAGAAATGGAATTCTTAATCTTGTCTGGGTTTTTCAGAGAATCTAAAAAGTATGAATTTTCTTGTGCATGTTCATAGGAGGCCCATGATTTTTCGTTACATTCTCTGAGGCCCCATGACTCAAACATTTCCCCAACTCTAAGACTAAATCCATTAACAACAGACCAAGTGTCATTCCAAGTGCACAGAGTGTGGTTATAAATGTCAAAATGTGAAGTATTTATAAATACCTGAAAATCACGGCATACCATGAATGGAGTTTATGCAGAATTCAAAAGTATAAGAGGCCTAGTATAAGGAGAAGCAATCAGACATAAATGTTACCATCACTATTTCACAAAATCTAGCTGTGTAACCTTTAATAGCCAGTTATTTAACTTTAATTCTTAATTTCCTTGTCTATAAAACCACCCTGTGGGGAGATTAATTGAGATAATGTATCTCAATAATATGATTATTGTTTAACACAATGACTAACATATGGAAAATCCTAATAAATAAACAAATTTTATGTATGTTAAATTTTAAAATTCTATAACTTTCATATTTATGTCTTCCTTGATATTTTTTTCTTCCTTGATACTTAAAACAACAACCTTAACAACAGGCACTTTTAAAAATTTGGCCCCAATTGAAATCTTCTTAAATCCTGGCAATGATCATATAAAACTTGGTAGATTCAATGTATAAATCATTACTTATCTAGTTCCATTTTATGGAACAAAAATATAGTCTGTCACATTCAACTTTTAGATTTGGATACCTGTTGTGATTTTTTTCTTTTTTTAAGAAAAAGGATTAAGATAAGTTCAAAATAGAAAGCTGTTTATTTAACCACTTGGCCATTAATACTTACTGAGTGCCTACTGTGTATGCTAGACAACATGTTAGGCTCTGGAACATAGGATAAATATGTCCATTCTAGTATAACAGAGAAAGGAATATGGAATGGAATCAATGTGTAGAATGAAGTAAGATACATGCTAGGAGAAAGGGCTGTACTGAGTATTATAGGAGCTGTTACAAAGAGCACTGGGCCTGGACCAGATACAACCACTCAAGCTGAGTCCTGAAAGATGAAAGTCTATAGTTGCAGAAAAAGGGGAAGAATGACCAGCATGTTCAAGGCATGAAGGAGTATGAGTTCAGACTGACTAGAATTAGGGTACAGACAGAGGAGATGATAGGGGGTAATGGGAAATAGAAAAATGTGAAACTTAATAGATGGGCAGAACCCTGACCATGAAGGGCTATTCCAGTCACACCAGGGTGTTTGGGTTTTACACTGAGGAGACATTTCAGGAAACAAGATATTCAGCTGTATATTTAGCAAGGATGAATGAGCAGCGGTGAACAGAACTGATGTGCAGTCAGTGAGAATGGAAGGAGTAGATCATATAAAGGGATGCAAATCCAGATAAGAAAGAAATGTTGAGAGCCACAGTTTAGTCAGAATGATGCCTGGCATTTTTGGCAGAGGGAATGGTTGAAAGGTGACCCTGCTCCAGGATTAGGGCAGCTCTGGGGATTAGGGCGGATCCTGCTGGGATTAGGGCGGATCCTGCTGCCTCAGGCGCCTGCTACTTTGGAGTTCCCTTTGAGTTCTTGTGGGGTTCTGGGAGAATTGGCACGCAGAGCCTGGTGGAGGCAGTGTGTTCCCGGGAATTGTGTGTAGAGTGCCGGTGAGAGTTCGGGAATAAAGGTTGCTGTTTGAACCTACAAGGCTGTGTGGCCGCTCGGTTATTTTGTGCCCAGCCAGACTGCGGCAAAGAAAACTGTACTTCTTGGCCTGGATTATTAGTAGTGGCCACTAGCATGGCATTGCAGGAGTGTCTACAGCCCCAATATATGCACAACTTACCTTCCTGGGGCAATAATTACACTAAAAGATAAGTCATTTAAATTATGATGTTTATGTTAAACAAGATATTAAGGAGTGAAATGCTGATTTCGAATGAAATTTTAATACTTCAGATAGCATTTGAAGCTGTGTCCCCATACTGTCCAGAGGTATGTTTTCTCTCTCTCTTCTCCTATTACAGTAACTTTAATAGGCAAAAATCAGCTCATACTAAGATAGTAACAGTGGAAGTACAGAGGCATAAAAACATATTCATATGATATTTCAGAGTTAGTTTAATAGGAGTTGGCATCAGTGATTTTAGAAAGTAGAGGGGATGGCAAAGTCAAAGCTGAGTCTTAGTTGTTTGTTTTGGTGAGTTTCACAAATGACGTGCTTGACTGTGGCTCAGTATAATGGAAGAGGGGAAGATTCCAGGGGAACACTGTTGTTTTGTTTTGTATGGAGCTCAAGAAACCACACCAAAGCTAAGGGAGGGAAGAGGAAGAGGAGTTAAAATGGATATTGTTTTAGTCAGATTTTTTGCTGCTGTGACTAAAAGAACCTTCCAGAATAATTGTAGAGGAGGAAAGGTTTATTTGAGGGCTTATGGTTTCAGAGATCTCAGTCCATAATTGGCTGGATCCTTTCTCAGAGCTCCAGGTGAGGCTGAACCTCATGGTGTAAGAATGTAGCATAGAGAAACAGCTTACATGGTGATGAGGAAGCAGAAAGAGACTCCACTCACCAGATACAAATATATAGCTCATAGCCATGTCCCCAATGAAACCTTCCTCCAGCCACACCCCACCTGCCTCCAATTCCCACTCAGTTAATCCCATCAGGAAGCACACCACTGATTGGGTTAGGGCTATGACCCAATCATTTCTCCTCCAAACCTTCTTGCATTGTCTTACATGTGAGCTTTTGGGGGACACATCTAAACCATAACAGATTTATTGAATAGGAATTAATCAGAAAGAATAGTAGCAAAGAGTGTTAAGAGGCCAAGAGAAGAAAATATCCATTCAAAATTTCATGTCTGAAGAAGAAAATTAGAAACATTTTTTTTAAAGTAGCTAGTACATAAAACATATACTCTAAACCATAAAGAAAGAGATGTTTAAAGAAATACTTTTGATTTTAGATTTCATCTTTCTTGATTTTTTTAAGTACTGGGGATTGAACTATGGGGCCCTTTACCACTGCACTAAAGCCCCAGCCCTTTTTTTATTTTATTTTTTACTCTGAAATAGGGTCTCATTAAGTTGCTTAGAACCTCACTAAGTTGCTGAGGCTAGCCTCTAACTTGCCATACTCCTGTCTCAACCTCCCAAATCACTGGGATTACAGGCATGTCCCACCACACCTGGCTCGTATTTATTGATTTTTAAGTATACCACATAACTACTAACCTATAATCAATTTTAGAAATAATATAACCAAAGCAGATTTGTTGAAGGTTAACTTTTAAACAGAGCAAGTGGTTTCTGTATCTGTAGATTCAACTAATCATGAACAAAAATTATTTTTTTTCTGAATTGCTTTTGTATTGAACATTTAAAGATATTTTTATTATCATTCCCTCAATAATACAGCTGTTTAATGTATTTACATAATGTTCACATTTTATTAGGTATTGTGTATAATCTAGAAATGATTTAAAGAGTATGAGATGGTGTGTGCAGGTTAAAATGCTATGTTTATTTGAGGGTTTTACATAAGATTGTAGACTTCAGTGTCTACAGGGTGTCCTGGACCCAATCCCCCAAGAATACCTAGGAACAACTACATTGGTAACTATGAACAACAATTTAAATGAGGCAAATTGAAGTGTACAGGGGGAATCCTATAATGATAGCCACACCAGAAAGCACACTAGTGTGAACATCAGCCAAAGTTTGGAAAAAAAAGTTTTAACAGAGAGAAAAAGTCACACACCTTCCCTGGAATCTGTGTTAATGGAGAATATATTTCCAATAGTGCATTTTCTTATAAATAAGAATTAGTCAATAATGATAACTCCACAATAACTAAATTCTGATGGCTAATAGGATACATACACAAACACACACACACACACACACACAACTTAGCGAGAATAATATCTGTTTGATTAAAAACAACTATCAGAACATCTTTTCTCATACCTTTAAAGAAAGCATCAAACTGAAACTTTAAAAAAGGAAAGTGTTATTTCTCCTCTAAAAATTCAAGTCAAGTCTTCTAGACAGGGAAACTAGGAGGTCAAGGTGGCCACACGTAGGTTTGCTTAGTCCCTCACTTACTAGCCTTATGATGTGCAGTGTAGCAGCATACCACCCTGTGCCCTGGTTTTCTCACCTGTAACATGAAGATTTTAGCATCTACTGCCTTCAGCTGTTTTGAAGACTCTGTATAATAACTCATTTATACAGAAATGAAAAAAAATAATTAATATTAATGGAAATTATTTTCATTTTAAGCTGGAGCACATTACACAGGCAAGTAGTATATTCTTCTCTTTTCCCAGGCTTAGGAAAAGAAGCTTGTAGTGAGCAGCATGGTGGATAAATTAGGGAGATCAAATTGAGATCCTGGGTTACTCTTTGAAAACTAGTTAGATTCCTTATGAGGTACATAATATGTACTTATTCAGGAATTAAATTATACTCAAAAGTACCTGAATCACTCTAACCATAGTACATATAGCATACATTTGACATTATCAATAAAAATCTCTCAATTTTAAGTCAGCATGCAGTAATAAATTACTTCCCAAATGCCTTTGCTGAAGTAATGAACAGAGCATTCAAGCTCCCCCCTACCCCCACCTTCACCCCACCCTGGTTTATGAACAGGTGATTTCTATTCTGATCTTTCATTTTAGGAACTTGCTATTTTGTCAGTGTTTTCTACAGATTATAAAGGAAAAGAGAATCTAGAAGGTATTTTCACCAGTAAGCATCTCAAATACAAGTTTGACCTGATATAAAGTTTAGTAATAATATATATTTTAATAATTTACATGTACATAGTGTTTGATTACATAAAAAGTAGTTCTAGTATATTTGAGCCCCACTGCAACTCTATGGGATAGATATCTTTATGCCCATTTCTGGATAAGCAAACTGAGGATCAAGCACCAAATTAAGCTTTCTAAAATCTCATAGCTTATGAGTGGCGAAGTCAGATTTCAACCTATTAAAATGCTTAAATCTTGTGGTTCCTTCCACCATTCCACAAAATATATATCAGAGCAACATATAATCTGTATTCTTAGGGAGAAAAAGGAACATTAAACTAGTTGAAAATTTGTCATGCAATGATCTGTAGTGCATTAAATTTTCTGAATCTTAATTCAGTATTTTTACTCACAATAAAGAAAAAAATGCTTTAAAGATTAGTAGGTAATTATTCACATAACATCCCACCTACACTACATTTTCAAATGATTTGGGGTAAACTATGCATACTTAAACTTAAATGATATCTTGTAAAAGTATCTTCGAAGCACTATTCATTTGTTTATAGCATGGATCTACAATGACAAACCTATCATCAATTCATTTTGATGAAAGGGTAATAATTAAAGCATTATTTTCCTTCTTTCACTGCAAGTCATTTGACCTACGTTAAATCAAGTATCAAATTTTCATTCATTATTTCTACACGAAGACTTTTGCCAGCTCAAAAATGTATAAATCTTCATTTGTCAAACCTAAACTATACCTGTTCCAGTTGCTATTAGGGCTCATAGCTCATATCCCCTAAAAACAGCAAAATACTGTCAAGTCACGCAACCTCCCCAACAGCCTCAGATGACCCCTGGAATCAATAATATTTGTAACTTCTAAGTGCACGGTTAAGGAGAACAGAAGGCAAGCGCTGTCCTCGTTAACCACATTGAGCTGTGATTCTACAGCTGACTCCCTCGAGTGGCCTGTGATCAATTTTAATCTCCTGACCAAGAATAAAAGAATGCAGACTCTTGATTCTGGATTCATCTTGAAAGGAGATTATGGATCTGTATGTCTGTGGTGGGAATGAAAGATTTAATTCAACTGGCATTCCAAGGAAGAATGTATCTGAACTATCATTCCTTCTCATTACCATTACTGCTTCCAGGTCCTCTATTGACATAACTAAATATTGAAAAATGCATATACAATGAGTTAAAAAGCGAACCTATCCTTGTGGGCTTATGATCATGGAACTACAGGAAAGACCCCTTAGTGACTTATTTTATTGCTACATGGTTCAGGATGAAATCAGTTTCTCTACCTCACATTTCTTTATAAAGAGTACAATTTTGTGCCAAATTTTTTCATGTGAAATTCTTAATGTTTTACAGCAATTAAAGAAGGTAGCATTACTCAAATCATAATTAACTGTTTCCAAAATGCATATATCCCTATACATTAGTGTATTGGGGGGTTTTAAAATGTAAATTGACTGTAATGTCAGAGAAAAGATCACTAATTTAAGTATGCTTTGTATCTCTAACTAAGACCATGTCTCTGTATATACACAGACATAAATGATAATGCACATTCATGAGTACACATATAATCTTATTTTTCTATAAACATTTAAAATAATGTTTCATTATTACAAGGAAATTGTATTTAAATTGTCCAAGAGTTTTCAGGGACAGTCCAGGCTACTGTCATTTGAAAATTCTGTAATTACTAAGAAATACTCAGTCCATCGAAGTTCCCATCTCCATGTCATCCACATCATCAACACAACAAATACTTATTGAGCATTCACAACATATCATGTACTATGCCAGACAAAAACAGCACAGTGGTGACAAGCAGGGACTCTGGGGCCAGAGCTTTAGTTAGATTCCTGACTTGGCTCTTTCCAGCAGTGTAATCTTGAGCAAGTTAATTTACCACCATTTTCCACAGGTCATTCTATAAAATAAGTATAAGATCTTTAAAAGCACTGAGCTTATTGGGGTTTTACTAATGATTAAATGAGAAAACATTGTCAAACCTAGAAGTTTTGTGTACCAAGGCTCACTAAATAGGTGTTAGCTATAGTACGATGTAACCTGCTTCACTCATTCATTCCTTCATAAACATTCATAAAGTGATCCAGATGTTGCTAGGACTGTGTTAAAAAACGATCTGACCTTGCCGAGTTGTTTAACTTCTGAGGATCACCATCTCATTCGCAAAATTAGAATCCTAATATTTATCTTGGAGAACTGCTATGAGGATCAAATGATATTAATTAGGTTAAAGTGCCTGTCATATCACCAGATATATATGGGGGATGCCAACAAATGTTTATTAAATAATAAATAAAAAATGAGTGAATCAATAGATGGATGGATATGGATAGTGTTAAGGCAGAAAAGAGATGAGTGAATCAATTGGCTATCAGCTCAAAACACAAACTGATGGTTAAAACTTAAATATCACTAAATTTAAAAACTAAAGTATAACAGGTAAAAAGTTTTCATATGAAATCCTGGAAAATCCTATTTCCTCCAAAATATAAATCAGAATCCAATGAAAATGTAAAAGATATATTTCTATATTTCTTTCACAAGAGCTGGCTTATTTCTTTTGATTAATCATGTGACAGGTTCGTAGTTCAAAAAAATTCAAATTTGGCAGGAATGGTCAATTAACATTCTAAAACTAATAAGGCAAGTTATGGGGCTGTTTACCAGGCAGGATGATTTATTTTATGACTTCATTTGAAGACACTAGATGTAGCCCTCAAAAAAAATTTGATCAGTTTGAAAGTTTTTGAGAAGAAAACAAAACATAAAAATGGAAATCATTTGGACGTTTTTATTTTTTAAAAAAATGACTCTGCTTCAAACAACAGAAATAAATTAGTAATTGAATCTGTTTCTCTAGGCAGATTTTAGTAATCAAAATTATATTTATTCTGTCTCACAATGAATATTCATCAGATAGTTAATCAATATTGATTTGAAAGTACAGTATATTTTCACCTGTCCAGTGTGCCAATCCAGTTCAATGTACTCTCAGACAATTAGTTTTAATGAGCTGTCACAGATGAAGACAATATCATCAGCTGTTCAGTTTTTTCCAAAGGTAATAATACCATGCCAAATTAAGAGACAAAATGAGAAAGAAACTAGTATTATACCAGCATCTTTAATGATAAAGAAAAAAGATAATGGTGAATATCAAACCTTGTCAACTGGTAAAGAGAAATATTTTCAAGCATAGAACACCAAAACCCAAGCAGAGTTCAGACCAGCCCAATAGAAAAGAAAGCAAGAAAGAGGGAGAGACAGTGGGATTTAGAGCACTTCTTGTACACTGACAAATTCAAAGAGGCTTTTATGGAAGTGATATCATTTGTTTAAAAAAATGTTTCTGTAGTTGTAGATGGACAGAATACCTGTATTTTATTTGTTTATTTTTATGTGGTGTTAAGGATCAAACCCAATTCCTCACACATACTAGGCAAGCGCTCTCCCTCTGAGCTACAGCCCTAGCCCCAGTGATATCATTTATATTTAGATATTTTAAATATCTTTAAAGTACTACACTATCTGACAAAAAAGCTGCTAGAAATTTATTCATGGAAATTCCAAGTTACATATGAAACTCACGTGCTAAGGCCAGGCTTTAGATATGTTTGTATGTGTAAATGCATGTATGACATACACGTACACACACACATACAAAACTACAGGTACACAAGATCTAAATCAATCATCTATCTATATGAGTGTACATGTTTTAGCAGTATTTCTGGATAATGCAAATAGTGTAACTTTATCAAAATATAAGCCAATTGATTGACTAATAAAAGTCAAACAGCTCAAAAGCCACTCATAACAAAAGGAAGGTACAGCTGCTTCTTGCCTTCTTAGATCCTGTTCTCTCCTAAAACCTTCTGTCAGGATAGAAATCACTACGAATCCTTGACTTCCATCATCTGAGGTGGTTTAAAACACTCAGACACATGTGGGATAAGCCAACTACCATGTCAGCCTGCTTTAGCTAATCGAGTTCTTCTCCACCAAGTTGTTTATAGCTGATGTACTTCCTGATTGGCCAGTGCTCATGTTCTGCTGATAATTTAATATTAAATATCATCCCTACATTCTATTCAAATTAAAGTAAACTTGGGGATGAGATGCCAGGAAATATTTTCTTAGCTAATTTGGCAACAGGTGGGGGTGAGGTGGGGTAGGATAGAAGTAACAGAAATGGAAAAATGCAAATATTCTTTCTTTCTTCAGTTCTAAATACTTAACAAAATCTCAGAATCACATCTATTTTTCACAGACTCCTCGAATACCCTCTTACAAAGAAGTAAATATTCCCATAGCTTTCTTGTTAACGTGACTTTCAAGCATTAGTTTATGACTACAAAAAGTATGAATGTCTCATCTAAAATCCAGGCCACCATGCCAGATACTTAGGTTACCTCCTATTTCCATAGAACCTACTGCATTTATATTGTGTTAAGTAGAAAGGGCAAAATAGAGCAACTTAATATTGTGTTGCTTCCCTTAATTCAGCATAGAAATGCAATATGAAATTGTCTCTGTGGAGTTTCATTTCACATGATAAAAAAACAAGAAACATCTGATCAATAAACAGAAAATCAAGTTACATGTTCCCGCTAGGTTACGCTAACAAGGATTAATCTCAGGAATGTTGGTGCATGCCTAATTTTGTAGCTTTTAATCCTCTCACACTAGTGGGTCTAAAATACTTGCTATTAGCACTAATGTAAAAAGAATTAATATTTTACATATGGCTATCCACTCCACTCAAATGAAGGGGTTAATAATAAAATAAGCCTTGAAGGATGTAAATGATGCCTCCCATGTGGCTGGAAAGTAGCTCAAGTGTTATTCATTTAAAATTATTAACATATAGAAACATTATTATCTCTGCAGTTAATGTGTACCTCACTGAATATCTCATGGTCTGTGACAATTAAGGAAGGTAGCATCCTTAATGAAGTTATTAAACATATATAATTTATTAAGCAGCAAAGCAAACAGTAACTTTAATTTTGGCTTTAACACATCTTTAATTTTAACTATAATGATTATATGCAAAATGTCTTGCAAGACTACAGGACAGATTATGCCACGTTGATGGGCTTGATTATTCTACCCCTCACTCTCAGCCCTGCCCCGAGTCTTGAACAAGAGTGGCAGTATGCCTGAAGTTTCCTTTCTATGAGCATGTGCTTATATGAAACACAGAGATCAAGGTCAAGACTGTACTATTAGAGTGTTTTTACATTGGGTCTTACAATTTTGACTTCAAAAATCGACTATTGTATTAAAGAATCTGGAGTCAACGTTATAAATCAGATTTTCATTGCTATCTTAAACAGTGATATGTGAAATTTTAGAGTAAAAATTTTGAAACCACTTCTTTCTCTGTTTCTTTCTTCTCATCCATTAATTCCTTTATCCTTACAACAAATAGTTATAAAGAAGCTTTCATATGATAGATACTATTCTCTTTTGGCAAAAAAGATTTTCTAATTTTTTAAAAATCATATACTAATTTAATGTAAAATGTATTTGTACTGTAAAAAAAAAACAACTGCAATTTCAGTTTTCCATAGTCAACAGAGTTTAAGTCTAAAACTCCTCTTTCCTAAGGAAATTATTTTATGTCTTGTTAATATGAGGGAACAAATTCTTTGTGTGCTCACAGAAATCAATTACTAGCTCTATGAAAATGATTAGGGAGTGTAGGTATGTCATTAAAATCATTAACAAATTCTTTTTCATTATTTATTCTCTGTGAATACAACATTTCTTGTCTGAAATACATAAATTTTAGGGTAATTTTGATCACAAAAAGTTAGAAAGCATGTAAATATCTTAACATATAAAATTCATAAAAATCAGAAATTAATTGCTCAAAGTTCTGGAGGAAAAGTCTGAGACTAAGGCAACAGCAGCTTTGCTGACTGGTGAGGACCAGTTCTTCATGGATGGCACCTTCTATGTGTCCTCAGATGGTAAAAAGGCATACAGGCTCCCTAAGATCTCTATTATAAGGGCACTAATTGATATAGGATGGTGAGGCTCTCATGACTTAATCACCTCTCAAAGACCCTTACCTCTTAATATTGCACAGGAGATTAGTTTTCAACATATGGGTATTTTGCAGAGACACAAACACTGAGAACATGGACTATACAATTTCTCATTTTGAATAAGCTAAGGCAGATGTGGTGAACATTTTTCATTATGTAGCAGGTCAAAGTAAAGGATGAGGCACCTGGGGGAGGAGGACTCTTCTCCATGACAAAGTGGAGGAATGTGTTCTGAGGAGTGCTGATGAGAATTTTCAAAATGCCTATTTCCTAATGCCTCATCTGCCAACATGTGCCTTAATCTGTTCATTTGCTTAATATGTGTGTGTTATACACTAATTAAATACAATTGCAAAGAGCTACAATATGAAAAGAACATATATTTAATAGAATGAAGTCTCCGTTGTAGATTTCTATGCACAAAGGACATGGTACAGCAATATGAAAAATAACATTTGGTATTATTGCACATCAGTATCAACAATTAGTAAAGGCACAAGTATAGAAAAGAGAATCAAACTAGATTCCTTGAATATGCAGAGCATATTATCAGAGTCAGAAGCTACAGAAGTGGTTGCTACATTATATTAGTTTCCTTTGGGCATACATTTAGTAGTATAATTGTCTTTGAATTTCCTATACTAGGCCATCCTTTTCTCCATCTGACTGAAGAACCAGGGAGGCCTAGATATCATCACGTAATCCCAGCAGTATCCCTGATGGAAATGATAGTCAGATAACTGATAAATAGAATTTTATACAGCAGCCACTGTAGTTCCACTCCTCATATAGGAATATGGTGATTTCGAACTTAATAACTATTTAGAACTGGGGAACAAAGTTGAGCAAATTATGCTATGTGCATGCATGAATATACCACTGTGCATTCCAACCTTATATATAAATGCATGAATAAATGACCAAAAATAGCTGTTTATAAATGTTCAAGACAATTTTTTAAAGTTTAGATAAGTTTTAAAATATGATCTGACAAACAATATGCCCACAAGAAATGTATGTCATTGTTAAACTAGGTTAACTTCAGAAGATTTTATTTTAAAAGAAATAATTACAAAGTTGTGGGCAAGGCATCAAGAAACTACAAGATATCTCTGGTAGAGACTTTGAGCTGTAAGAATTACTCAGTGCTCTGGTGGATAACCTAAACATTTTTCATTCAGGGTTTTCTATGGTCAAGTTTTCTTTAATGGATGTTTTAGCATATGATATTTAGAAGACAGTGAAGTTATTTCCCCCATATGTTCAAGAGAATAAAACTCAACATAAATCCCTTTTATAAAACCAAGATAACTGCAGTTAAAACATAGTGCAAAGATAACTAGTCCCTAGAAGGGCATCATGTTTCTGGATTTGTACAGCTAGCTACTGACTGAGCTCAGACGCTGATCCAGTCATTTAATTGTCAGTCTACCTCATTATCATGAATACTCACCAAAATAAATTAAGTGCACATCCCCCTGATCACTAAAATACATGTTCTTCAACATCTATATTTTAAATCATGTTTATGTGTAAATATGCAGGATTATTTAAGGTCACAGGTTGAAGAACTCTGGTATACTACCAAATCTCACTTCCTAAATTTTAGTGTTGAGAAAACTGAAGGCTAAAATTTTCAAATTCTAAACTATTATAATCTAGTTAATTGCAAAGATGATACTTCCAAATTCAAAAATCAATGTTGTTCCTATATTTCTATATTCAAAGCTGGTTGTTATTTATGCCTTTAATGTTCCTTAAGATTCAGGTTTTTAAAAACCTAGAGCCATATCTAGTTTTCCATACATGCCTAGAAGACATACTTTAGAATAATAAATTCTGCAATACTTTTTTGAATAATACTGTAGATGATGCTTCCAGTTGGGGCACCTTTAAAGATCTACGTTAAAGTGCTCTTGTGGATAAAAAGACAAGTAAGACATGATTCTTGTATAAGCAAGAAAAACTCATAAATCTTTACATCCTGAGTCTAACTGCTTATTGAACATATCCTACTAGTTGGAGATGTTCACATCAAATTCAAGATGTCCAAAAATTTGATACTTTATTTTTTTCTCTAAAGTCATTATTGCTCCTCAATTTCCTGTACACAGGAAGATTATTTATCATTCAACATACATTTATAGAGCACCTACTATGAGCTACACACTATGCTGGATGCTGGGAATCTAGGTTGATCAACGGTGAAGTGATTCTTACCTTTGCAAAAAACATGAAAAAAATGTCTAGTGCAACATATACAACTACCCAGATCAACAAGTAGACAACTGGGAGCTAACACATCTTCCTCTGCATCAAGTCTCATTTCTATAAAGTCCTCAATTCTTACTGTTTTCACTGAATAATCTCTCAACTTCCTCAGTCTCACTGTTGTAGGTGAGGTCCCTATTATTTCTATCTTGGCTGACAAAAAAAAATTCCAAATTGATCTTCCTGCTTCTCAGTTTTCTTTGTTGGACTCATTCCCCAGTCATGATGGTAGACACATTTTTTTTAACACAGAAAATTTCAAATATAAAAGACCAGGGGCTGACCTTTCCTTAGCATAGACCATAGGGCTTTTCATCATTTGCACACTTGCCTCATCACCTCCATCCCATTACCAATTATACTTCATGTGCAATAAGCCAGTTTGAATCCCACTGTATAGCGCCCTAACCACAGCATTCCCTTGCTATTCCTGCATTAACCTCTCTTCCTCCTTTGCCTACCTACCTCTTACATTGTCTTCTAGGAAAAAATGATAAATCACCTCTTCTGGGGAGATTTCCAGGCAAGCTTCACCCCCTACCTCAAACTAAGACAAAATACTCCTACTCTGAGTGACTCCTCTTTATTGTCCTCACATCCCATGTTTGTGCCTATTTTCTTGGTCTTTGCAAATTAACTTTAATTATCAGTTTCTTATTTTTAGTCTGTAAACTCCATAAGGACAACTTCCTGCTTTGTTCTTCTCTATATTCTTTTGGCCTAGTAAATAGTAAATATTTGAAGAATATTCTCCAATGAGGAATGGTAAATTCAATTTTATTTGTTCAATTTTCATTTACTGTCATACTTTTCAGATTGGGTTGCATACATTGAATGAATCATCCTTTTTTAACATACAAGGATACAACTGTAATTTTAGGATAATGATATTGAAAATTATTCTAAGTCAAGAAGAAAATTCCTATTCAAAATATTATCTTTTTAAGACAGATAGGATTTCACTCAGAGACCAGAGGGACAAAAAAGAGATGCTGGGTACTTACTTATTGTTCACTTAATTATTCATACAAACTACTTGGCTGCTTTACTAAAATAAAGATTTCCAAGCAAATTGATAATATGAATCTAAGAAAGGCAAATATTAATAACCATTTCTACTCCTATGTCTGCTCAAATTATTTAAATGCTTAGGTAACTGTGATTACATAAAAAATGGAGAACTAATTCTTACAAAAAAACCCAGAAAATATATATCCTAAATGAATAATCTGTACAATACTAACTAATGCAATAATTGTAATTTTCACTTTCAATTGTTAGTACTATGGACAGAAAAAAAAAGTCTGAAGAATAAATATTCCTTTATTGCATTGAAATTCCTAAGTGTATTAAATAAGAGATTTGTTCTAATATTAAGTAAGACTATGAAAATATTCCCTTTCTTCCTCTCTCCCTTTCTCTCTTTCTTTTAGCTTATCTCTCTTGCATCATCCAAAGACCTAAACCTCACATTTTCAGAAGGAACTGCAGAATGTGGAAAACAGTATACATGATACACATGTTTACAACCCCCAACTCTCTTTCCCATGGAAGTAAGTTTTGAAAACTATTATACAAGAACACTAAACTAATCCATGTTGTAATAAAGTCAAGTGGTTATGGGCTGCTGATTTTAGTCAAATATATTAGTATAGATTACTAAGAAATGATGGCTGTGCCACAACTATCAGTTCGATTCAACTTGTAGGGTAACATTAATAAAACATGATTTGGCAATAAATATGCCCAAGTTTACAAAGGAGTTCTTGGATATTTTGCTCTACTGGATCTTTGACTTTGGGTGGTCTCTGGGCCAAATGAAAAATACCACTAAGGAGGATGATACCAGGCTAAGGGTGAAACATCTCCTTAAGACTTAGTATTTTCAGGGAATCTCTCTCTCTGAATGGGGTCTGTTGCTGCGTATTAAGTAGATGGTCATATCAGAGAGAAAAAAAAGACTTGTTAATTCCTCCCCTTATAAGCAAGGTCTGTCCATCTGCAGAATCTGCACCATGGAGGAGCTTGTGAGAAGCAAAGAAACTCAGACCCTACCACAGATCCACTAAGTGAAAGCTGGAAGCAAACTTTAGGTGATTCATACACTAAATTTTGAGAAGCACTATTGAATCACCACTGAAATAAGGAGAAAATTTTATGAAAAGAAGAAAAAAGTCTCATGTTGTCTTCTCTTGTAAACCATTTTTGCCACTTGGCCCCTCAAAATTCAGGGTCAGATCTGCTGTAGGTTTGATTACTGTAAAAGGAATCAAATGGGCAAGTATATAGAGAAATAATTTTTAAATATGGTAGAGAAGACCCTGGTAAGTTTTGTCATGTGAATAAAAATTGTTGTCCTGCCTTGCTTTTTACTGATGAAAAGAAAATTAAAACATTGCCTCAATACCCTTCCAGATGAGTTTCTCAAACTCTCCAAGGCAAGGGATTCGTATTCTATAATTCCAAGCCCTTTCTGAAAACTATTTTTATAAAACAACATAAAAATAAATTACTAGACAAATGAAGTGAAAAAGAAATAGCAGGCATGAAAATACATGTCCTGTTATTTATTATTTGGCTCATTAGACATGTAATTACTGTATCAAATTCCCATAAAAGTTGCTAAACACTTTCATTATGTAGGCTTATCTCTTTACCTACTAGTAACAACCAGTTCAGAGACTGACACCTGTCTATGGCCACTCCTAGCAGCACCACTATAGATCTCACGGATTTGAATGCAAACAGCTACACCTCAGAAATAAATGTAGGATTTTAATTCAGGCAGTCAGGTTTCAAAGCCACAGCTTTCCGCAATGACTGGTACATCGTGGACCTGTGAAAGGCACAGGTCAGCCTGGAGCCCAGGGTTTCTTGCTCAGTGCCCCAAACAGAGCTTTTGTCAGCTCACCAGATCAAATCATAGGCAGTGTGCAGTAAAGAAGTAATAATGGGTCAGAAACATCGCTTTTGTGTGTGTGTGTGTGTGTGTGTGTGTGTCTGAATTTTGAAATACTACCTAGTGATCTCAATGAAGATGTTCTTAATTTATCTTCATTATTTTTCATTATCTTTATTTTGATTTTATTTGTTGTGTGATATACTCCAGACTGTAACTTGGGATAATATATCCCATCACTGGTTGCCATAAGAAAGATTTATATACTTTCATAACATTTTATTATTTTATTTCACACAGATTGGTAATTTACAAAATCTAAAGTTATACAGAAATGTAATCACTTGTTTGGTTTCAAACTGATTGTAGTCCATAGTATGCTTTCCTTTCTTTTAGGATTGCTAGAGATGCCAAATGACATTATTCATACTTTAATGAATTTACACCAAATTATATTTAAGCATCATATTTATATCAAGCTGACAACTAACTACACTTTTATGATCAAAATGGAAATGCTGGTTGGCAGGATAAGAAACAATGTTCTGTTTGAGTCGGTTGTCTTTAACATTTGGTAGCATACAGAGATAATAAGTTAGCTACTTTCCATGAAACTGGAATTAATTTGTACTTAATTGTTCAGAGTGTCACATAATCCCAGCAGCTCTGGAGGCTGAGACAGGAGGATTCTGAGTTCAAAGCCAGCCTCAGCAAAAGTGAGACATTAAGCCACTAAGTGAGATCCTGTCTCTAAATAAAATACAAATAAGGTTGGGGATTTGGGGATGTGGCTCAGTGGTCATTTGTCCCTGAGTTCAATCCCTGGTCCCACACCCACCCCCCAAAAAAGGGTTCTGAAAGAATAATTTTCTTTCAAACGTACTGTATATATTCACTCCCTGCCCATGTTTCAGTCAATGCAAGAGAAACTAACCAGTGTTAATGTTACAAACATTTGTTCTATTTTTATAATACTGACAAGTATGAACAATTGAGCAGGTATACCTTTCAAAAGTTTTGGTTTTCTTCTTTATTCTTAGTATGTTTTGGTTTTTACCATCTATTCAAACTTTCTATTTTCACTTAGTTTCTAGGAAATCTGAAGGTAACTTTTTTAAGTGGATATTTTCAATATGGCAACATTATTTTCTGGGCTTAATGCCTTAAAATATTGCCAGTGGCATTTATGTCTGTACTGTTTGACAGCTTTTTCTCATGTTGAAAAATAGATTTGGAGAAGTTAAATCAAATTCAAACATCTGTGAATGCCATGACTGATTCTAAATACAAAAAAAGCTGAAAGCTTGTAAGAACTGATTTTAGCCATTCTTTTAATTTAATTTAAAAGTTCAGCAAAATCACGGAGTATAAGTGAAAAAACTTACAAACTTTGGAATTATTATCTGGGTTATTCTCAGATGCATTCACTATTTTAAATGAAATAATAAACAGTAATCTTAAAGTTCTGCCATTTATTGGTGTTGACTTTATAATGCTGTATAACATTTGGATAATTAGGTAATGCTTAATTTCATTAAGAGGTTTACCATAAATTAAAACCCAATTGCAATAGTGTGGATCTGTAGTTTTCCCCCAAAGGTCCCTTTGTTAAAGGTTTGGATGCAGCTGGGCACAGTGGCACACACCTGTAATCCCAGCGGCTCAGGAGGCTGAGGCAGGAGGATCATGAGTTCAAAGCCAGCCTCTGCAAGTCAGTGGGACCTTAAATAAAATACACAAAGGGCCTGATGTGATTCAGTGGTTGAGTGCCCCAGAGTTCAATCCCTGGCACCAACAGCAACAAAAAAGGTTTGGATGCCAGCCTGCCATGCTATTAGGAGATGGTAGAACCTTTAAGAGGCGGGACCTATTCAGAGGAAGTTAGGTTATTGGGGTCATGTCCTTGAGGAAAATATTGTGATCCCAGTCCTATCTCTCTGCTTCCTGACAGCCATGAGGTGTGCTATTCTGCCATACTGTGTGTTTCCTACTGTCATATAACACCTCACTACAAGTACAAAAGCAACATGCCAAGTGACCATGGATTTAAACTTCTGAAACCATGAACCAAAACAAACTTTTCCTTTATTAAGCTGATTTTCTTAGGTATTTTGTCATAGTAATGGAGCACTAACATACCAGTTTATGTAACACTTCATTCAAACTTAGCTACTTAATAACTGGCCTATTTATATAAGCACAGTCTATCTAAACTCATGATGATAGACTTAACAGCACCATTAGAAGACATAATGCATTTTGGATTTATATTTGATTGAGTACAATAAAATATTAACTATTTTAGAAATCTATCACAAGCATAACATTGAGAACCTACTATAACTATAAATTCATTGTTATACTAAGTCTTTGCAGTAGTACAGACATATGCTAATTATCTGGAACACACATACAATTTTAAATATAATGGGTTAGAATGGAGATGTGAATGAATAATGCTAATATGTCTATACATGTACACAGAAATAAAAGAATTAAGTAAACTGATGGTAAATGAAAAAAGTGAAATTTTTAACTGTTATAAGTTACAAGTGAGTATGGGGGAGAGCCTAGAAGGAGGCTAAAATGATCTAGGTGATAATGAAAGAGTTGGAGATATTAACATGTACTTATATTTAGCTTAATATAAGTACAGATGTCACTTATAGAAAGAGTAACAGACATATGAATAAACATAGTTTAGTATGCACATATATATTTTTTAATCTGTCAACTAAGAAGATCTAGAAGCAATAGCATCCCAGTTGCAATGAGGACAGTAACCTCTGAGATCTTGGCTTCTAATACTATTATTCAATGAAAGAAATTAGAATTCACTGAATAAATTCTGATTATAGAATCAAGGAAAAAAATACATGAGTAGAGCCTAGAGCATCTTAGAGTGCAAGAAACTGGGTGCTAAAACTCATGCACAAGCACACATATTGAAATACACAATGATGAACTTATATTAAAAGAACACAGGAGCCAAGTGAAAAAATGTCTATTAATAGCCACAATTGGAACAATTTGAGCAACTAAATAAACTAAATTATAGTCCAAAGTATAAAATATATATTTGCAAGTCTCTACTTGTATAAACAATTGACTAAATAAATAAGAAGACAGAATAGACAAATCCCATAAAGAGAAATTCCAAATAATTTATATAAATACTCTGCTCTAAAAGCAGTAGAACATATAGATCACCAGTTCTTAAGAACCTTGAACAGAGTACAAAAGAAAAAGAGTAGAATGTTACTTTATGGTGGAAAAAAGGGAAATGCACTACTTTAGCAGGTGATTGAGGTTAAAATGAACCATTATAAGATATACTCAGAGTATGTACCCTTGATATGATGCCATGATAGTGTTTACCTCTATGGTCTTTCAACCTAAAACCCTAACCCCAGTCTAATCATGAGAAAAAAACATCAGATATATCCTAATTGAGGCACATTCTAAAAAATAACTTCCTGCCTAGTAATCTTTAAAAGTGTCAAGGTCATCAAAAATAAAGAAAATCTGAAAAACTATCACAACCAAGACTAGCATAAGTGTGTTAGTCAGCTTTTCTTCACTGTGACCAAAATACCTGATAAAAACAACTTAAGAAAAGAAAAAGTCTATTTTGGGCTCACAGTTTCAGAGGTTCAGTCCCTGATCAGCCAACTCCATTGCTTAGGGGCTCAGGGAAGACAAAGCATCATGTTGAAAGTGGGTGGCAGGTGGGAAGCAGAACAGAGAGATCAAGTAGTTAGGGACAAGATATAGTCCCTGAGTACATGTGCCCAGTGCTATAGTTCCTCCAGCCAGACCATACCTCCCTACAGTTACCACCCAGTAATCCATCCATTTACATTCTCAATCCATCAAATGATTTAATCCACTAATGAGGTTACAGCTTTCATAATTCAATCTTTTTACTTCTGAACACTGCTGCACTGATAATATAATGGCTTTTTTTTAGGGGGGGGGGGGATTGCATTTCATATCCAAACCAAGGCCTAAGGAAGTATGATTACTAAATGTAAGATGAGATCTCAGATAGGATCCTGAGGCATAAATGAAGCACTAGATAAAAAACTAAGGAAATGTGAATAAAATATGAAATTTAGTTAATAATAATTATCAATATTAGATCATTAATTACATTAAAATACCATGCTAATGTAAGATGTTAATAATAGAAAACATTGGGTGAGGACCATATGGCAAATTAGTAGCACCTTTGCAATAATTTTATACATTCAAAATTATTCTAAAATAAAAAAGTTTATTTAAGAATATGGGGAAGGAAATATCAAGTTGCAAGACGTATGAGTACACAGTACAATATCTATATAATTAAATGTTATATTATGTATTACACGGTACAGTTAACAGTGAAAAAGAAAGGCAGACAAGATTTGGAGGAATCAGAGAAAGACTTACGAAAAAGATAGTGTTTATACAGAATCAGAAAGAGAACTAAAACTTTCATAGGTGAATTTGAGGGGAGAAGACCATCATCTGAAGAATAAAATAAAATCAATGACTTCAAGGAAGAAACTAGAGCCATTTCCCATGAAAATAAGTATGAGATGATATGCTGGTCATTCTAGTTTTCAATAAACTGGAATCCAGTGGAGTTAGTCCAAGGGTATTGGCAGTGACCAATGACAATAAAGAGCTTTCTCAAGAGTCAAGATCAAAAACCCTGAAGCAGAGTAAGAATTAGGCACAAACTGATGGATGTCCCAAATCATAGAAGGATGAGAGAGAAAGCAAACTTCAAGTAAACAATGAGAACCAGTAAAGAATCCTAGTGACTTTCTCCCAAAGAGGAGAAAACACAGGATCTTATTCAAAAGAATAGAGTAAGCTATTAAGGGTGATATATTATGGAAAGTAAACATGATGTCTACTCATTGCAGAATAACAAGAAATAAATTTGGAACCATGGTATTCAGTTGTTATCAAAGACTCAAAGAGTCAGTCAAGCAACAGAAGTATTTAGATGAGGGGTTTTGATCAAAAAATATCATGTAATGAAAATTATTACTGGAAATATCATTCTAACTGGAAGGATCAACTTTGTTTTCTGTTGCAATAGAAGAATACTTGATACTGGGTATTTATAAAAGAAAGTTTATTTGGGTTCATCATTCTAGATGCTGGGAAATCCAAGAGCGTGGAAGAACTTCTGCTCAGCTTCTGGTGAAGGTCTCACCATCACACAGCAGAACACAAAGGGAAGCAAATGCATGCAAGCAAATGAGTAACAGACTCACTTTATAACAGTTTGCTAATAAGGTGACTAACTCCATTCCATAGCAATTAAGCCCTTCCTTCCAGAGAAGCATTTTCCATTCATAAGGATACCAACATAAAGACTCCATCACCCCACTAAATACTGTTACCTCAACAATTAAGATTTCAACATCTGAACTCTGAGGGTACATGTTTAAACCATAATAAGGATGAAATAAAAGATGAAAATTCTGACAGAGATCTGTCTTTATGAAAAACACTGTTGTTTATAAGTATCTCAGAGCCAAAGGAGAAGCAATAGAAAAAAAAATGGTTATAAAATAATGAGACTAATTTTGATGAAATGGGAAGGTAATTTATATGTTGAGTGTGTCCTCCAAAATTTGTATGTTGAAATATTCATACCTCAAAAGTAAACACAATAACTGTACTTAGAGATAAGATCCTTAAAAAAAAGAGGTAATTAAGTTGAAATCAAGGTCCTAATCCAATATGAGCAGTGTCCTGGAAAGAAGAGGGAATAGTACACAGACAAATGCAGAGAGCAGACAGTATGAAAATACAGGAGGAGACAGCCATCTATAAGCCATGGATAAAAGTTTCAGAAGAGACCAACCCTCTTAACACCTTGATGTCAGACTTCCATCTACCAGAATTATGGGAAAATATACTTTTGTTGCTTAATGCCCCAGTCTGTGGTACTTTGTTATGCAACCCTGGCAAAATAAAACAGTGACAAAACAATAATGTTGTTTGAAGTTGTACAATATTGTACAATAACTGTGGCAGCACTGAAAATGGGAAAATGTAGGAGGGACTTTATGTTGGCTGTGGCAGATGATAAATCCCTAGATAAAGCCATTGCCAAGATCAACAGGAAGAAAGCTTGTCCTCGGACTCCTGTGCCTATGAAACTGAGGGACTCTCCTTTCTTACTGGTTACTCCATCTATGATACCTGAAATACAACAGGAAATACACAGTAGTTACTGAGTGAATGGATCTGTATTTCCCACAGTGCCACACCCAAAGTCTCTAATATTTTGTCAGTATTTCATTAATGTTTGTTGAAATAAATGACTGGGAAAATGATTTAAACTCTAGTCAAAGTTGTAATTACTTTAAAACATCAATGATGCCAACCTCATGAATGAGAAAAAAATACTATTAAAGTAATGGTGAAATTCATGAAAATGCCCAGTCCTTTTAAGGACTTCAATTTATAAAAAGTTTAATTTAAAGACTACAATTGGTTTCTTCAAAGGACAGAAGAGAAACAAGTAATAACTTCTATGCTCCTTTGAAACTTCTGCCCAACTGAAAATCAGTTCATATCCTCTCTCCTATTTCTACTTCAGTTATAGTTTCTGAATGGAATTCTTTTCCCAATATAAACATCAGTTATCTAAAATAATGTTAAACTGATATCAGTTTTTATTGGGCTGATTTTCATAAGTGGGTCAAGTTTTAACATGCCTCCATTCTGTGCTGTGTTAACAATTATCAAATTGAGAAGTCACAGGAAGGGACATGACACTTTAACTCTTAAAGTGTATACTATGTGCCAGGTGTTTTCCAGGTGACTTACATTTGATTCCCAAAACATCTAAGTGAAGTATATTATTATTCATAGTTGACTTAAGGGCAAACTGAAGATTAAATAAGTTGAAATAACTTCTCAAGGCATCTTAGTTCAGGCTGCTATAAGGAAGTACCATAGACTGGGTGGCCTATAAACTGCAGAAATTCATTTCTAATGGTTCTGGAGGCTGAGAATCTGAGATCAGGGTACTATCATAGCCAGGTTTTCATGGGGGCCTTCCTAAGGTTGCAGGCAGGTAGCCATCATCTGCTCCATTGGGCCTCTTAGGTAAGAGCACTAATCCTGAGCATGAGGGCTTCACACTTACCACCTCTTCACCTCCCCAAGGCTCCACCTCCTAATACCATCACATTGGATGTTAAGATTTCAACACATGCATTATGGGAAGATAAAAAGTCCTTAGGACAAGGTAAAATATGTACTGAGGTATAGATTTGTGATTTTGATACAAATACTTTATATTTTTACTCACAACACACTTCCAGAATAATGATAATTTTTATATGTAAATGTAATATTAACAACAAATTTTAAGAAATATAATCATTTTTGATATTTGCCTAATCTCCTTTGTTCTATTCTACATTGAGAACATGAGAAGCCCATTTTAACAACTCACGTCATTCAGGTCTTTTCCCTAGGCCACCCTCCTGATCTCCAGCTCCCTGGGTTTTCTAAGTACCAAAACGTATGCCTCATTTGCCTTCTTACGGTTTATGACACTGCATTAGGATACCTGTGTCTTTCCCATCAACTGTCTGTCATAGAGATAACAACTTTGTAAATTCCCTAATCCCCACCCTTGCTTTTGGTAGCAAACACTGCTTTGAATAACACTGATTCCCTTCTCCTCAAGTATTGGAGCCTGGAACATTTCTCCAGCCTAGACAACCTAAGGGGAATGAATATCATCAACAGGTCATCATATAATGTAACATCACTAGTAGTACTATATAACATAACAGTATGTATCTGGCACATTAAATATACAAATAAAATATTGGTATAGTTATAATAATGTTAAGTTCAAGAAGGTAAAATCATAAAGCGCCTTTCAAGCCGTGCTAAACATTTTAGATGCTATCCTTACAAAAGCAAGTTTGCAAGCTGTTTTAACAATGCAGTAGTGAAAACTAAAGAGTCTGGACAAAGGATCAGGACAGTAGAAACAGAAATAAAGGTTTCCATTTCAGAGACATTTAGAAGTTGATTTTCTAGGCATGAAAATTGCCTCAATGTAGAGGGAAAGAAAAAGGCAGAGTCTTTGAAGGCTGGGTCACTTTCATGGACCACATCCTAAAAGAATTTGCTTCTTAAGTTTACCCAGCCTATCTATCGCCTAATTTCTCTAATATCCTCAAACAAATCTGGGGTCCAAGTAGACTTTTCTGCTTTAAGATCCTGCATCTACATTGTTCTTTAACTTTCTCTCTGTGTGTGTTCATCACCTCTACTTATTCCTTGCTTTCAAAACAACTCAAAATTTGGGTAATACATATCCCAAACTTAGATACAACCATTTTGAACAGCTAGTCTTTTATTGCATACATGAAAGAGAAAATATTCCCAGATATTAACAGTTAAATCATCATTTGGAAATTAGTTAGTAATAAGAGAATATGCCTTTGGCATCCTATATGTTTTTCTGGCTGTTTTAGTTCCTGCAATCAAGCATGTAGCAATATTCTCAAACAATTGTATCAAATAACAGTTAATTATAGGAAATTCAGTACCACTTAGAAATCTTGCCAATAATAATAATGATGATAATAATGTTATCTCTTCATAATTTTTATGAGATGAGACAGGCCATGATTTGTGAAATGATAGCTGAATCCTACTTGGACTTACAAAATGCTTTATATATATATATGCATGTAGGAAAAAATGGTTGGAAGAACAAAAACTCAGAATCACTACTAGGTTAAATGCAAATAGAACTAGTAAAACTAAAGCATGACTATGCTGTTTTATGGCCCATGCATTATCTGTGCAAAAGAATATAGTGGTAATGTGCTTAGGCTCTAAAACTATATGCCTGGTTCAAATTCCAGCCACTGCATGTTTGCTGAAGTGACCTAGACTCACAATGATGAGGATTTAGGAATAACCCCTTTGATTTAACATGTGTGGCAAGCTTTAGAAGGGTACCTGGCAATTGGTAAGCACACAAGTTAGATGTTATTCCAGTTCCTTTTATTAGTAATCTTTAGACAGAGTAAATCACCTATTTCTTTGATTTTTTGACTTCTTTCCATCCATCCCTAATCCATGAGCAAACCCTGTAAGTCCCACCTCTGAATTGCATGATAAATATGACAAATTATTACCTCTTACATTGCTACCACTGTCTTAGTTTGGGTTATCCCAGGAAATCAAGTGCAAGTATTAATTTGGGAGATTATCTCAGGAGATACCTGTTGGGAAGTGGGGCTATGAGACAGGGAAGGGAAGGAATTTAATAAAAGTATGTGTTATAGAGTTCTGCTAAGGATTTCACATGCCAAAGTAGGTCATTTTTTCTCAGAACCCACCAACACCAGGGGACAGGGTGGCTGGCTCACTTAGGAGGCTTCAGTTATCACAAACACTGCTCACTGAGTCATTATTGTATTGTATCCTTCTACACTGTCCTTTCATGCTGTCTCCTTACTTGGTATGACTCACTCATGTTTTATCAAACATCAAGTCCAGCATAACTGGTACCTTCACATCATTCAGTCATTTCTGACAATCCTATTTAAAATATTATCCAACCTTAAAGACGAAAAAGTACACAAAATGCTAGCAATTTTTTTCCTATATCAACTTGTTTAGCAAATTCTGTGAAAGAGTTTTAGAAATTAGTAATTAGACAACATTACAATCTACACAAATCATTTCAATTTTACTATCCATCTGTAAAAGGAGGATAATACCATCTATACCCCAAGGCTATAAAATTGAATAAAATAATACAAATATTCTATAAAGCCTACATAAATGGTAAATAAATATCACAAATGTAATAGCCTCACTTTAACATTTTAAATATTTTATTCTAAAATTTTCTATTCAATTTATTTTACTTCATTTTCCCATTCCCTCCCAATCTATTTATTTTTGTTTTATTTGTGTTTTACTCTTTAATTCTTTTAGCTACTTTATATGCCTCACCATCTCTTACTGCCTAATTTGGTATTGCTCTATTTCTCCATGACTTCTCAGTCATGCTATTTCTAGCTCCCTTCACAACCCCTCTTGGGGGACAGTTCTTTCCTCTGAGCATTCTGCCCGTGTTGTCTCTCCTGCAGCTCAAAGCTAACAAGACCCTGAACTGCTGCTTCTCTAGGACCTCAGAGCTTAGTGCTTTGTCAGCTTCAAGCTGTTTTGGAGAAAGTGTTGGCTTATTTCTCAGCTGTAGCATTGACTTAGCAAGTCTTTCTTCTAAACTTGTAAATAATTCATTTCAGGTCAAGTTTTTGTTACCAGAAACTTTTCCCAGTAAATAACAAGTTTCTTTATCTCTAGTAAGAAAGTATGATTTAGTGGTAATAGTGGTAAGGAACTTATTAATAAAAGATAAGTTCTATAATAGGAAATGATAAGTCTTCCACTTTGGTGCAACTCTGATTTTGCTACTATTTTTGATGGGGAGTAAGTAAAGAATTATAGTAGTAATACAATTTTCTGCCTTTTACAAAGCCTGTCAATAGGAAGTATTATCAAAAGCTTCAAGAGATAAGCCAAACCTCAATGGGACACTAATACTCCTGTTGTCTCGATTTGTTTCATTCGAGGTCCTCTAATAACTTAAATAATTGAAGAAATGGAAGTAACTGAAACAACCACAAGAATGTCAGCCTGTAACAGGCTTCTCACTCTGTTCATACTGCACCACCTGTCAGCAATGGGCCACTTGGCAGGATTTCCCATTCACTCCAAGATGTCCTTGTGTTTGTTGAGTTGCCACAGTGAAGGGCTTGTGATCAGGAGTTTGGGGCATTTTGCTTGGATACGCCAAACCCAGAGGAGTGACAGCTGCATGGAACAAAGTGTACAAAACTCTCCTCTGACTGGCAACTGAAAGCCCAGCTCACCACAATCAAGCTGGCTTGAAGCATAGTTTGTTTTGTCTTGTCAATCTTAGCAAACCTTATTTGTTGTTGGCATTTCAACAAGCAAGATTTATTAAGGGTGAAATGTCAATCTTGGGCCTTGCTCCACCTTGTACCAGGTCAGTAGGCAACCAAAGTGGTCATTCTAGCAAGTGGCATTTTGTAATAATCATAAGCACTTCTGTGAAACCAATCTGAGATGTGATTTATGTTGACAAAGGGTAAGAGAGCAAATGCATAAAGCAATAAAGGGATGGGCAAAAGACAAAAGGTGCTTTAAAGGAATATTCCATTCTGAGCTAAATCAAAGAAGGTTCATATCTACAGATAGACAATGATTAATACTTTTTGTATATTTTATTTAGGAAAAGATACAAATACACAACTAAAATGCAAGAAGAATAGAAAACAGAATTTTTGAAACACAAAGCAACTAGACAAATGTATTTTCTTTAAAGTTATGGAGGTGGGAGAACTTACTGGGGGGAGTGCATAAAGGAGGCAGGATCTAAAACATTTTAAAACATGTATAATGAGAATATTAGAGTATTTTGTGGATGACATAGTTATAGTTTTTTAAAATGATTTTTAAAGACTCCTTTGAAATTGAGATTTGAATTATTCATAAATATAGCCATAAGGTTGGACTTCTAAAATTCCATGCCACTGTTCGATTGTAATCTAAAAGTGATGCCAAGAATGCATAAGCCCAAGCCCATGTAACTTCTTCCACAGTAAAAATAACTAATATAACAGGGAGTTGAAATGAAAAGAGCTGGCAATGCATTTCCCCCCCAGCATATCAAGCAGGTTTTCATAAGGAAGCTGTGGTCATCAATCACTACCTCATTACCAGCCCGTCATCTGAGCTTAAGCTAAATGTATTCTGGCTGGCTGCCATACTAAATGTTCAATGAAACATCCTTAAGGCTCTCTACAAGTTCAGCTGAAGTTGCACATGCTATACATCAAAGAGGAACATTAGCGTTATCATAGCTTAATAAATAGTGCCATTCTGGCAATGTAATCCTGTGTTCTAGAGCTATCTACCATCCCCAGTATTATACTGCTTAAGTAAACAATCATTTTGTCTCCTGTGAGGTTTGTTTAATGATAAATGTATGCAGAGATAATTAGTCATACTACTATAGATATTCAGATATATATCTCAACTTGCTCAAACTCTGGACATGAATGAGATTAGCAAAATATTTAAGACATACAACATGTTAAAAAAATCTATCTTGGAAGATTACTCATCTTGGTACATTGCTATTTATCATTGATGTTTTGACTCTCAGTGAGGACTTTTAAGTGAAGCAATGGCACCAATTTTACTTGTGACTTTTACAAGTTCAACTGACAGAGACATTGTGTGATGTGTTCCTTACTGAAACGACCTCTTGCTGCAATTAAGTAAAATGATGGTCTCTGGATTTGGAACATACTTACAGGTGTCATTACCTTAATTTATATAAACTACATCTTTGGAAATTTAGGTGGGAGGATGAGCTATTTTTTTTAGGTAAAAACACACAAAAATGTTTCAGGCCATACAACATTTTTGCAATTGCTGGTTAATCTTAGATTTAAAGGCTAAGGATATAAATAACATGCACATTATTGAGAAAAATGTCCCTGGCTTCTCTCCATGTTGAAAACATACAAGTTATTCTAACATAAAATTTCAACTATAAATTGTGCAAGCCACAAAGCTAACTTCTTACTAATTCCTTGCTTTTAATTTAGAAAAATAATATTTGAGACACATGAAAGTTAAACCTAAAATGTAAAGTCAAACACTTTTATAACAATTTTGGATCAAGACAGGATATGCCAACAATGAGTTAAGTATAATTTAAAAAAACAAAAATAATGAGTCAGCCTCAAATATTAGGTAAAGATTATTTTGGACAACAAAAAATAAATGTGAAGTAGCAAGTAATAAAAGACATCTATAAAATCAAGGAGACTAAAAGTCAGATGAGAACCTAGAACCAGGTTTTCCCTGTGAGTCCTCCAGGTAAAAGTCAACAAAATTGTTTCCAACACACTTGATAGAAACTGTGACCTTATTTAAAAATGTAAGCCTAGAGAGGATAAGAGAGCTTAGACACACATCCTCCACATTATTAATCAAACCAAGATGTTAGTTCAGAGTAGACATCACTGTGGGAAGAAGCCCCCAAAGACATTAGCAAGATGTCAGGGAGTAAAAGCTTATCTCCTCTTAGTTTCTGTTAATGGAAGCCTGTGGATTAAACTAACAAAAGTCTAAGAAAAGCAAAGAAACACAATTTTTGTTAATATTTACACGTGCAGGAGTTTACAGAAAAGAAGTGAAACTTAAGTAATCTTAACCAGGGTCAATAGGAACCCTAAATCCCCAAATGATGAAGAAATGTAAAGGAGACTTAATAGAACACATGGGTGGCGTTACATTGGTCTTCTTTTTTTTTTATTGGTTGTTCAAAACATTACAAAGCTCTTGACATATCATATTTCATACATTAGATTCAAGTGGGTTATGAACTCCCATTTTTACCCCAAATACAGATTGCAGAATCACATCAGTTAAACATCCACATTTTTACATAATGCCATATTAGTAACTGTTGTATTCTGCTATCTTTCCTATCCTCTACCATACCCCTCCCCTCCCCTCCCATCTTCTCTCTTTACCCCATCTACTATAATTCATTTCTCTCCTTGTTTTTTTCCCATTCCCCTCACAACCTCTTATATGTAATTTTGTGTAACAATGAGGGTCTCCTTCCATTTCCATGCAATTTCCCTTTTCTCTCCCTTTCCCTCCCACCTCATGTCTCTGTTTAATGTTAATCTTTTCCTCCTGCTCTTCCTCCCTGCTCTGTTCTTAGTTGCTCTCATTATATCAAAGAAGACATTTGGCATTTGTTTTTTAGGGATTGGCTAGCTTCACTTAGCATAATCTGTTCTAATGCCATCCATTTCCCTGCAAATTCCATGATTTTGTCATTTTTTAGTGCAGAGTAATACTCCATTGTGTATAAATGCCACATTTTTTTTTATCCATTCATCTATTGAAGGGCATCTGGGTTGGTTCCACAGTCTAGCTATTATGCAAACTCATTTAGGTGTCAGCATCCCATCTCTTGTGAGGATTCCCTCTTGCTAACCTGTACAGAGAAGAGCAGAGAGCACCTCCCCTGAGGGAAATATCTGCCTTGCTTTTAGGAGGATAAGGGGAGGGCAGAGGAGTCTCCATGCATCTGTACTTCTCAACTGACTTTCAGCTCAAAATAATCTTTATGCCCAATAGTTATACATTTAGATGACATCTTTTGATTCCCTTCGAAGCCCTGGGTCTGGAATGGAGTTCTGGAAGAACAGGTGAAGAAATTGCAAAAACTAGATAGGAAGGAGACCACATAGATGAGAAGAAGGTGCAAAGTGAAAATAATATTTGAGACACACCTTTCTTTCTCCAATTTAGAGCACCGACAACAAAAATTTTAAAAAATCTTTAACAAACACCTTGAAAAATCAAAGTTAAGTCATATAAAGGATTCTTAAGGTAAGAACAAAAGACAGAAAAAACAATTTATGAATCACAAATTCACAAATTTTTTTTTAGAGAGAGAGAATTTTAATATTTATTTTTTAGTTTTCGGCGGACACAACATCTTTGTTTGTATGTGGTGCTGAGGATCGAACCCGGGCCGCACGCATGCCAGGCGAGCGCGCTACCACTTGAGCCACATCCCCAGCCCAAATTCACAAAATTTAAATGCTTTTATGAACCATCAACAAACACTTCAAAATAATTATGTCCATGCTCAAATGGAAAATGGCACATTGGGTATATTTCAAAAAAAGACAATAATTTAGGACACAAAGAGAAAGAAATTAAATGTGAAATAACAAGTTTAAAAAAACTAATATAAAATAATGGAACTAAAATAGAATAATCAAAATAAAAATAATTGAAAAGGAAAATCATTTTCTACTAATGTCAAAGCAATAATTAGTGTTGATACTAAAGAATTCATCTTTTAGAATCCTTTAGATGACTTTGGTTTTTCAAGCTATTTTTTAAAGATTTTAAAATTTTTTGTTGGTTTTCACTTTGCACCCTCTTCTTATCTATGTGGCCTCCTCCCTATCTAGTTTTGATACTAAAGAATTCATCTTTAGTATCGGGGGGGGGGGGAACTCATAAACAAGGCAGGGGGAAATTCATGAACAAGCAGGCAAAAGATATGAAAGATTTCAAAAGATGTATTAGAAATTTCAAGGAATAAAATGGAAAGAGAGAAGAGTACAACATGAACAAATAAGAGGTGAGCATTTTACAGTATTTGACATCGGTGGCCAGAGTAGGCACACATTACCACAAGGCTTATGGAACAGCTTCAGAAGGAAGTCTATTCATGCCTAGGTCTGGTACAATTGACAATACCAGGATTTTTAGGGACAAAATGGAGCCCCTCAGGACCAGATCTAATCTCATCCATCTAGCTGCAACTGCTTGAAATTCCTTTAATGGAAAGCAAAAGCCTTTAAATCTATAGTTAGAGATAAAGAGCTTAAAATGCAAATAACCAGGAAGAAAGAATACTTTCAGTCCAAGTTCTGTTTACTTAAATGGAGTATTCAGAACAGTGAAGAGGTACAGAGCAGCGGGAAACATACTACCAAGGAGAGGGATGCCTCTGAGGAGAAAGGCTGGAGGGGCAGTGCCCTCAGGCCCAGGCTGTCTGGGCCACTGGCTCCAAACTTGAGAATACTCTGACTTCAGAAGGTTCCTGTTTGCTCTCTCGGCTGTGTTCTACAGGATGAGGGGTCCTATAGACGAAAAGGGATGTGCCCACCTGGAGCCCACACCTTTCTTTCTCCAATTTAGAGCACCGAGTCCTCTTCCCTAGAGACCTGAGCTTGTGGCTCTAGTGCCTCATCTAAGAGGGGTCTACGTCTGCACACCAAGGGCTGGGGCTGGCCAGGGTCGTTGTTGGAATGAGAGGGGAATATGATGCTTACTTCTTCAGTTCCTCCTTCAGGGCATCATGGGTAGACATAACTGACAATGACAGTTGAAGATCACCAGTGTCAATATACTTAGGAGTTGCCTTGAAATGACTCTTTAGCTATTAAATGCATGGATGTGTTTCTTAATCAGCTATTCTGGAATTCCTTGAGGACAAGGAATGTATCTCCTAAAAGTTATTCTCAGTTCCTATATTGTACATCTAAAGTATATTATAAAATGAATGTCAAATAATCTAAAAGATACTCATATTATCATTACCTCAACTCAACTATTTAAAATTGAAGAAACTGCCATCTTACCCACAAACTGGCTTCTCATGTGTCCCTCAAATTCTGTCAATAAACAGATGCCAGGCTCTCCTGGCATCATTCTGAGCTTTATTCTCACATCATCCTTTAGTAATTACTAAGTCAGTCATCAAAATAATAGTGTCAATGAGTTACACAGTACAATATAAATCAATGTCAAAGTAATAATTACAATATCAAAGTAATCATATCAATTAGTCTGCTATATTGATCCCTTCCATATCTTCTCTCAATTTGCTTACCATTTCTAATGTCCCCACTTTTCTCCAGGTCATCATCTATCACTCCTTGTACAAACTAGAGTGGTGCAAACCTGGCTTCCATTTATCCCCACCACTTACAGTTGTGTAAATCTAGACATGTAACATGATCTTTCTAATATCATGTTCTTTATGGATAAAATATGGATAAATACTATCAAAGTTGTGACACTTTAAGAATCACTTTAGGTTCTTGGTATCTACCAATAATAATTTTAGAATTACTTGTATTATTTATTTTTATGTGAAAGTGGACTTGGGAAAATGAAGAATGTGGTATATAAATTACAGTTTTTACAATTACTGTTAAAATCATCATAAAATAATTGTTCCTCTATTCCAACTCTTCCACTATTCTCAAATAAATAAAGTCTGCCTTGCAAATGGTATGTTTCTACTCAAAATCCTCTAATGACTCCCAGGAAAATCTGAATTCTTTAGTTTTCTGAAATTTTCTTATTCTTATTAACACCCAGAATGTGAACTCTGCTCAACAAAGTCATTGTTTGTCCTGTGAAATGCCTTGACAAACCTATGCAGGGTCATTATGAAATCCTTTGAGCGTGGAAGGCAGGCCCACCATGTTTCAAAACTCCAGGGACCACAATCCACACTGCATGACCCACTCAGAATCCAGACTTGGTATAAAGATTATTTTAAGTTGAAGATATATGAGATCCAACTAATGCAAAAGAAATCTCCATGGAGCTTCCTTAATTCTGCCCATATGCAGAAATTTCTGGAAATAAGGCTGTCAAAATTCTTTCTTTGGGATGGCTTCTATTCTAACACCAAAGTAAAGCTCCTCTAACTCTCCCCTTCAGAGGAGTTTCAAGATCACAAAGGAGGAGGAAAGACCACTCACAACAACATAAAAGAACATTATTACAGACTTTCTTATGTCTTATTTGTCTCCCAGGAAAACCATTTGTCTTTTCTAAAGAAGGCTATTTTTTTCTTCCCATAGAGGAATTCTCACCTCTCTTCCCCCACTAAATTATGTATGACTTCTAACTTTAACCACCATCCAACTAGCTACTTCTTTTGTTAGCTCCAAATACATATGAGTAACCCTTATTTTACCCTGCTAGCCTGTCTTTTGTCAATTTATTTCACATTCCCCACCACAGTATCCTAAGAGTAAGGAAAAGTTTGTCTTCCTCAGGGATACAGAATCCAAATATTGGCAAGTGCCCAGAAAACAAGGCAGAGGGCTAAAGGACTCTGCCTGAACCAGGAGAAGGTTTTTTAAAAGGTTAAAAGAGAGAAAAAAAAAAAAGGAAAAAGAAGTCAACAAGGAAAGTATATATGAGTTGATTCCAGGAAGGACACTGGAATGAGGGGCAAAAGGTATTTTTAAAAAGGTGATCCTAAAAAAAAATAATAATAATAATTAAATAAATAAAATACAAGGTGATGCCTAAATAGACCTAAGCAGACAAAGACATGTGAATGGCCAACAGGTAAATGAAAAATATTCAGTATCATTAATCTTCAGGGAAATTCAAATCAAAACCACTATGAGACATCTATCACCTCACTGCAGTACGAATAGCTGCTATCAAAAAAGAAAAGATAGCAATTGCTGTGAAATATGTGGGGAATAAGGAAATCCTCACACAATGTTACTGGGGAAGTAAATTAGCATAACTATTATGGAAAACAGTATGAAGGTTCTTCAAAAATTAAAAATAGGATTGCCATATGATCCAGCAATCCCACTACTGTATATATATCCAAAGGAAATGAAATCAGTCTGTCAGGGACATCTGTATCCTGTGTTTCTTACAGCACTATTCACAATAGCCAAGAAATGGGAATACCTGTATGCACTATCTAATGAAGGAACAAAGAAAATGTGATACATACACACAAGGGAATACCATTATTCCGTAAAGTGGATAAAATCCTGCAATTTGCAATGTGTCTGGAAGTGGAGGACATTTTGTTAAATGAAATAAGCCAGAAACAAAAAGACAAATACTGTATGATCTGTGGATTCGGAAAGAATTGATTTTACAAAAATTGGGAATTGTACATTGGTTACCAGAGGCTAGAAAATGTGAGGAGAGGGTAGTCAATGCTACCAAGTTACAGTTAGACAGGAGAAACAGGTTATGGTGTTTTATGGCACCGCAGGATTACTGTGAATAACAAGGTACTTTACATTTCAGAAGGTAGAGGAAAGAATTTTCAGTGTTTTTCACATTAAGAAATGATAAATGTTTAAGGAAATAGATATGTTTAACCTGACTGGAGCATTGCACAATGTATACATGTATCAACACATAACATGTTACCTCATAAATACATATAATTTTTATGTTGATTAAAACATAATATAAAAAATTAATCCAGGAAAACGGTGATATCTGTTATGCATTTGGATTTGTTTTTCATTGATTTACTTTGCCCTTCTTCTTCATACTCTTTCCAAATATCTCAAGAAAATACCAGCCTTACTAAAGGACTTTGTGAATATCTATGATGAGGATCATTCTGGGAGGACAGGGGAGGAAACAGGGAGAACAGAAGCCTTTGCCCACAAGGTTTCTTTTATTTGGAATGTACTGTTAATGCAGTCTGATTTGGGGGCTCAGCATGACCTTTCTGAACTTGCCTCACGAGCCCTTGGTGTTCAATCTAAGTACATGTACCTCACCTCAGGCAGTGTTTGTATTTGGAAGACTAGGGGTTGCAGATAAGAACCACATAGATAACTTCTTCAAAATGCACATACCTTTTCCTCACTCTCAGCCCAGGATATGAGAATGGGGGGAAAGAGGAGCATAAATACGTGTGCTTTGGCATGTCCCTTTTTATTATGCTTTATTTTTCCTTTAATTAAATTATGTTGTTATATTGTGAGCATGTATGAATATGTAACAACAAATCCCATCACTATGTACAACTGAAGAATAAATATTATGTACCAAAAAAGAAAAAAAAAAAAAAAAGAACTCCATCCTGGGAAGCTAGGCCTGACACAGCATAAGGCAGGGTTGTTTTTACAAGTGTGGGTATTTTCAACAGACAGTAATATCATCTGTGAGAGCCTGGTTTCCAGCAGAAGGCCACCCACAAGCTTACCAGGTCTTTATTATTGAAGATATGATCTAAGCAACTAAGAAAGTTCAAGAATTAAGTTCAAAGCTCCTGATACTGTGTGGGGAGTAACCTTCATCTTGGAAATTGTATCATAATGGATTTAGTATATACTTTTGAAGCATTAAGCATACATAGTTCATCATAGAACAGTTCTGGATTATGTTATGTAATCACCAGGATAGTAAGGCAAGTCTCATCTACAGACAATGGATGAGGGAGACGTGAGATGGCATTATATTTTGATGGAGCAGATCTCTTGCTTTACTAATGCTATGATCTGAAGTTCTTAAATAATTTAATCTTGGTTTCCCCATTTATAAAATGGAAATAAGACTGTATTCTCATGATAGCTACAATAATTTTAAAACACATTATATATTATTGGTATATATGAACATTTAATAACTGCTATTCATACCCCTCGTTGATAATGCCATTGTTATTAAACATCTGTGTGTACTGAATTAAAATAATGTTCTATTACCTCCTGTTATTTACTGAGTAACAGCTCAGACACTCAGCAAAATTCTTCTATGCGCTCAATATTAAATGATATTTTGTGTGTGTATAGTTGGTTGCTTCCTCCCATTTTGTCTTTTTTTGCTACTTACACATTTTGGAAAACAGCAATTGCAGGCATTGTGCAATTGAATAAGTACAGATAAGTGGAATTTACTGAAGGTTTAAAAAAAACTGTCTTTCTAATGATCATTAAAGTGATGTGCTATATCAGATAATCAATGGTCTCATTAAAAACAAGATACCAGTCTTACAAATAGTCTGTGAAGCTGGAATTTTAGCAGGATGTGTGTATGTGTATTTAATTTCATATAATTGGTAGGTAAACAAAGAAATAAGATTTTTAGATATGACATTGATTCCAATTATCTCACTGTTAATTTATAAAACCCACTGGAGGCTTAAGATCTATTTTCTAAAAATGTGACCAAATTAGATCTTCAAACACATGTGTGCATCAATAGACCATGCGTGACATTCCTATTCAAGACAACAGGGTTTCTGAGTGACACTGATAAGGTCAGCAGTCTTCTGAAAGCTGGCCCTTATTCTCCTCAACTTAATTGAAACATGGGGTGGACTCTGTATTTTTTACCACATCACAAAAACAAAGCTAACTGGCAAAACAAAAATCCTCTATTGTCAATCAGTCATCAGAAAATCTACTTATCTAGTTGGTATACAGAACTGAAAACTAAAAAAAAAATCTAAATACATATCAATAAAATCAAGTTGCATAGTGACTTATAGAATTTGAAAAGTACAAGTTCTTGGATTTGCTTTTAAGAATAAATTCATATGCAGGAATAAGGACATTTTCAAAGTCTGCTTGCTACTGTTACATTTTTATTTTTATATATTTCATACAGCCTCTCATGGATGCAGAAGCATTTTTATTTGCATATTTATTTTCTGTCATACAATTATCAGAGTATAATTCTAACAGCTGTGTAAGTACACTGTGGCTAACCGGCATGAAAAATTCCTTGTAGATGTGGAAAAGTTAGAACAGGGCCTGAGTTTGCAATAACTGCCATTGTCATGTGGCTCCTGCCCCTTTACATGAGCCATGCATCAGGGAAACCTTCCCTGGGTGAATAAAATGCTCTCCTATGAAAAGTCCCATTCAATTCAGTTATAGAAGAAAAACATTACTGATACTTGACCCTCTAACTTGAGACATGAAGATCTAAAACTTAGTTTAAATATCCTTTTATTCTTGACTACTATGACTTGAAGGGGTGGACTTTCTGGCATAAATGTTTCTCATGAAGCCAATGCTTCACTTTTCCTTTTCAATTTGAAAAGTGAGTTTTAGTTTCCCTGTCTCTCTTGGATGAAGAGTATGAAAGCTCACCAACTGGCTTGTGGATGGAATGTAAGAGACATATGGCAGTGCCTAGCCTGTTCCCCAGGCTTGCAGTAGGGCCATACCAAATAGTCACTGCTTTGAACACAGTTGATGGGATGAGTGATGCAGGACCCAATCTGTGACTAATCCATCCAGATATAGTATGTAGTCAGTAGTGGAGAATTTCAATCTCTGCAAAGCACTGAGAGTTGAGAACTCCATTTGGAGACATGTACACTAAGCACATAGAAAGATACAGAGAAAAGGAGGGAATGGAGATAGCAGAAACAAAAAGAGGCAGATCCGATAGAAAAGATTTGGGGGTGGGAAAGGGGCAAAGAACTTTACTTCTACTCCTGATATTTTTCTAGTTCTCATAAAGCCTGGTAACATTTTATTTCACATTTTTACTCATCATCATTATTACTTGAGCTAGTTGTAGTGACTTTTCCCAGAGAAGTCTGCTATTATACAAACAACAGAAAACATATTTACTGAGTTTTCAATAGTCCTCTTGATCCATAAATGGAGAAACTTGAACTAGAAAATCTCAAGTTCCTCCATCTCTGAGAAGTAATAAACAACAAAAAATCTGTAATTTTCTATAACCACCAAAAGATCATGTTAAAAATTGTTCCCAAGGGCTGAAGATGAAGCTCAGTGGTAAAACACTTTCGTAACATGATCAAGACCCTGATCCCCAGCACCACAAAAAAAGTACCTCACTGAACATTAGTTTGCTGGGCCTCATTGTTCAGACAGGTAATCCCAGTACTTGGGAGGCCAAGACAGGAGAATCATTTGAACCCAGAAATTCAAGACCAGCCTGGACAACATAGAGAGACCCCATCTCAAAAAAAAGTTTTCTTTCTCATTGTTTTCTAACCCTTAGTCCCTTAGTTATCAGAGTATTATATTTTGCAAATATTCGCATGCTATATATATGTATACACACATATATCAGATGATAATATACTATAAAGTGAATCTTAAAACATTTTAAAAGGCAAATATATTAAAATTACTTTGTAATATGTAATACATTCACATAGTTTGAGAGTAAGATATAAAAAGATAGATTGTAAAAAGATCCCTTTGCTGTTGTCTCCTATATAAATTTGTATGCATATACAAGTAAATATTCATATTTCTCTTATTTTTACAAATGAGAGCATATATAGTTTAATTTCAACTTTTGTCCCTTTATTAATCCATCTCAGAGATATTTTCACATCAGCACATATGAATGTTCAGTAGTTTTAAAGCTTCACAGAATTCCATTGCATGAATATACCATAATTTATCAGGTATTAGCTTGTTTCTCTTCATGGATAATTAGGCTGATTCCTTTACCTTACTACTAAAAACAAAAGTGCAATAAAGAAGTTCATACACACATCCTTTGATACATATAAAATAATTTCTAAAAACTGGAATTGATGGTTTTATATAAATATTGTCTAATAGTGTATATTTCCTTACAGCCTCATCAACAATTTGTCAGTCTGATAGATAAATGGTACCTCAGTGGAGTACCAATTTGCACTTGTTTTACTATGTGTGAAATTGAGCAGCTTAAACTATTTAAAGGTCATTTTTACTTCTTTTTCTATGAAATGTGCTCTTTTATCTTAGTGCATGGATCCAACTCTATTAGAGAGGATATTGTAGTTATATCAATGCCACTTCCTGAATAATCTGCCTTTTCCATACTGTCTTGGAATGCCACATTTTACATATACTACCTTCCTGTATGCATTTGTGTCTATGTCTGATATCTCTAATCTGTTTTATTGATTATTTTAATTGACAGGCTAAATTATAGGGTTATTTCAATATAGTTTAATTTTTGTATTCTTTTTTTTTTTAATTTTTTTATTGTGGGTTGTTCAAAACATTACAAATTTCTTGACATATCATATTCGACACTTTGATTAAATGTGATCTTTCCTTCTACTAAATCTTCTAATAGATTACTGTTTGCAAATATAGAAACTATTGATCTCTGTACACTGATTTTGAGCACAAATTTAATAAATTATTTTACTGTTCATAGAGATTTATTAGTTGTTTGCTATTTTTTTTAGTCTTCATATGCAAAATATGTAATTTTTCTCAAATAATACCATTTATATTTCTAATTCCTTTATTTTCCCTAAGTGCTGTTGCTATTTTTTCAAGCAAATGCAAACCAAATTATGCTGTTATAGTGTATACATGTACTGGCACATACCAACAAACCCTACTACTATGTATAATTAAAATGCACTAATAAAAAGAAACACACACACACACACAAAGAGTGATAACAGACACTTTTTCCTGGGTCTTGATTTAATTGTGAATAAGGATACTATTTCTTCATTAAATATTATGCTTGATTTCATGCTGGAATATACACCATATATTTTAGAAATGTATCTGATTTATAAAATTTATGCTGTTTATATATTTAAATAATAGTCACTGAATTTCATCAAATGACTTCCCAATATCTATAGAAATTATCATAATTCTTTTTAGGTTTATTCAAATGATATATCACGGGGCTGGGGTTATAGCTCTGTGGTAGAAGGCTTGCCTAGCATGCATGAGGCAAGGGTTTGATTCTCAGTACCGCATATAAGCAAATCAAAAATAAAGTTTCATCAACAACTAAAAAAGTATTTTAAAAAATGATATATTGCTACCTTTCCTAATGTTGAATGATCCATTTATTCTGAAATAACCTCCCTTTTTCTTGGTGAATTATTCTATAAATGTTTGTGTAGTCTGCATCCTACATTTTATGTAAGTTCTTGCATTAATATTTATAGGTGATATCAATAAGATTAATACATAGTTGCTTTTTTAACCCCTTGTTTCAAGAGAGTTGGGTATTTTTAGTCAGATTTCAGATATGAATGTGTTAGTTCTCTGTGTTTTCTAAACAGTTTAAACAAACATTTAAATTGTTTGATTCCCTTTGAAAATTCCTTAACTTAATACTTCCAGCAGTGGGTGGGGAGGGGGAAGGGGAATTCTGTGAAAAAAAAATTGCTTTTTTTGTAGAAATCAAACATTCTCCATCTTTTTTTTTTCCTTTTTGTAGTGCCAAATATTGTACTCAGGGCCTTCTGCATGTAATTGCACTGGGTTCAATTCTCAGCACAGAATATAAATAAATGAACAAAATGAAGGTCCATGAATGTGTAAAAAATATTTTTAAAAATATATTATTTACTTCAGGGGCTGGGGTTGTGGCTAAGTGATAGAGCGCTTGCTTAGCACATGTGAGGCACTGGGTTCAATCTTCAGAACTACATAAAAAATAAACAGATAAAAATAAAGGTATTGTGTCCATTTAAAAAATCAAACTGTTAAAATATACATATATTTCAGATACATTCTCCCTGAGTTTTAAAACATTTTTATGATTCTTTTAATTTTTATATTTTTTGCTTCTTTGCCATTCAATAATTCATTTTTTGTATGGTTATACTAGTTTACTTTTTCTCCTTTCCTGATTAAATAAACTACTTCTTTTTTCCCCTAATAAATAAGTATTAATTTATTAATTCTGGTTTTTGGTTTTCTAGCACATTGATTTCTGGGTTTGTCTTTATTAATTTCCATTATTTTTTCTTTATTTAGTTATTGTTTTTTACCTAAACTTTTGGTTCACAGTTTAAATTTTTGTTTTTTCTTCTTTGTTGATAAAATTATTTAAGGCAACCATGTTTCTCTTGACCCCTTATTTAATTGTATTCCACAGGATTTATAGGTAGAATTTTGATTCTCCATTTTCATTTTAAAAACATTGTCACTGTATTTCATACTTTCTCTTTGCTTAAAGGAATTTTCCCTATATTTCTCTTTTTTGTTATTGATTTAATTGGTTTTTTATTGTTCTGTAATCAGATACTTTTATAATTTTATAACTTTTGTAAACAAACATATTGTAAACATTTTGTAAACAAACATATTGCTAATTTATGCAATATGATCAATATATTATATTTACTTTTGAAATTTCATTGGGATTTTCCTTATATCTTAATAAATTTCATTTAAAAATATTCTAAAGGCTGCTTGAAAAGTGGATGTATTTTTGATGTTAAGGTAGAGTTTTGTCTATATATTTTAGCAAGTGATTATTAGTTGTGTTATTATAGATCTCTACTTTCTGTCAACTTGTTCTACTTGGATAAAGAGTGGTGAGTTAAGTTTCCCACAAGCTGTGCTTCTATGTTTATGTCTATTTTTCTTAGAAGCTCCTGAAACCATCCTCATTGTGATGTTCAGCATTTAGCACATGAAGAACCTTCTTTGCCTTATTTGTTTTTGAACTGAATTTGACCTTATCTATTATTAACATCATGACATTTGCTTTGCTTTTGTTTTCATTTGTCAAATATAAGATTCAAAATCCTGTATCTCAACCATTCTCAATCACTTTGCGATATACCTATTGAATATAGCATAGAATTGGATCTTGATTTGAGATGTAATCACAAAGTTTGTCTTTAATTTTGTTTTGTATCTTATGATATAGTAAACACATTTATTCAATTTAGTTAGCTCTTTTTACTAGTTTTATATCTTTTACTACTAATAATTCTTTTACTGTTTATAGATTAATACAAACCACTCAACCTGCTATTTTTATTTATAGTTCCCTATGAAAGAAAATATAACAACTTCTTTACCCAAAACACATTTCTTCCACCAGTATTTATTAAATATCATCTTTGCTGTCATGGTTTTCATTATATTTTTAAGTGTGCTTATATTTCTAATTCACAAGTAGGCCCGGTATATGTGACTACCTAGATATTAAAAAGAAAGCAATCAGTTAAGTTGGCTCCTATCCTATTCTAATTCTTCCTCATTTCTGTTATTTTTATCATGTCAGCATTATCAGATCATGCATCATCTACATTGTTCTGTCACCATATTCCCTACATTGTAGCATTTCAGACAACTTTTCAGTTATATATGCACAATGCTCATTAACAGTCCCAGTTTACGTCTTCTCTGACTGATTTTGTTCTCTTATAGTTTAATCAAGAACAGTCTCCTGGAAACAATCTTTCCTTGTTCTTTGTATGTTCAAAATTTATTATCTGTAGACTTTATATTTGAAGGATTGTTTGACTGAATATAAAATATTTCTTTCTGTATCTAGTAGATGTTACTTTAGTATTTTCTGATTTAAGGTAATGCTGTGAGAAAAATAAAACTTGTCTAATATTTTCTTAAACGTTTGATTTTTTTTCTCCAAGGAGTGAATAACTTTTTATTCTTTCAAATTCAATAATTTTCCTAGAATATTTCACAATCTTAAGTCCTCTAGTAAATATTTTCTTCACAAATCTGCGAAAAATAAAGTTTAAGATCTTCAATTTCAAATACAGAAGGTTTCTTGAATTATAGCTTCAAATGTTTATTCTATTCCATTGAAAGAATAGGCTATTTTCTACCTGTGTATTTGGGGTCAAATCTGATTCTTCCAATTGGTTATTATTTTCTTTGTATAGCATTTACATCTTTCTTTAAACTCTCCATAAGAAGTGACCTTCATAGTGTTTTGAAATTTTTTATCCACTGTTATATTTCTTCCATCTGCCTTAATTTTAGCAATTATGCTATTTTGATTTACAACTTATATTCTGTCAACTCACTTTCATCTCCTATCTTTTCTGCCTTGGTTCTGTAATCCATGCTCTGTTTCTTCAAAACATTCATATATATAGGTGATGCTGTATATATGCTGTATATTTGCTTTAAATTAATGGGAAAATGGTTGCTGATTATATTTTATATTTTCCACTGCCATATTTGCCAGAGCAATGTGCTTTATCTAATCATAAATTTAGGTGCAATGTTCATAATTTTTTCTATAGTATTTTATTTTAATGCCATGATAATATCATCATCAAATGAGTTCACTTTGTTTAGATTGCTTATTCATAGAATGTACCTGCAAAGGTTATTACAGTGAGGGGCAGAGAAAGAAGGTGGCCTTCTAAAGTACTAACCTGAAGGCACTCTTACCATAGAAAATGTGTGGCTCGTGTGTTTCTAAAGTAGTTTACCCTACTCCCTACATTGATTATAAACAAAATCAAACACAGAAACATTCTAATTATTCTTTTCCCATGACAAGCACTGCTCATTCCAATGCTCATACTCATTCAGTCAGAGAAGAACAACATGCCATGTTCCCTAATGTACCAGCTCTGGAACTCCTAAGGCTTTATAATGATTGTTTTTACTTTGTCCTCCATAGTGTTTGTCTAATTTCAACATTTCCTGGCAGCCTTTGAAGAACTTTGGTTTTTATATGATATATTTGTTTCTTGTATTTTCTAAAAAATAATTTTGAATTGTTAAATATGGCTAGTGACTTTAAGGAGAAATGGGCACTAACTTACTAGAAAGCATAAATTTAAATATTTTTTTATCTTTACAATAGTAAAGAAATTCACATATATCATTTTAAATTTCAATATCAATTCATACATTTTCTTCTAAGTAATCTTACATTTGCTGGTCCCAAATTATGTGAAGACAAATATGCCCCCCCCAAAAGATAAATTTTCTGGAGCTGAGATGTAAGTAAAAGTAAGAAAGAAAGAAGAAGAAAAAAGAAAGAAGAAGAAGAAGACAACAACGACGACAAAACAAAGTACAATATATAGTTTTTATTCTAATGTAATCATATAATATGAGCATTCATAGTAAAAACAGATAACTTTAAATATAAGAACACACAATTTTCAAAGGGGAAATTTACATATTATAATGTGTAAAAACAAAACTGAATATAATTCCACTCAACAATGCTACATCGTTTTAAAAGTGCTATCTGAAATGACTAGGCTTGTTATCAGCCCAGATCATATCTACATAGTGCTTTGTATAAATATATAACAAAGACATCCTAATAAAATATTATAATCATCAAACTATCAAGTGCATATCACAACCAAAATCATGTCCTAAAAGGCTTTACTAAAACAATGATTTGACCTCAGATTCTCCTCCATTTTCCCAACTCATACATCTGATATTTTGCCAATTACTGATGATTCAACTCTGCTCTTTCCCTCTCATCCATCTTCTCATTTTTATTCCTGATATTATTACCAAATCAGTTTTTCATTATCTTTTACCTTGCCAGTAGCCTTATAGAAACAGGAATTTATTGTTAAAAGGAATCTTGCAGTCATATTCAGGCCACTGACTGTCAGGTGTGAATTTAAATGCAGGTGTTACTAAGTCATGGTTTGTCGCTATCAGTATTATTTTTAACTGGCAGAAAAAAAAAGTACATACCACGCACGTACCAGTCCAAAAATATACAAATAGCTTCCCTATCAATGTGGTGAAGATTGTGTGATTCCATCTGGATTTAATCAAGGTGCAGCCATCACCCAAAAAACATAACCCCAGGCAGTAGGTTGTGGAAAATAAGCTGGGGCTTAGAGTGGATGTCTCAGGCATTACAGCAAAACTGACATAAAACCAAAGCAAAAGTGGATCTGGTCCTATAAACTGTGTTAACAGATGAGGAAAAAGGAAATAGAGAGTGGGGACTTAGAGGTAATTTGGTTTTCTGAATCATCTCAATAAATACTGTTATGTGTTTTACTAAAAGCAATAATCTTGGGGAATAAACTTATTTTCTGTTATATGATTAAAGGTATAATCAGTATTTTGAGAATGAGGTTTGGGTCATAATTAATAAAATACCTGTACAAATAATAATTAAAGTAATGCAAGTAGAAGTGCAGTTAGATCTAGGGATGACATGAATTTCTACCTTAACGTCACATAGTTTTAAAATACATAGCTTTCAATAATTGCCACACACATTAAGCATTTATCTCAGGCACTATTATAAACATTTTTTTCCGAGCCAAATCATTTAATTCTCTGGAAGATCCAATGAGGAAACATATATTATTTTTTGGACTTAAAATTAAAAAGACTGAAACAGAGTGATTAAAGAACTCACTGACAAAAAAAAAAAAAAAACAGACATTAAGGCTCCAGCATTTATAGTCTAGAACATAGCTCAGTCAGAGTCTCTGAGGTGGCCCATAGAACAATTTTCATGTAGAAAGATTGTTCTACAAGAGAAATCATCTGAAAAAAAATCAATGTACATTTCCCTTAGACCCAAATATAACGCACCATTTTCAGGTAGAAGATTGTTTGGAAAGGCAACTTTAAGAATTTCTCCCATTCCTGTATGTATGCCCCCTGTCAGGTGACTTTGTCAGTCCTCTGTTTAAGAGGCAGTTTATTATACTCCCATTGAATCTGGAATTATATTCTGAATTGCTTTGTTTAACATAATGAGGCAGGAATAACACTGTAACTTCCAAGTCTTGGCTTCAAGAGAATTTGAAGTTTAAATGTTCTCTTGGAACAAGAAACCTTGTGAATAAGCCTGGTGTTGCCTCCTGGAGGATGAGGTTTCATGTGAAGAGAAAGACAACATGGGGGTGAGGGGAGCTGTGTGTGCAGCTCATATAACTGATGCTTGAAATATGTAAGTAAGCCATTCTAGGTTAATGTGTCCTAACCAAATCATCAACAGGTTTGAATATGTGTAAGAACAATGGACAGTTGTCACTATGCATTGCAGAACATATCATTTCAGGCCAGAATAAATTGCCATTCAACAGAATCATGAGCGAAAAAATTAGTGGTTGTTTCAAGCTATTGGTTTTGGAGTCATTTGTTATGCAGCAGCAGTTAACTGACATACTTTCAAATGCAAAGACCCCTTGGAAAACTGGTCATTCTAATTATGTTTCCTGATTGACCCTTTCAAAGACATATGCTTTTTGGTATTGATACTTTGTTTTACACTTTTTTTCCTCAAATCTCATTTTCTATCTTCCATCTTTCCATACCTGATCTCAAGTCCTCTGATCTTTACTCTCATTTGCAGAATTCTTGGCTTATTCTCAATTTCTCCCCTTTTCTTTCTCTACAGAAAACTCTATGGAGTACCCATCACTCTGACTTCTCTCTTCAAGCTCCCATATCACTAGTTCAAATTAGTGTTGTGAAGTGACAGCTTTGTTTGTGCTTATATGTGGAGAGGGATGGGAAAAGGATATTTAAATAGATAGTCAATATACTTAATATTTGCAGCCTGGAATCACTTTCTAAACTACATTTCCTAAAATCAAATAATTATCCATTGCATGTATTAATTTCTTTCATAATTTATTATGAAATAACACAAATTATGGCTTTTTTTCTTTGCTACCTTGAGTTCTTTCCTATAAGACCTAATGAAAGTGTAACCTGTCATATTTTATCCATCATGAATGTCTCAATACTGATAGTTAGCTCATAGCTGTACAGACCACCAAATGCTACATTCCATCCTCATAGGTAGCATAAAAATTCCCCTAGTATATTAGGTTGAGGATGCAATACCAAGGGGAAAATAATCTAAGGTGTGATTTACTGGTATCTAAGTTTTCTTACAAAATCTCTTAACAGGAATACAGAATCAACCTGCTTATGGCATACACAAATCTAAACCATGCTCAATTTTGTGGGAAATGAAAATTCCCACTTATTTTCATTATTGTATTTATTTATTCTTCCTTCATTTTCAACATCTCTGTTTAGGGTCCAGGAATATTATAATTTGTCCAAGGTTGTGAATCCAGTTTAAGGAGGGAGAAAATAAAAAATTGGTGTCATATAGTTATTCTGAATTCTCATTAGAGTCCTATTAAATATATCCCAGATCTTAATTTTGTTTTACATATGTAGTATCTACATAATTAGGAAGAAGAACAAATTTCTAGATATTCTGTGATGTTAAGGATATTAGGCTATATTAATATTTGACACCTTAGCAAGGACTTCTAGAAAACTCCTAAATCTACATGGTGTATATTTTCTTATGTTTGCCTACATGTTTCAGTTTAATTGAGGAAGCAATTTTTAGTCTTTAATTAATTGGAACTCTAATTATTCAGCCTGGAGACGTAAATACTAAAAGTCAATTTAATGAAGATTCAGCTAAATGAGGAGCTCTCAAGAAGATGATCAAGCCTATTTCCACTTAAAAACTGGATTTATCTGATAGTACAAAAGATGAAGGAAATATTTCTGACAGTGAGGTTAACAAATTTTAGAAAATAGGTTGTAGAAAATTCTTTCTGTGAATACATTATTAAATCTACTTCATATTTCTTGTTCTACTCATGAGTCTGATGGTACGTGAGTAAGTTACTTAAAATATATTTCTTTTTCTATTTTCAATAATTCTGTGGCTGTAAATTACAATGAATGCACTTAAATCTGCTTGCACTGCAATTAATCATGTATTACTATTTGTTAATAAAAAATGGTATTAAAATTTTTGACATATCAGTGGAGTTAAAATTTTGAAATTATAAGAAAATCAAATTGGAACTGTCTAACTGCCAAACAAGTAGCAGTATGCTTAATTTAAATGGTAGTTAAAGCTTAAATAATTCTAAGTTAATATATAAAAAGGAGGAATAAAGGGTTCCAAAAAGTAATGATAAAAGACACTATTCTTTTCAGGATATGACCACTCTTGGAAAAATAGGACAGAAATTGGAAGATAGGGCGAATGTTGATATATGCATGAGAAAGAGATTTATGCTACTGGGTAGGACAGAATCAACCTCATCACCTCCTGTTCTTATTAACTTTGCTAAAGCCTCCTCAGGGTTCCCACCCCTTCTCCCTGGCAGCCTACAGAGCAACTCCTCTAAAATGCAAATCTGATCATTTAACTTCACAACCTAGATTTTTATCTAGTATCTTCTGCCACTATGTCCTTTCTTTGTTCTCTCCAAACCCAGCTTACATGATTCCTCTTCTCCAAGACTCAGGAGTGGTCCCCTTGGAATGTGTCCTTATAGCCCCTGTATTTGTGCTTTTTATTGCTTTTCAAAATGTTTCATTATATGTTGTGTGATGTGTTTTAATAACTGCCTCTCACCAGCCTAGCAGCTCCTGGAAAGCAAGGAATATGTCTATTTTCTCGATCATTATACTTCCAGATGCAGCTCCTAGCCTGGCACAGTGCAGGTTCTCCAGGACTCTCTTAGAAGAATGAGTAAAACTATTGTGAATAATATTTCCTTTACTAATATTTCATTCCATCAATCAATAAAACATATAATAAAGATTTAGTTTATGCTTAATCCTAAGGCTACAATGGTCAAGAGGAATGCGTACAATTTGACCTAATTAAGAATCTAATTTATTAACAATTGTGTATGTAAGTATAAAGTTGCTTAATTTTTAAAAATATGCTTTCTTTACTAGAATTTAATTTAGCTATGATGATGATTTTTTTTCCCTAAATTTGGTTGGTCTGAAGAGCAGTTTACTAGTAGCAGCAACATTTAACTTGGACAAGTACCTTTTAGTGGTGAGTTGAACAAGCAGATACAGCTCACAAATGACACAGAAAGCAATCAGTGCTTATGGCATAATGTCCTTAATAGAATGCTTCAGGTTCTTGTTCACATTTTTTGCACTTCCATGATGACCATTAGAATACTGCTATGTTGAAAGAATTTTAGACACTATTTCATATTTTATAAAATATTATCACCTACTATGTGTTAAATACAAGGTGACTACTTTGACAGATAAGGTATGACTTTTACTAAAACAACAATGAATAATTGAAGGTATATTCACACATATACACTATAAGCTTACATAATCATACTTAAATATTACCATTCCTTTCATTAAGCCCTATTATTTATCATATAATGTCACCTAAGAGTTGTTCAGTCACAAAATGATAAATTATTCAAATATCTAGCCATTGAAGTTTCAGTAAAAAGCCTTAACTCTGAGAAGGTGATCAGTGTTCACTTAAGACCTCAAATGTTCTATTTGGATGCTGTTGTTCTAAGTATCTACAATTTATTCATATTTATACATAAAACATATGTGCAACTTTAATAGTTGTATATGATACAAAATTTGAACATTTAAGGGATGTTACACGACATTAAGTTTAACCCTCATTTATGTCTTGGATGATAGATGCAAGAATTCCAACTGAGGCGATTTTATGAACCAGCTAAATGATTTGTATTCAGAACAGCATTAAAAATCCCCATGACAAAGTGTACTTGAACAAAAATACCCTGCTTGTGACACATCCTTTACAAGTAATGTGTTTTCATTTTTCACATGTTGCATCTCATTTATTTTATTCAGGCACACATACTTAAATCGGCAAGATACCGAAAGCTTCCAATACCTTTGAAATAATAAATCACTTCTTGCAGATGTTTTCACCCACTGCAAGGCTGCCGTTCATTAATCAAACATTATCAGTTTCTATCAGTGCCCAGTGTTAAACAGAAAAGGCACTTCATTTTGAGTTCTGACTTTCATTCACTGGTTAGTCCCTGACCCCACAATACTTACTGCTTGCATTTTAGAAATGTGAAACCTCCTACAGTGTAATAGATTTTGCAGAAAAAAAAATACTAAATAGTATTATATTTTTCTGAATTCTACATTGCTTTTTCCTGAGCTAAATCAAACAGTATTTCTAAAATGCCAAATAAATACAGTCATGATAAACATTTAAAATTAGGCCCAAAATAATAAATTCATAATGTAAGCTCTGTTTCCATGAATATATCTAACACATTGAATTTCTATAACACATATATAGGGATGCGTTTTTTAAATTTAGCTTAAGCTATTAAAATCATTTCAAAAGACAACGAAGGACAATTTATCTACCTACTTGAATTTTAAGCCCACAGAAAGAAAATGAAACAAGTGAACTTTTAAAATCTTTCTCGATTTTTTTCCTAAGGAAATATATTATAGAAAATGGGTCATTTGATAATAGAGGAAATCACAGATGACCTTGTGAATCACAAGTCATTAGAGTCACCTTATAAACATTCTCATAATCTAAAGAAAAGACGACTTACATAAACTTGACTTCTTTATGTCTCACAAAAACTCAATAATAAAATACTGAAAGATAATTTTAGCCATCACTTTAATTTCCTCTTCAGAAAAACAGTCTCACTTTATACCTCCCTTTAACAACTCAGAACTGAAAGGACTCAAAGCCCACATGCACTTCAAAACCTGAACTGATGATACATGAAATGGAGATTACCATGAGACCGAACACAAAAGAAATGCTTTATAAATATTTTGTTTCTTCATTATGAGTCAATGTCATTAGTGATTATTTGTAAATGCTCACTGATTAAGGTATGGTGCTAAAAGATGTAAGTATGGCTATGGCCCCCTTCCCAATAAATGTATCATAAAAATTATTTGATTTTTTTGCATGATAATTTTTCATATGAGAGATTCAAAGTCAATATGAAAAGTATGTTACCATGATTCCACTTAAGTCAAAACCAAACCTAAAAAATATTATCTGATGGCAGAGAGGGAGAAGGATAGTGTTATTCAATTGTTTGTATGGTGGCACTATTGAGTCTGGGGGATGTAAGGCAGCTCCCTGATAGTATCAAAAGGAGAAACTCATATGCCTGTCCACAGCCTCTGGGACGAATAATAATTCTACAAATTCTTGGTATCACATATATGAGCTATAAGAATCTATTTCTCTCCTGCCCTCATGTCCGATCTACTGTCACTTTCAAACCAATTAGCATGTACATCTGAAGCATATGCCATACTATATTTATCAGTTTTCAAAATCACTGTTCCTTCAAGTCTCTGTGTTATAGTGGATGCTATTTTATGTGCCAATAATGAATAGATTTTTGTCTAACAAACTTCCACCCGCGCAGGTTAAAAGCTCAGATCACTATATGGTCATCCATGTGTCGTCTCTGTTCTCCCTGTGTACTATAGATCAATTTTCCCCTCTTAAAATTTTCCCTCTTCCCTGTAAAGAATATGTGCCTAATTTCATTATTGAATCTCAAATGACTAGTATCATGTGTGGTCCAATACTAATGGTTAAAAAATAATCCATAAATAAGTGAATAAAAGCATAGAAATGGGAATGCAGTTTCTAGTTAGAACTTTAATTTCTTCTTTGTACTTTAACTTTCTTGTGTTCATATGCTGATGAGACCAATGTCCCTCTTTTTGTACCTTTCTCCCCAACTTCTCCTTTGACCTAATTACAAGAAAGGACCTAAAATGATTTGATGTTAGGTTTTAAATCAGTGATGCTACCATATTTTCTTCTAAGACATACATACATTTAATTGAAGATAAGCATAAAGTATAATCTTTGTACCACATGACAAGCACTTACTTGTAAAACAATGGAAATGAGCTAAAAAGTGGTTATGAAGAAAAATCAGAACCAGACCTCTACTGAACCCTGAACTTCGCATTTAGCGGGGATCAATACTGAGTGCTTTTTCATTCATGTGTAAAATAAAAAATAAAACTTGTCATCCACAGTTTACAATCCTCATCTTATCTCAACTAATCAACAATCCCCAAAATTAATGGGATAAGTGAGATGCCATCACTAAGTCTGTGTAGATCCAAAGATGTTATCCATATGTGGATATAATATATGTCCTCCTGCTGCCTGAGAATCTAAAATAATAGATTGATAATTACAATGATTAAGCACTAAAATTAAAACCTGGTCTTCCTGACAATGAGATCAACACAAAATTATTATAAATAACATAGACATCAGTACCTGATGGAAAGTTTACTGACTTATCAAGAAAGACAAACTATTATTCTAGCACAAAAATATTTAAGGAATTTTAAGACAGCAATCAATAAATTGCAATTCACTGACCAATAGACAATGCTCAATAGTTATATGAAAGATTAAAATATTTCTTTATGACTTTTCAATATTCAGAAAGGTATAGAGAATTACAGTAAAACAACTTAATATGTTTTCATATAATTTTCAAGATTATGTAAAATCTTATTGTATATAATTTCTAGCATATTCTTTTATATAAGCAGAAAAGCAATACCTTTAGAAAGAACTACTTGATGACTAAATTGTTTGATTCATTAGAAATATCTTTTATAAAAAAAATAGAATCATACTATTAAATGGCAAGAAATGATACTAACTTGAAAATAATCAAAATCAAATATGGCCAGCCATTGTGGTGCATGCCTGAAATCTCAGCAGCTTGGGAAGCTAAGGAAGGAGGATCACGAGTTCAAAGCAAGCTCAGCAAAAGCAAGTGCTAAGCAACTCAGTGAGACTCTGTCTCTAAATAAAATATAAAATAGGGCTGGGAATGTGGCTCAGTGGTCGAGTGCCCCTGAGTTCAATCTCCAGTTCTCCCCGCTACAAAAAAATGTAAACATGGACTTCCATAGAAAAACGTATTTTTCAATCAGCTATGGCTCACTTGAATATACCCAAACATATTTTAACAGTTTGCATTTCTTAAGAAAAAAATTCTTGACAGTTAAATTAGTAATGAGATATTTTGAAAAGAAAATTCTAGGGGTTGGGGTTCTAGCTCAGAGGTAGAGTGCTCACCTAGCATATGCAAGGCCCTGGGTTCAATCCTCAGCACCACATAGAAATAAATAAATAAAATAAAGGTATTATGTCCAACTACAACTAAAAAATAAAAATATTTAAAAATTTTAAAAAAGAAAATCCTATATGATCCCACAATGAAGTGTCATGGATTTAATTTTTTAAATTACTGCTCTGTTTTTTTTCATGTACACACACAAAAGTAAGCATCTCTCTTTTCATGGCTAAGCCATGTCTTCAAGCTTAGCTTTGCTCCTCTGTTGAGCATCATGCAGAGTGAGACACACTTGAAACTGTTGTTTCAGCTCTCAGGACATGTGTGTGTTACTTCCAATGCTGCCTGCTGAAACACAGCCAGCATCCCAGGTCCAAAGTAATAGACATCATCTCTCATAGAGTTTAGTAGGCTTGTTTTGTTTTTCCTCAAAAAGATGATTTCTAAAATTCAGCTTGGAAAAGGGAAATAAATCTTTGCTGACTTAATAATAAAAGTTAAAGTACTTAACATCTTTTGTAGCAGAAGCAACCAAATTAGTGTAATACACATGCACTGACATTTGCCTATCCACCCCCACCATAAGGAAACAGGAACTCTAAAGACTGTACACATTTGAATGCACACCTGCTACCTTATATTGTGAGGCACTTAATAGAAATATTGATGTGCTGGAGGTGTAGCTAAGTGGGAGGATGTTTTCCTAGTTTGCACAGACCCTGGGTTTGATCCCCAGCACCAGGAAGGAAAGAAGGAAGGAAGGAAGGAAGGGAGGGAGGGAGGGAGGAGGGAGGATAGAAAGGAGAGTGGGAAAGAGTAAGAGAAGGAGGAACAAAGGAAGGTGGAAATTCTCTAGTCTGATTCAGGATTCAGCTTTTCTAGTGTCTAGTCAATCCAATCTCATGGTCATCTGCTTTTCATCTTCCAACGTTTTGACATTTCTCCTTCTTCCTATTTTTTTTTTCCTTTTGACATATGACATTTAACAAATTTTGTGGCTTTTATTTCATTTGCTGTGTTAAAATGGATCCCTCATTAATTGATTTCCAGGTGTGACTTTTTTTTTTTGTCTACATTCTAAGGATGAACTTGAACTTGATTCCAAATTCAGCTGCAATTTAAACCTGCTGCATGGTTATAAACTTTAGTAACCTCATTGTTCAATTAGCATACCAGTAAGGTATATGCAAACAAAATTAGCTTTCTGTAGATATTTACTTACTAAAAATTCTAAAGAATATTAAAATTTGTATGTTAAAAATAAATTTCCAAATTTTAATATACTCAGTCTTGCTCATGATTCCCCACACTCTTGAGACTTTTAAAGTTGCCAAAACTTTACATGAGCAGATGTTACATAAAGCTAAATTGTTTTGGTAGTGTTGACTAATCTCCTGTCAATCAATGACAACATAATCTATTGCCATTACTAAGTAAACAACTAGTTTTATTTTTAAAATATTGTGTGTAAATACCATTCATCATCATCTTTTGGCAGGGGTGGGGGGGCGGCTATTGGGGATTGAACTCAGGGTTGCTCTACCACTGAGCCATATTCCCAGCCCTATTCTGCATTTTATTTAGAGACAGGATCTCACTGAGTTGCCTCAGTCTCCCAAGCCACTGGGATTACAGGCATGCATCACCTCTCCACACCAAGTCCCATTCATCTTATAGTCACAGGTACCACTGAAAACAAAGGATCCGTGGGTATCCAGAAAAATCAGATTATGCTGCATTTTTTTTTGTCATAGTAAGAGTACCAAAAAACTGACAAATCAACATCAATAACACATCCCAATTAGAAATATATTTATTACATCATTAACATGGAATATAAGACTCATTGTTTCCTAAATCCTTCTCAGAGCCCATGCTCCAAAAAATTTAGCTACAAAAAAATGCTAATTAGAATTGTTCTTGAATAATCACTAAGGCAGACAGCAGCTTATGATTTTGAATTTCACATAATAACTCAAACATTTTTTAATCTGAGTGATGGTTGAAACACTTAAGGAACCATACCTACAAAAACATAAGCAACTCAGTTGTTTGCTTCTATTTATAAGATTGTATTAACTTTATTCCAAAAATAATAGCTACAGTTTGTGCCAAGTAAATCAGAAGAACAAGAAAGGAAAAAAAATTTTGTTTGGTTATACCATAATTCAATTCTTGTTAATGCTCTATTAAGCACTTCAATTAGCTGTTATGTTTACTTTTACTTTTATAAATTAATCTTTTCTACATATCTAAATATACATATCCTAATGAGCTTTAATATTCAAGGAGATAAATAAGAGAAGATGCTTTGAAACCAATTATAGAAATAACCTTATGTAATCTGCAAATGCTATTCAAAGTTTATCATTTCAAACATACCAATACTAGGAAAATACAACCTTATTTTGTTGAAAATAAAATGGTGTTTTATAAGCTTGATTTTTCTCTTCCAATATCTGGTCACAGAGACTGTTACGCTAAAAATGTTTACTCAAAGATCATAAACTTCATTTTCCTTCTTGCTGAAGTTCTTTGTTGTAATAGTTCATAAAAAATTGTTTATTAATAAAAAAAAGAAAATAATAATTTTGACTTAAACTTTTATGATATGGTTAGGTTTGAGTCTATATATGTAGAGATTAATAAAAGCATTCAGAACACTAAGCTTCAGGAATTTAAAAAGATGGAATAATGCTGATAGCTACTTATTAGCTGGTCATTTATTTTCCAAACTTCTTATTAAAGTTCCTGACATGAAATTATAAGGAAAAGAGACCTAAGCATTTTGACCTAAATATTAATTAATTAATTCATCCTTTGCCCAGTTCAAGCTGTAATCATCTCTCACCTTCATTGTACAGCAGCTGCATGCTTGTCTCCACATGTCTAGTCTTATTGCTCTCATATCTCTCTCCCAGAGAGCCTGCACTGCTTAAAATGTTCTGATCACTTCTCATATTCAACAGAATGCAATCCAAGTCATTTAGTAAGCTATGCAGGCCCTCTAAGACCTACTTCTTGCCTAACTCTCCTGCCTAAAGACTCAACAACCACAGCATCACCAATTTCAGAAACACTGAACTACCCAGGTTTATTATAAAGCTAGTTCACTGAACAACTTCTCTCTCGACCCCTCTGGGAGGAATAACCCTTTCTGTGGGCCTTCTCTTGCCTTGTTATCTCCTCACCATAGTTTCAACTCCATAAAGACACCACTGTCCCCAGGAAGTCTTTCCTGGCTTCCTCCCCATCCAGGATGCCCTCTCACAGTTAAAATAATTTCAGTAATATCAAGCTTCTTCATTGTGTACCCACCAAACTCCAGGATACTCTCAATCATTACATACATTATCACATGGTGTTGTAATTATTACACGTTGCAACCAATGAAGTCTTGATCTCCATAAAGACAGGGAAAATGTTTTCCTTTTCACTGTGACAACCAGTACCTGGTACAAATCATGGTAAATGTTTATAGAACAACATGTGATATAATTAGGTATGTCCAAACAGGGTGCTTGTAAATTAACACTCTAGAAACCAGGAGCACAAGGAGAAGGATTCCAATGATCATTTTATGTTATGAAGTATAGCTTGTGTATGGGTATAAGAGTGGTATCTGTTACACATATTCAGTGATGGACAATTTTTGGCTATCTTTATTGGTCTGCATAGTTACAGTTTTAAAAGATCCATCAAAAAATCAATACATAATAGAAGTGTTTCTATACCATGAATATTAAATAATTGTTATTTAACTTATGGTTAATTAAGTCTTTGGCAGAAATCAGAGCACATTTTTTTTTCTTCTACCAAAATTTTGGCCTAAAGGCTTAGCTTATTTGAATTATCCATTCCTCAAAGCAGCAAATAAGATTTTTTTCAACTTGCTTTTTTATTTCCAATTATGTAATACCACACAGTTAATCTAGAATATTTCAAAATATACATAGTGTAAGAACTCACTTATACTAGTTTGGAATAAATGCCAAATTATGCTGCCCTTCATTGAGTTTTATATATATATTTCTTTGCTCTATTTTTTCTCTCTCTTCACTCAGTCACATCCCTTCCATTTCTACCTCACTCAACATAAATATGTTATATTCATATGGTCAGTCAATTTTCAAATAATCCTTAGCTACAAAGCTTTGCTATCATAGCATGATATGCTTAAGAATTAATTTATCTTCAACTTTAAACTCATAATATGTCCTACAGTTTTTCCTAATAATGATATACTCTAATAGCATGGTGGTTGATTCAATCATTACACTTAAGTAAAATAAAATGTAAGTTTTGCTAAGAACTGAGAATTTGTTAAAGTGCAATAATACAAGATACTTGTTGTATTAATTTATTAAATGTGGTTATTTAAAGACCTGATAGAATTACTCACTTTCAAAGCAACTAATTATAATGTAAGTGTAACAGACAGCTGGATAAAACTGGCTCAAACCAGTTTTGGGCATTGGTCTCATTTTATATGCTTGAAGGGATAACATTTTTATAGACTTCCTAGAAGACACATTTGAAGAATAATCACCAATTTCATTAGAAGAACTATGAAAAATAATACTTTTAATTATGAATTTATTTTTTTGGTTTTTGCAGTGTTGAGGATTGAAACCAGAACCCCACACAGGGTAGGCACATGCTATACTGCTAAGCTATGCCGCCAGCTTCTTGCTTTCATAATAAATAATCAATAAAACTAGGATTAATAAAAGTATCATCCTTACTTGTGCCTCTTTCATAATAAAATATTTTATTCTTGTCTCCTTCCACTCCATAAACAAAAATAGAGACTAAGACCTACTATAAATATAAAATTAGTTAAGTAAAAACTTAATGTTCTTTGTCTATATTTCTCTACTTTGATATGCAGTTATGTTTTTTATTTTTTTCACCACACCTAAGATTTTCCGTTCTGTTCTGTGTGCTCAGGGAGATAAAGCTGAGGTTTTCCTCTCTCTCTCCCCCCATTCCTCCCCTCCCTAAGAGGCTCTCCAGCTCATTCCACCAGCTTTTAACCAGCAAATCATGACTTCCTCCTGATAAAGCATACAAAGCCTCGGGCTTCCCTAATGAGAGGCCAAACAAGGTGAGCTCATTTGGATGACATGGTCCACCTTAGAATGTTCTTCTATCTTCACAAAACTAGTTCCTTGTCAATGAGGAAGCATATCCTCTCATCTTTCAAAAGTGAACACCTGTGTTTGTGCTCTTCCATTTCTTTTTGTTCTTTCATTCATTAAATATCATCTTAAATCTTTGTTGGTATTCACATGTTTATCTTACCATTAACTGTGTTGGATTTCTCTACAAATATAAACAAACAGAAGAAAAACTTTCCCTTCTCCTTCTCCCTTAAGCCATTCACCACCTTTTACTTCCTACTCTATGATTACTACATGAGATACTGAGGAAGCTGGGAAAACCACAGATTGGGGATTCTGATATCCTCTGGGAGAAACCTAACAGCATCAGGCAAGCCAAGGAGCCAGTTTCCTAAGCATTGAAATCAGGGCAACTGGCACCTAGTTCCTGGGATTATGGTGAAGTTTAAATAAGATCCAGCGAGAACATGCACAAATCCCCAAATACATAATAGACATTTTAAAAACAATGCTCTAAGTAATGCCAAAGTAGATATTTATAATGTGATAGATGCTCAAACAAATGTGATATGTTTGTAAAAGAAAATAAAAACTCTAACAAGCATTAAGTATACTTGCTAGAACAACTGAGTTTTCTTACTTGTTCTCAAGCTGTTCAAGTTGCTGATGAACCTTTAGTGTTCTTCCAAACACCTCAGAAAGGAGAGCTCCTATAACTTATATTCAAGATCCTATACAAACACAGAATTTCAAAATAGTCCATACAGAGTAATCAAAAAGTATTCACTAACCTAATTAGTAGACATTTGCCATCTCCTAAATGACCTCATTTAGGATTTTAATTCATTTCTGTATAATCAGACGAAGAGAGCTCACTTCTCTGACCCACCAGCCTGTGTTTCAGTGTTCAGTATCTTCCATTCCTTAGCACCAGTGTGCAGAATGGTTAAGAACATGCTAAGAATTCCTGCAGGATCTCACAATCCCTTCAGCATCCTATCATAAATAAAAGGGAACACTCTGAAAAGGCCAAATTGATGAGAAAAGCTTATCACTTTATAGCTGAAAGGTGTGTGACCTTAATAACAAACCTGAGTACTTTTAGGGGAATATTTAATAGAAACTAAAATTGTCATGCTTTTAATAACTGAAAACATTCAATGAATACCATTTGTTTAAAAAAAATATAGCATAACAACAGTATTCAAGAGTGTAAACATAAACCCTGAGATCAAAAAATTGTCTAAAATTACCCTCCCCCCTTATTTTCTGTACCAACCAACCTGCAGTGGTAGAGACTATATATTCAGTTATTCTGCATGATGAAAATTATTAATCTGTAAGAAGGACTGATTTTATGTTTCCATAATGCATAATGCATATTTTCTTACAAGACCGTGGGGAATACAATGTTAACTCTGAGGATGGCAAAAAAAAAAAGTTAATTTTAGAGATCCATTTGTTTAACAGTTGTAAAAATAAATAATTTTAAGATTTGTTAAAACAAATACTGATACTATTTTTGTTAAAATAGAAAATATACAAACCCAGGAACAAAGCTTTATGGAAGAGCAACTTAAAAAGAAGCAAATTGCAACAAATGTTATTTTACTTATTAATTTTTTGCAGAATTTTCTTTGGTTAGTGATAAAAAGGGAGTGAATTTACAACTCACTTTATATGATGAACATGTCTCTCTGAAGTAAATATCAATGAATTTTGTAAAATATGTCATATGTTAATTCTTGTAGAGGAAATTTGTTTAAGAATCCCAAGATAATATTTTTGAAGTAAAAGACTCTCTTTCCCAATTGATCTCTTTTCTAAATACACATATTTTATACAGAATTTCTTCTACAAGTTATATTTTCATGAATGAGGAATATCTGAACTTTTCAAGTCAACTCATTAGCAAACACTATCATTTTAGATGGTATTAGAGAACATGGCTCTGTATATCCAACAGCTGACACCAAAATGCAGTGCTAAGAAGTTCAGTCCTTAAATAGGCTAGCTTGACTTCTTCTTTCTTATCATAGAGACTCCTCAAACCACAGGGTGTTCTAGCTAACATATGCCATGGTCAAAGGAAGGGTGGGCCAACAAAATAAAAAATATGCCATCAATAAGCCATGATGAAGTAATATCCTTAGATGTGGAATTAGAGTTATGTTCAGTGCAGCATACTTCAGGATGACACTCTGTGGTGTTGACAGTCATACAATTTTGCTGGGCTGCAATTTCCTTTATTCTGTCTAGGATGGTCATGAAGACCAATATGTAATTCTGTCAATGCCATGGTTTAACATAATACCTGTAAATTGCTATTACTTCTAACCACTATGAATAATGAGATTGCATCTAATTTGACTAGCTTCAAGACTCCTAGTTTTGCTTTGTTTTGCTTGATTTTCCGAGAGAATATAGCTAATGACACAAAGCTGCCTCTCCTATCCATACTCATCTGATTTCAGACCTAGTCAGGTACACCTCAGAGTTTATTGAATATTTCTGGATGTCACAGGAATTCCAAACATGAGAAGTAAGAAAATAACTAATAATCAGCCTTTATTTTATTTAACTGGTAAATTATTACCTCTATCCTGCTTGTTGGTCAGAGAAGTGTTGGCAATATTCTCAACTTTTACCTGTTCCTACCTCCTCACCCTTCCTGCTCCTTCCTGACCTTCTCTGACCTTACCTGATCTAATTGGGTGCTAACACTTGCCCATAGTATTTATTTTTCTTTCATGCTTTCAGCAAAATTTACATCAGGTCTTTGATTTCCCCTTCAATAAATTATGGCAATGGCCTCAATATAAAATCTCCCAAGGTCTGGTCTTGTCCTCCCCTCATCTATTTCCATAGTGTCACCAAAGTCTTACCTCTCACATCAAAATCTTTTGTCTTTCATGTTACAAAGTAAACACTAAAAAAATGAAATGCTAGACTCATTTGCATACCAGGCAAAGCCTCTAGAATTTGGACCTATTATGTGTTGGGTCCTATTTATCAGGACATACTTCTGGCGTGAAAGCTCTAGCAATAATATGAAGCGGTCACATATCATATTCCCTATATCTTGGTGTCCTAATCTTATCACTCACATGTTCCTGCTTTGTCTTGCTGAAGCTTTTATTCTAGGATGCAAAAGTTAAGTACATACAAGCAAATGAACAAAATGCTTGAAATGCTATTATATTGTATAACATGTGAGAAAGAAAGGCATAGTTTTCTGGGGGACAAATCAGGAAATGTTCACATGTCTGTCTCCCCCAAAACTATAAGTTTCTTGATAACAAGGACATATTAATTACAAATAAGAATCTTGGTATTCACTGAACAAATAAATAAATGAATAAAGTTACATAAGAAACAATGAGGGTGAAAGACTTAGTATTATGTCAATTACAAGAATGAAGGTCATTTGTTGATACTTTCAGCACATTGCTATTGAAATTTTATCAGTGGATTCTAGTGATAACTTGCAAATATATTTTTTCAAAGAGCCAGATTGTCAGGGGAAAATTAAGTAGAAAACTAAAAATTTTCGTGTAAAATTATTCAAAACTAATATTTGTAATATTATATTGAATCAAGTTTTCTTGATATCTATCGTATTTTGCTTCTTCTTCCTCTTAGGGGGCTAAGTAGCTAGAAAACTTATGAAATTTTTATGCTTTTCATATGCTTTGACTTCATACTGCTTTCTGACCCTTCTACAGAAAGAAGAATCATAAAGTGAAAATAACTTCAGGATAATGTTGCCTTTGCAAAATATAAACTTTTCATTTTATATCTCCCTCACTCTTCCATTTCACAAAAAGATGACTGTAAGTTACCTATTTCTGGAAACTAAGAACACACACACACACACACACACACACACAAACACACATACATACACACACACACACACACACAGGGCAGGGAGCAGAAAGACAATACCAATACCTAACTATAGTAGAAGGCATTAATAGAGAAATATGAGATTTCCTTAACATGAAAAGTTCAACACTCAAGAATATACTACTATAATTGGAAACTTCACAGTTCGGACTACTCCCTAGAGACTCTTAGTCAGTCTTCTCTAAGCCCAAATGGTCTTAATAGTACAGAAATTTTCTTGCGGAAATTCTTGTCAAATAGCTACCAAAAATGCACTAGAAGGGGGGAAAAAAGAGAACAATATAACATTGATTTAATTTTCTCTAGAGTGCTCCATTAACTAAATATTTCTACAGTCAACAGTGGAGGGAAAAAAAATGCACACACAAAATTCCAATAATTCATTACTTGATTATATCAGATGGATTCTTTAGAAAATAACTTTATATACTAAAATGGTCACATTTTAGTAATTACAAATATATATTAATATAATAAATGATCACACCTCTGAAAAAATGAGAAGTATTTTAATCTTTACATTGTTTTTATTTTTATTCCTTTAATTTGCATTTTACTAAATAGCATAAAAGCAAACTTTGATCCAGTTTAAGTAAAAAAGGACAAAAAAATTAAACCAATCTTAAATGTATTTTATAGTAAATCAAAAAGATATTAAACTTACATACATTTTGATCCACCATTTTTCACAGAAGAATGTATCCCTGACTGAGCATATTACATTAAATTTCAGAAAAGCCACAAATTCTATTCACTAGTTTTTTTTATTTTCTTACTCTATATTCAGATGAGTTTGTCTCCAATTAATGTATCAATAATACCTTTTCTATTGTCTTCAATGAACTTTATAACAAACATGCTCTTGTTTGTCTTATATATCAAGATGATTGATATGCTTGTATAAAAGTTAAAGGCTTATTCTAAAATAATCCCCAGTTTACTTCCCTAAACACTAGAAAAAGAAACTGTGGTCTGGAGGTCTCTTTGTTACTTCCTGGCCAAAGTCAAAATAGGTGATAATTATTAGAGTTCATAATGATGAATAGAGACAGAGAATCACAAAGTGGAAAAGCAAGTGGAAGAGGTTTCACAGAGAAAGGCCTAACTTATTATCTCCCATTAAAAATTGGTAAGAACAATAAAGCCAGGCATTAATCATAATTTCTAAGATATACCTTGAGAAATGGCAATAAAGTTATAAAAACCAAATTAATTTCAGTTCTCACTGATTCCCTTTGTGATTTAGATTTGTGGATTTTTAAAAATTATGAAATAAAGTATGTTATCATTTACTGGACATGTTAGTATTTACTGAAGATTTACTTTAAAAGTGTAAAACAGTACACCTGAGAAAGGAACAAAAATAGCGGCTTTATTTAAATAATGTTTCTAAAACTTAACATAGGCATGGCATCAGAAAAAATCTGCCTTTGAATTTTTCTTTTAAATAAACTACTTGCTAAAATCATAACTAAGACATGAGGAACCCAAGTGCTTTAGTGAACACTAAAATGTAGGAATTCACATAAATTAATTATTTTAAAGTGCTATCACCAAATAATTAGTTATGAATGTACTTTTTTTCTTCCTAGCTAGGACCTGATGTTCTTAAAATATGTTCTACAAAGTGGAATATATTCTCAAAACAATTCAAGTTCTATTAGACTTGAATAAAAAGTTAATTTGATTATACAAAAGTTAATTTGATTTTTTGATTTATAAGGCACATAGATTTTTACTTAAATATTTTTCTTGTCTCAAAGCTAAAGAAAATAATAAGCAATTGATATTCTTAAGTAATTCCTTGATGTATAGCCTGCTAAGCAAATCTGCCCCCACCGATTCTTATTAAATAAAGTTTTGCTGACACATAACTATACTCATTTGCTTATATAAACTCTATATCTGCTTTCACACTACAAAAGCAAAGAGGTGATAGTTGCAATAGAGGTTATATGGCCCACAAACATGAAATATTTACTATCTATTCCTTTATAGAAGAACTGTGAAGCTAACTTGCTTTTTTTTAGTAGTTAGAAATTTAAATTAGAAGATATTTAAGTTCTCTCAATAATTACCCCTGGGAATGTAACTCAATAGTAGGGTCCTTGTGTAACATAGATGAGGCCCTGGGTTGGAAACCAGCACCACAAACAAAGAAAACAAAATAACTTTAAAAATATAACTGCCCCTTCCAAACTGATATTCCTGCTCATTTTGGTCCTACCCCTTCATCTGTTCGATTTGGAGTCCATTTAAGGCCCTTATAATATCAGAAAGATAAATATCAATTTTTATGGGAGAAGTTCTTATTTACTAATTCACTTTGTTGATTAACTCTACACTTCACCAATATATAGTTCAGTTCAAATACAGATTCTAGTACTTGAGAAAGTTATCAAACATCTTATGCATAATTTACATATATGTACATATATCTATCTATGAAGATACAATCCAATCCAAAATTATTTTGAGAATTGAAAATAATGTGCAAAATTAAAAATAATGTTAGCCAGTATTCTAAGAAATGTTTAGCTATATTTACTATGTTTACAATTTTTTTAATTGCACTGAAGAAGTTTTATTATTTTTCTAAATGTGTTGTAAGTTTTTTGCAATTTATTGTCCTTTGCAGACTGCCAGGTATATTGTATAAGTTTCCACATACACTTTAAAATGCAAGTAGCCAATAGTAACATCAAAGAAATAAGAACAGGGAAAGCATGAAACTATTGTCTGACTTTACAAAGACAAAAGAAAGTCTGTTTTCTTCTAATTAAAAAAAAATATTTCCCAGGCAAATATTAGTTAATCTTAAATTTATTCTTTTACTGATAATTGTCTGTGAAATACAGACCCTAAGCCTCAAAAATCAAAACTAACATGTAAATTAAAAAAAAGAAAGAAAAAATGGAAACACAAATAATAAGAAAGGATCCAAGGTAGACATTTTTTAATTAAATAAATATCTTTCTTTCCATAAATTGGAAGTATTAACATAATCTTTGACAGACTAACCCAAATATCAATATCTTATTCTCCAAATTTAACTTATGAATTAAAAGTTGGATGCACAATTTATCTCAGTAATACAAGCAAAGTAAACATCTGTTAACTTTCTGCCATGTAAGCTGTGTGTGGTGGGGGTGGGTGTGAACAGAGCCTCTGACGTGTAAGTTCCTTCCATCTGCACACCAGGTGGCACTGCATGGCTAATCAGAAGAGGATAACATACATCAAGAGTCCTTACACATTTGGAGATAAGGAAGCAAATAAATCAAAACTTTGCTTCAGAAACTTTCCATAAACGTGTTAATATTTAAATTAATCATTATTTCACTACTGTTTTGCTATATAGCAATTCCCAGTTTAACTTATAATATTATTAACTAATGTGAGCATAACAAATGGAGAAAGTTGTAAAACCAAATTACATTATACCTGGGGAATTGAGAACTTGTTCCTTAAACAACTCAAAGGCAAGATCTGGAGAAAAACTTATTTGACAATAATTTCAACTATACTGCTTCTAAAAAAATACTACATAAAATACTGTGTGTTAATAAAATCTTTTAGAAGACATTTTGTCTTGCTTCAAAGCACATAAATTTTAAGCATGTAAAGTCAAGTCAAAGAAGTTGTTTATACATCAGAGTATTAGTGTATTTTATCTAATCCTGCCAACCAAAGATGGTGTAGCCTAATCTGTATAAACAGGAAATAAGTAATAAATAACACAAAAATTATCCTGAGAAGTTTCATATTTCTGTACTAGAATATTTCTAGAAAGAAATATAAATATGTAGAACTATACCTAGTTTCCTCCAACTTGCACATATCTCTGGCATTTCCATATTATTTTTCATGCCTTTCTTCCTAACCCCTCTTTCTTTCTTTCTGTGTTCTTTGTTTTACCAAATTTTAATGAGCAGTTGTTCACAAAAGGGTGAGATAAGCAGAGTTGTAGGGTTTGCAGTGTGAAAATAGCTCTCCAGTAATGTACTTTCTAGCTTTAATTGAAAATCATTATCAATTGTACATATGCATTCAATGTAGTCTTGAATTATTCCACATTCAACATTATTGAATTGGAGGGGGGTACTATGACATCTTTAATTCTCCTATGATGATATCCAATACCTTGGGGACCTCTAGGTTTGTTAATTATTCCAAAATTTATACATCAGCATCAAGATCCTATCTCTCAAGGACAAGCCAGAACTCTTAAGATGATTGCTACATTAAAAAAAAAATAACAATATGATGATGTTCATGAACTGAAAATGGGTGTACCCTTAAAAGTCCTATTTTGAAGCTCTAACACCCAATCTAATGACATTTGGAGATGTGGCCTTTGAGTTTAGATTAGGTTTAAATGAAGTCATTAGGGTGGGGTCACATCACAGGATTAGTTCATTTATTAAAAAAAAGAAAATATACCACAACACTTTTTCTATTTGTACATGAACAAATAAAAAGCCATGTGAGGACACAGAAAGAGGACTGCCATCTGAAAACCAGGAAGAGGGCCCCATCATAGCCACCTATGCTGGCACCTATTCTCAGACTTCCAGCCTCTATGAGACATTTTATATATCATGCCAAGCTGACTGAGACTATGTCAATAATATATTTTCAATAAAATATCCTTCCAGTAGTTTGATCATTTTCTCCCATAGAAAAAATTTTCCTGGTAACCATAAACAGAAGTTCAAAGACCACACACACTTCACTTACTTCCAATAATTTTCCAATTCTCTTCTCAACTGATTTGTAAGAGTTAACTAAGCCACTGGGAACTACTAAAAGAAAACTAATTTTGAACAATGAAAAGATCAAAAATTTTCTCCTTCTTTAATTTAGGCAACTACCTAAGTGAAATACACATTTAATCCATGGAATGTATATATAAAATATAACAGAAATTCCTCCATGTCTTCATAGCAATAAATCCAAAGCAGATAAAAAATGTTTGAAATTTTAAAATATATTTTTAAGATTTTCTAAATAAAAAGAATAAAGGCTATAGAGCATTGTAAGAGAAATCTATTTTAATTAATTAATTAAACATTTATTGATCATCAATAATGTGTAGGAATTTCTATCAACATAAAAGCCACTATTTTAAAAAGATTGTCTTATATAATTGTAAAACACTTCTTAAATGCTCTTAAGAAAATAAAATCTACCTTTAAAATTTAACCAAAAATTCTCAAAGAAAACATGTACTATTCAGCATAATAGTGTAATATTTGATGTAATGATTAGGTACAAATGTAAAAATGACTAAAGAATGGCTTTAGTGGTTAATCAGAACCAATGAACATTGCTTTGAATACTGTTGAAAGAGAGAGAGAAAGATATGAATGTAGACGATGCCTGGAAAGATAGAGAGAGAGAGAGATGAGAGTGGGTGATTCTTGAAGAGATCCACAAATGTTAAAAGGCAAAGTGAGCATGTATAGCCACAATACATCTACAGAAGATATAACACAGCTTTTCATTTCTTCCATTGTTTCTCTTCTGTTTCCTCTCTCAATTTTTTAAACTTCAGAAATACTTTTTTGATGCTTTACTATGTGTCAATAAATGTGCTAAACTTGTGGAATACAAAGATGAAAATAAATCCCTGATCTCATAAGTTTTTAATATACAGTATTGGTGGTGGCCAGGAGAGGAATATATATGCAGACAATGAAAAGAATAAAAAGAATATTGTATTTATTCCTATAAACGACATGAAACAGCTCATTATATATGAACACAGAATGAGCACTTATCTTATCTGGATCATATGAGTCCCATGAAGGAAGTGTCATTCGTGATGAATATTCTAAGCAGCATTGACTTCAGCATTTAGAGACAGACTGCAAGATCTCTGTCCATAAAGGAAAGACTAGAGAAATAATGCTGGCAAAATACACCTTTGGAAGAATAGATAGATACTAAATGGTGGGAGAGGTTTATAAAGTAGTAGATTTAAGGTTAAAAGGATAAATTCAGACAGCTATTGTAGCCATTGAAAGTAAGACAATTTGTCATTCTGAGCACAATAAAAAGCAACTAGAAATATCTGAGCCTTTAATAGAATATCATATTATAAGGAGAATCAGCATGGTTTAGAGGGACAAAGAATCATAGGGACAAGCTATTATTGGCGTGATTCGCACTGTGTTCTGCTATTGAACTACTGTGGAATCAGTATCTACTTGATGAGCGTAGGATTAGGTTCAGAGGTTTTCAAATGTGCTTACCTGAATATCTAAAGATAAGGGCTCAAAGAATCCTATGCTATTGATTTAAATGCCTTTAAAGAGATATCACCAGTGTTTCCTCACTTTCATTTCATTTTTTTTCTTATATGCTTCTAAAGATGACTAGCCCCTAGTACCTGCTTCTACAGATTAATATGCTCTTTCTATAGACATGTTAATACTATCAAAGAATAATTGCCCTACATCTATTTTATCTCCTTCTGGGGGCTTTGCATGAACTCATTAAGAGATGATTTAATGAACTCTCAGCTGGAATTCTATTTCCCTCATTTTCAAATTCTTGGGAGCCATCTCACAATTATACCAGAGTACTTACAAGTGACACTAGATTAAACAATATTACAAATTAAAAAAAAAATCAGATTGGCAAAATATTCATGACTTTTTTTGCTTACAATTAAGTCAGGTTTATTATTTTAAAACAATCTATTCATAAATGTGGATATCAACTAAACAACTTCAGTTTTTATATGGGGACAGAGGTAAAATGGTAGTCTAAAATCTTTATGGTATTTTCTTCTAAATAAATAAAAAGCATTCATGATTATGTACAATTTAGAAATTTCTGATTAAGAAGCTAATTAAGAATAACTTCTACAGAGAAGAATTCTGCCTCTAAGAAGGCACAAGAGATTTAACTAAAGGCCACACTGTAACAAATTTAATACCAAAATCTCTCAATGGATATATTTAATTGTAATTATCTTTTCTTCAGCTGTTATAATATTTGAGAATCTTCACATTCAAAAAAGATTCTTCTATGGTAACTGAAAAACCAATTGGTGGTAACAATGAAAATAGTGAGTCTAAATATAAAAGACTAATTCTTCCAGACCATAAGGTCACCATGTTCCAGAACCTTCAATAGGATGTTACAATGTCAGCAGGTGTCATCAGGTAACATGCTGGCTTTCAGTCCTGTCTGCAGCAGCCTTTTATGTTGAAATATGAACATTTGCATTTGTTAAAATTTTCCATCCCTCACTGTAAAATTGATTTTCCACATTTAGTGGCCACTTACTAGTTTTCTTTTACTTTTCTTAACTTCAATTTTCTTATCCATAAAAATGTGCTAATAATATCCACCTCTAGGGCTATTTTAACAGTTAATAGGATAGACTATTTTAAGAATTAAGTCTAAAACAATATTAGCTATTACAGCAACTGCTATCCATAACACCACCACTGATATCACTATTTCTACTTATTATTTCATTAATACAATAATATTGACTTCATAATAATGTAAACTATATTTCCCCCTGGATTTGGTCAATGTTGCAATGCTCCAAAATTTCCACCTCTTAAAAAATCATATACATTTATTTTGACAAATCATCAAAGTGTTTTCATTAAAATCAATAATTTAAAAATATTTCAATTAAAGAGTTCCTACTATGTTTCAGGCACTTTGCTAGGCTACTGAAGATCTGTCAATTAATAAGACAGACAGAACATTCTGCCTTTAAGAAATTAACTTCAAGTAGTGGAAACCAACATATGACTATTCAATTATAACACAGGGAAATAAATGATATACTAAAGTACAGACTCTGATCTGGATATCCAGAAAAGGAATAGGAACACAGTGGCGTGGAGATGCACTGAGGAAGAGTTTGCATTTATTCAACATAAAGAGTAAAAGTACAAAAAGGATGTCCAAGTTAAGAACATAGGTATGCAAATAAAGAAGGATCTAGGTTCATGTCCAAAAAACTGAGGCAGAAAAAATGTAGATGTGGTAAAACTGAAAAAAATTCCAAATGGCTAAAACACATCAATTACTAGATAAGATAACTGGAGACATAAACTGTGACAAATCATGAGAAACTTTGTCAGTTGTATTTTGTTTTGTTTTGTTTTGTTTTTTAATTTTAGTGGTTCTAGAAATTGAACCCAGGATCTTGAGCTAATAAGCATATGAGCCATCATTGAGAATTTTTTTTTAATCCAGAAGCAAGTGAGATACTATAGGAAATTTTTAATGAGAGAACAACAGGATGAGATCTGATTTAGGCAAAACCACTATTTCTGCTATATGGGTAATTGTGACCAAAGGGACTAGTTAAGGGGCTACAACAGTTGTCCAGCAGCCTTAAGAAAGGATAGTAGTAGTGATACATCACATGAAGCAAATTCAAAAGAAATCTTTTGGCTAGACACAATTAAAGCATTTGGGTTATTCAGCTCTATAGTATTTGTTTGCACTCCCTGCTCCATGGTATGAACTGTGACAGTTATCAAAGATTTCACTATGTTCTCCCCTATAACTCCTTCTCTCTCCCACATTTTATAACAAAAATCTTGAAAACCTCATGATAAAAATACAGAAAGTTTAACAAATTATGTGAGGGTGTCTTAGTTAGTTCTTTCTCTTACTTGTCCACTTAGCTTGTTTTCAGTACTACCATGTTTTGTGAACATATGAGATAGAAAATAGCATATAATGAATACTCAGAAAGAAAAAAGCAAAAACTGAGAGTCCAGCTCAGTGACAAAGATGTTACCCAAGTAAAACACTGAATTCAAATTTCTTTATTATTTTAATTATTAGCCTAGTTCCTGGAATACTGCAATCATTCAATACTTACTTTATGAAATAGCTGCTTATTGGTCGGCATTGGGCATACTACGGGAAATAAAAGGTGACTACTACAAAGTCTAGCAGTGGATATCAAAGTTTGACTATTAAGCCACATTTTAAAAAATCTTTTTATATACTATGCAGTTTGTGTGTACAAGCACTTACATTAAATACACAAAATTGGCTAGGCATGGTGAAAGATGCCTAAAATCAGCACAACTAGGGAGGATAAGGAAGACTGAAAGATCAAGATCAGCATGGGCAACATAGCAATACCTTGCCTCAAACTAAAAAAATAAAAAGGGCTGGAGATGTAGCTTAGCAATAGAGCACTCATGGACTCATGGGTTTAATCTCCAGTTCCAAAAAAAAAAAAAGAAAAGAAAAGAAAGAAGAAGAAAAAGTAAACCTCAAAACTGAAAAGCTAAATGTAATATACTTTGATATTTTCTCTTCTGTTGTTTTCTGCTTATTTTTGTAAAATAAAAAATGGTCATAATCTATTACATTAATTTTAATACTAACCAAGGTGAGCCAGCCACCTGGTTTAAAAAAGCATTTTAAAAATGTCTTATATAGAGGACGCTCTAATATGCTACTTCTGAATAGTGACAGTAACTCCCTGTGCAGGTGCTTTTATTGCAGTAAAACTCCCCCAAATTCAGTGCCTATTAAAAAAGAACAATTATTGCAAAGACAACTCAATCTAATGTTGACTAAGACATCAGGCTTTATTTCACTACTTATAAGAGACTAAACCTCTCAGGGTTAAAGAGATATAACTGTTTAAGACTCATGATAATATACATACAATTAGATAAGGACTTCATGGACTTCATTTGTATTGTTAGGAGAAAATCTAAAAGTGACTTTTCCCCAGCAATATTACATGTAATATTTGAAATAAGTAGCCATCAGAACATGCTTATGTTAATATAGTGTGCTTACTGAATGAACCTTACTGTCATATTTAATACGCATATTTTAGGTAAAATAGTATAGAATAAGACAGTTGTTAAAAGCACAAGATATCTACAAGTACACAATCCCAACTATACAAAGAGAAGGCATCACCATTTTTATAAGCTAACTACGTAACCAATATGAAAACACTAAGTCCTAAGAGTACTTTTACTTTTTGCTACTAAGTATGATACTGATCTCATGTGTCAAATATCAATGATAATGTATACCTGTACCAGAAAACCTCAGGTGTCTCTATCCTCTATATCCATTATTCTCCTTCCCTGTAATACTGGATGTTTAATGAGGATTCTGTTCACCTTGCTACAAACAAACAAACAACATATCCCCGCATCATTCTTTGCTGTAAGGTATGTCATATAACCACGTTATAGACAATAAGATGAAAATGGAAGTGAAATGTACAACTTCTGCATCCTAAACCTAAGAGGAAGGAACTGCCTTTCTTCCTTTCCCACTTCTGCTAATAGGAATGTGAACATGGTTACCCACCAAAGACCAAAGATGGAAGGTAAGTATTAAAAATGGCTCCCATTGTTACAAGAGAGAGAATTGAGGACAGATTGATTGCTCATTGTTTCAGCCTCTGTTGTTTTCTTAAAGTGCCCAAACCTATACCCAAAGCAATACAAAATTCCTATGCTGCTATTTATTCCTCCAAATTCAGTAAGAAAGGGAGGATAAATAAGTGAGTGAAGTTTAATTATTATATAGAGGCAAGGTTAATGAACAAAAGCATGTAAGGTTGTGAGGCTGTCCAAGTAACAGACAGTTCTGTTCTAATAGAAAGGTCATAAATTCCCAAATCAACAATCAAGAGTGTCAAATAAACATTTCCTAGAGGATGAGGCTACTTGTCTTCTGCAGACTAAAGATTTTTTTTGACAAGATGAAACTTTCTTGTATATATTTCATACAAAATACTGAAACAGAACATAACTGCATTCCTCACATCACTACACCAAAATGTCAAAAGATTCACTGCTCAGCATGAAAATGCATAGCAACATAACTATGAAAGGACACCACATTTTAAACATTGCATTCACACAGTGCAGAGTCAAATGGAAACACTGTATTATGAAAGGGTGTAGCACTATCAAATAACTGAAGTAAAAAACTCAATGGAATAAATAAAATAAAAACAAGAAACATGATTATTTTCGACAGAACATGTATCTTAATTTTACAGTTACAATTACTAAGAGTTATAAACCATTTAATACAAAGTTCTGTAACACTTTATTTCTTAAGAGATTAACTTGGTGATATTTCAATATACTAATTATTTATTTGGCCCCTATTTCCTTAGTGCAAACACTCTTTGTGGAAAAAAAAAGTTCATAGAAATATGTGCAACTGTATTAGTAAATACTACTCCAATAGTGGAAAACACATATTTTAGTATAACTGCTGTTGGAAAGCTCAAAGATTAACTTTAAATAGTTAGTTGATAACATCACCAATATTTGATACCTAATACCAAGCTAAATTTTCCATTTACAATGAAACTATCATTTTGAATGTGTGTTTGTTGATAGTAACAAGAACTTACAAATTGCTAGTATTGGTATAATATACTGTATGGTATATACTCGCTCTATTTCTTTAAATTAAATTCTCAAGATAAATATAATGTTGTAAAATAAAAACAAAGTCACCTCTGAAAATAAAATCTAGGGAAAATAACAGATCTGTTTTCCCCTTCCTATTCTTGAATTACACAAATATTGTACTTAAATGAAAATAATGCAGAAAATACTGATGACACTGGGACTCACAGGAAGAATGTTCAATACTGACACTTAGGAACTGGAAAACAGTGCAAATTTATTTCCCTTCCCCAAAATTTTCATCTAAATAAAACTAGTGACAGTACTTCCCTTAGACTTGATACCAATTCTTTCACAAGATAATATGTTGCTTTCTAAAAAGAAAAATCTAGTGGGTGATGAAATATTAGTGATAATTTCAGTCTACAGATGCAACAAAAGAGGAGACCCCCCCCAAATAAATGAAACCCAGCATGTGACCACTTAAAGAGATGTGAGAAGATGTGAAACTTTACCTCTCTATGAAGAGTTATTATTATGTATGTATGCTCAGAGAGTTTAAACTGCAGAAGAGAAAAACTAAGAGATATGAGGAATAAATTCTATTAAAATGGTAACAATTTAACATACTCAGTTTATATGTCATCATTGTCTAGAGTATAATTGTATGAAATAATAAATACAAAGATTATTAGGCAAAAAATTCAAGTATTTGATCTCTATGTTTCTCAAAATAAACAATAAGTAGAAAAAAATGTTAGAAAACTCAATATCCATGGGGTACGTAGGCAAAATAAGGAGCTATAGTACAAACAAGTATGTCTGCATCTAGCTCAACAAAGTCCCTGGGATTTTCAGAACTATGAACATCTTTAATTTCAGCTGAATGGAAGGAAGGAAGGAAGGAAGGAAGGAAGGAAGGAAGGAAGGAAGGAAGGAAGGAAGGAAGGAAGGAAGGAAGGAAGAGAGAAAACAAGGCAAAACTTTCTAAATGTTCTCAGAAATTTAAAAAAAAATAAATAGAAAAAGAGGTAATTTTTCAGTTGTTAGTAAATTACATTACATTATCATAGAAAAAAAGATATTGCATCTACACTTATCTGAGTTTCCATTTCATGATTTAAAAAATCTTTGCTTTCTAGAGATACCCACTATCTTTCATTACCATGATGTGGTGAGAGAATCGGAAGACAAAAGACCATCTTGCCAAAGTCTATCCATAAAGAAGATGAAGCAGCACAACTAAGTATATAATGGAAATTTAGTTATATCAATACTGTCTGTTATTCTGTGGACAGATACAACTTCCAATAAAAATGTCTGAATACAGTCATTTTTGTGGATATTGTCAGGAATTTTTTAAAAACACAATAAAAATATTTAGAAGTAAGCTACTCACCTATTCCAATGAATGCAGCTCTGTAGCCATTTTCTTTCAAAGTGTTGAGAGTCATTTCATTCACTGAAAGACTTTTACCACAAATTATCTACAAGAAATAACATTTTGAATAATGTAATTTTAATAAAAACCATAACACTTAACATTAAAAGAAATTTGACAAAAATCTATATATAATATTCCATAAATAATATGTAGAAATACTTTTATCTTCTACTATATAGGCTTACATAAAGAAAATATAATATAGGGGCTGGGATTGTGGCTCAGTGGTAGAGTGCTTGCCTAGCATGCATGAGGCACTAGGTTCGATCCCCAGCACCACATTAAATAAATAAAAAAAAAAACACTAAATAAACAAAATAAAGCTGTTGTGCCAATTTTTTAAATGAATCTTTTAAAAAAGGAAAATATAATATAAATGTTTTATGAATAGAATATAAATATATTTTATTTAAGGGATAAATGCAGAAGAAAAGGCAGTATAATTAAAATCAAATCAGTAAACTTTCCTAGCTTGCTTAATATGTTTGAAGCATTATGCAGGGTACTTGAAGCAATAAAATGATAAATGATATGCCATACCTGCTTCCATTTAATCAACTAGGGGCAGAAAACCTACACAAATAAATAATTACAACAAAAGACAATGTGACTGCCACGTGTGTATGAGAGTTCAGATAATAGAAAGATGAATTCTAGCAAAAGATCATAAGGATAAGAATGCAGAGGAAGTGAGAATTCAACAGATACAGAATAGACAGAATTTGCACAAACCACATTGGGTAAGATGAAGAGAGTCAGGAGGTTTAGGGTAGTCACCTCCACTAAAAGTCACAGTACTTTGTTCAATCCCCAGACATGAATCAATTTTCAGATTTGGAACCTGCAGACTGAAAAGGAAGCCAAGTTCCTAGGAAGAGGACACTACAACATCCTGGCAAGTAGATGCTTAACGATTACCCTAATGCCCAGAAGAAACCATGGCCACCTGCCCAGGCAACTGTGCACTGGGAAAAGGGGAATAATCAGACATTTCAAGAAATAATAGGGCCAGGTGCTTCACTGATATTGATACTTGGAGACACAGACTGGCAACCTATGAAAGAGTGAAATAGGGAGGCTGAATGAAATCTAGTTAACAGTGGGCTTTCTCAGACCACCAACCCTGTGAGTGAGTATTCTCCTAGTCTCCAAGAGCATTATTGAAATTGTTTCACTTATCAGTTGAAGTAATCTCCATGTCGCTTCTCTGGTTGTGGAATAAGACCTCTATCAACTATCATTGTTAGGAATGTCACATGAAAACTTCTGAAACTTGATCAAGAGAGTAAATCAAACACATACTATATCCAAAGTCTGGGGAGAAGGGAAGGTAGAATGTGGAGAAATGGAAGCCCCTATCAAATCTCCATTTAATTCACCAGTTTGGCCCTTGTTGAGATCAGATGATTGCAGGAGGATGAATGTAGACTATTAGAGGCTTATGTAAAGAGTAACCCTGATGCAATTTATGTGATACATGTGATATTGACAAATTTATAATGCCATGGGGGAACTGCATGTGGCCATTGATTTGGTGAATGCATATATTTTTCTATTCTGATTAGAAAATGAATCATCAACAGTTCACACTCAGGGAGTATAGATAAGAATATTCCTCTACAGTTTGTATCAGAAATATGTCAACTTCACTAATAATATATGTAACCTGTAGGAATCTGGACTTCCCCCAAAAAATCATCATGATCAATTACATTGGGAAAATCATGCACATCAGATAGCATAAGCAAGAGATGTTAAGTATGCTGAAGACTTTAAGACACATGAACTCCAGAGGGTGGAAGACATACCCTATAATCAGGGACTAGCCACTTCAACTAAAATGGAGAGCCAGATGCCAGGGGTGAACCAGTATATTCCTTCTAAAGGAAATTTCATATGGCTGCATCTCGTATTCCCCATGACAAAGAAGAAAGCAGAATGCCGGGTCAGGTTTGTTGGGTTCTAAAGGCAACATGTTCCTAAAAGCAAATGTCTCTACTCTGCACTAGAGAGAATGAAAAGCTTTTACCAGTGAAATAATAATGATTGCAGCTCACACACAAAGTGTTTAAGCAGAGCTCTCTTCTGCTGTAGTCTGACTCAGTCAATCCACATAACAGACATAAGAAGTCTTACAAGTATCCTCATTCTTACAAATGACGATCGGAAAGGACAAAAGATGAAACAACCTTAATCAAAAACCACATACCTAGTCTCCTTTCAGAGGAAACATAAAAAACAGCTATGCTGTGTCTCCTGAGGTTAAAGGAAGAATGAAGGGCAGTGCTGGCATCATCAGCAAAGAGAAAGAAGAGGGTATTGCATGTAAAGGTCTACTGAAAATGTAGCATTTCTGGAGCACAAAGTGCAAATCAAGGGATGGAAAGAGAAGTATGGGGACAAGATGAATTAGACTAGATCATAGAGTGTCATTTTTTGTCTTCTTAAGATAGTAAATCTAATTTTTATAATATAATATAACTGTTTGGAAGTTCATAATAAGGAGATAAGCAAGATAAGCTAATAACTAAAAACTCTGAAACACATCAATACCACACTTGTGTCTTTTCTACTTTCATGAGATCCTTTTTTTTTCTTCCCTAGAATTTGAGAGAAAACATATAGCATATGTCTTTCTGGATTTCACTTATTTTGCTTAATATGATGCTGCTCAGTTCTATCCATTTTCCTGAAAAAGACATAATAGCATTCTTCTTTATGGCTAAATAGGGTTCCATTGGATATATGTATCATTTTTTATCCATTCATCTGTTGACAGACAACTAGACGATTATATAACTAGACTATGGTGAATTGTGCTGTGGTAAACATGAGCACTCACATATTTCTAAAGTATGCTTACTTCCATCCTTTTGGATAAATACCAAGGTGTGGTACAGCTAGATCATAAGGTAGATCTATTTTCAGTTTTTGAGGAACTTCCATATGTATCACCTATAGTGTCTGTACTGATTTATAATCCTACAAGCAAATAAGAGACAACCCCACCTATTGGATGAGAAGGGAAGCAGGAAAAATACTGAACTCCAACAAAAACAATCTTTTAATTTTCCTATGAGACTTTTTTCTTTCCTTTTCTTTTTTCTTCTCTCTCTCTCTCTGTCTCTCTGTCTCTCTCTTTCTCTCTCTCTCTCTCTCTCTCTCTCTCTCTCTCTCTTTCTCTCTCTCTCCCTCACATCCCCAACATTTATGAAACCAAGTACTTTTCATGGATTAAGTTACTAAAATTGGGGTATATAATTGTATATTACAGTTGAGTTGTGTATTCTTTTTTTTGTATTCATAACTTTATTTATTTTTTTTCCTTTAATTTTTATTGTTGGTTGTTCAAAACATTACATAGTTCTTGACATATCATATTTCACACTTTGATTCAAGTGGGTTATGAACTCCCATTTTTACCCCGTATACAGATTGCAGAATCACATCAGTTACACATCCACTATATTACATATTGCTATACTAGTGTCTGTTGTATTCTGCTGCCTTTCCTATCCTCTACTATCCCCCATCCCCTCCCCTCCCATCTTCTCTCTTTACCCCATCTACTGTAATTCATTTCTCCCCCTTGGTTTTTTTCCCCTTTCCCCTCACTTCCTCTTGTATGTAATTTTGTACAACCATGAGGGTCTCCTTCCATTTCCATGCAATTTCCCTTTTCCCTCCCACCTCTCACCCCTGTTTAATGTTAATCTTCTTCTCATGCTCTTCCTCCCAACTCTGTTCTTAGTTACTCTCCTTATATCAAAGAAAACATTTGGCATTTGATTTTAGGGATTGGCTAGCTTCACTTAGCATAATCTGTTCTAATGCCATCCATTTACCTGTAAATTCTATGATTTTGTCATTTTTTAATGCAGAGTAATACTCCATTGTGTATAAATGCCACATTTTTTTTATCCATTCGTCTATTGAAGGGCATCTGGGTTGGTTCCACAGTCTTGCTATTGTGAACTGTGCTGCTATGAACAACGATGTAGCAGTGTCCCTGTAGCATGCTCTTTTTAGGTCTTTAGGGAATAGACCAAGAAGGGGAATGGCTGGGTCAAATGGTGGCTCCATTCCCAGTTTTCCAAGAAATCTCCATACTGCTTTCCAAATTGGCCGCACCAATTTGCAGTCCCACCAGCAATGTACAAGTGTACCCTTTTCCCCACATCCTCGCCAGCACTTGTTGTTGTTTGACTTCATAATGGCTGCCAATCTTACTGGAGTGAGATGGTATCTTAGGGTGGTTTTGCTTTGCATTTCTCTGACTGCTAGAGATGGTGAGCATTTTTTCATGTACTTATTGATTGATTGTATGTCCTCCTCTGAGAAGTGTCTGTTCAGGTCCTTGGCCCATTTGTTCTTTTATCTCCTATTTTTACAGTTTTTATTTTTTTTAATTTTTATGTTTGTTTATTGTACTCTTTCTATTGTCTTCCCAAAATCACTTTCTCTCTTTCCTCCTGCCAAATTCTCTTGATTCCTCTTTCACACTTCTTAAGTTATATTAACTCTATATCCTTACCTCCTACATCCTTAACCCATCATCTTACACTGGACCCCTGGTTCTCTCTTTGTTCACCATCAGAAACTGTAGACCCTTTTGTAAACCTGCTCTTTATATTGTAGATAATAAGTAAACTCACAATTTATGTATATTGTAACAAAACCATAAATGTCTTAATAGAAGCTATTTGGTTTAAGGTTGTACATGGTTTGTATTGGGATCTGTTAATATTGTTCTCCCCCTTAAAGGAGAGGTATTAGAACCCTGCAGGGACACAATAAATCTATGGGGTAAAAACTGTAACACCTTAAATATGCTCTGCTAGAAGGGAAGACACATAAACCACATAAAAAAACAAGGGAAGAAAGTAATCCAAACAAACCAAGATACTACCTTATTAGAATACATGGTCAGCACAGAAGAAGAAATGTCAGAGAAGGCGAATAGCTGGGTCAAATGGTGGTACCTAATTAGGATGTACCTAATTAAAATGTTCTGTGAATTAAGGTGATATAAAGAGAGCAAACACAGAGAACAAAAGATCATTTTGGTAAAGTACTACATAAGCAAATACAGGAAGCAAATGATTACTTCAATAAGGAGACAGAGGTTTTGAAAAAAATAAAAAACCAGAAATCCTTGAAATGAAGGAAACAATAAATTTAATTAAAAACTCAATTCAAAGCATCACCAACAGATTAGATCACTTGGAAGACAGACCTCAGACAATGAAGACAGAATATATAATCTTAAAAATAAAGTTGACCACACAGTGAAGATAATTAAGAAAACATGTGCAGAACATTTGAAAATTATGGGAGAAAAGAAAAAGACCAAATTTAAGAATTATTGGAATAGAGGAAGGCATAGAGTTACAAACTAAAGGAATTAACAATCTATTCAATGAAATAATTAAGAACATTTTCCAAACATAAAAAATAAATAGGAAAATCAAATTTTACAAGAGGCTTATAGGACATCAAATGTACAAAATCACAATAGATCTACACCACTGCACATTATAATGAAAATGCCTAGCATACAGAATAAGGAGAGAATTTTAAAAGCAACAAGAGAAAGGAATCAGATTAGGGGAAAACCAATTAGAATCTCCTCAGATGGGGGGAACCAATTAGAATCTCCTCAGATCTCTCAACCAAGACCCTCAAAGCTAAAAGATCCTGGAATAATATATACCAAGTTCTGAAAGAAAATGGATGCCAACCAAGAATCTTTTATCCAGCAAAATTAAGATTTGATTTAATGATGAAATAATAACCTTCCATGACAAACAAAGTTAAAAGAATTTACAACTAGAAAGCCTACACTACAGAACATCTTTGGCAAAATATTCCATGAGGAGAAAATAAAAAACAACAATGACATGATTCTATACTTAGAGGATCTGAAAACTTCTACCAGAAAACTTCTAGAACTAATAACTGAATTCAGCAAAGTAGCAGTACATAAAATCAATACCCATAAATCAAATCCATTTCTGTACATCAGTAACAAATGCAATAAAAGAGAAACTAGGAAAACTACCCCATTTACAATAGCCTCAAAAAATATTTGAAATAAAATTAACAAAAAAGGAGAAAGACCACTACAACGAAAACTGCAGAATGCTAAAGAAATAAATTAAAGATGACTTTAGAAGATAGAAGAATCACCCTTGTTCTTACATAGGCAGAATTAATATTATCAAAATGACTATACTACCAAAAACACTATACAGATTTAATGCAATTCTAAGCAAAATCCCAATGAAATTCCTCACAGAAATAGAAAAAGCAATCATGAAATTCATCTGGAAAAATAAGAGACCCAGAATAGCCAAAGCAATTCTTAGCAAGAAGAGTGAAGCAGGTAACATCACAATATAAACTATACTATGGAACAATAGTAACAAAAATGGCATGGTATTGGCACCAAAACAGAGCAATGGCATAGAATAGAAGACGCATAGACACACCCACATAAATATGGTTATCTCATGCTAGACAAAGATGCCAAAAACATATTGGAGAAAAGATAGCCTGTTCAACAAATGGTGCTGGGAAAACTGGGAATCCATATGCAACAAAATGAAATTAAGCCCCTCTCTCACCATGCAAAAAATTCAACTTACAGTGGATCAAGGACCTAGGAATTAGACAAGAGATGCTATGCTTAACAGAAGAAAAAGCAGGCCCAAATCTTTATCATGTCTGATTAGGCCCCTACTTTTGTAACAAGATTCCTAAAGCGCAAGAAATCAATAATCAATAAATGGGATGGATTCAAACTGAAAAGCTTCTTCTCAGCAAAAGAAATAATCAGTAAGGTGATAGAGAACCTACAGAATGGGAGCAAATTTTTACCACAGGCACATCAGATACAGCACAAATCTCCAGGATATAAAGAACTCAAAAAACTTAACACTAAAAAAACAAATAACCCAATAAATAAATGGGCCAAGGAACTGAACAGACACTTTTCAGAAAAAGATGTATAAGCAATCAACAAATATTTTTTAAAATGTTCAACATCTCCAGCAATTAGAGAAATGCAAATCAAAATTCTCAAGATTTCATCTCACTCCAATTAGAATGGCAGTTATTAATAAGATAAGCAAGAATAAGTGTTGGTGAGGATGTGGGGAAAAAACACACTCTTACATTGCTGGTGGGACTGAAAGTTGATGGAGCCAATCTGAAAAGCTATATGAAGATTCCTGAAATGGAATCTTTTGACCACCATTTGACCCAGTTATCTCACTCCTTGGTTGATATCTAAAGGACTTAAAAACAGCACACTACAGTGACGCAGTCACATCAATGTTTATAGCAGCACAATATACAATAGCTAAATTGTGGAACCAACCTAGATGTCTTTCAATAGATGAATGGATAAAGAAACTGTGATATATATACACAATGCAATATTGCTTGCCACAGTCTGACTGAGCACAAAATAACCGAGCCACCACACAGCCTTGTAGATTCAAACAGCAACTCTTTATTCCCAAACTCTCACCGGCACTCTACCCACACTTCCTACCCACACTTCCCGGGAACACACTGCCTCTACCCGGCTCTGGCTCCGTGCACCAATTCTCAGAACCCCAGGAGAACTCAACCGGGAACTCAAAAGAGCTGGCGCCTGAGGCAGCAGGATTCGCCCTAATCCTGGAGCCTCCCTATTCCCAGCAGGATCCACCCTAAACCTGGAGCCACCCTAATCCCTGAGCAGGGTCACCTTTCAAACCAAAATGCCATGCGTCATTCCTACTTGGCTATGGCACTCAGCAATTACTCAGCATCAAAAGAGAATAAAATCATTTGCATTTCTAGGAAAATATATATTGCTAAGATTGACATGAGAACAGTGAAATGAAATTAAACAAACTATCCCATGTACATATATGAATACACCAAGTGAATTTCACCTATATGTACAGCCACAAAGCACTAATTAAAAAAATAAAACTCTCAATAAATAGAGGAAGGATCAGTAGAGTAAAGGAAAGGGAACAGGTGGAGGTAGGAGGAGAAAGAAAGGAAAATACTGGGGACTGAATTGGAGAAATTATGTTTGTATAATTATGTCAAGATTAACTCCAATGTTACGTATAGCTACATTGACCTAAAACAGTGATAAAAGAATAAAAGCGGTGAAAGAGATTAATAACCTTGGAAATTTTTTTTAATGATCAAAGTTCTATCTCTTTCTCTAAAAAGTCTCTGAGGTTCAAACACAAAAATTTTATGCTTAATAAAAAAGTTTTGTTTCATGACAATATCCTTATCAATTATAAAATAATGAAATGCTTGGAAGTTTATTTTAATTAAGGTTAGCACAACTCTATCATAAAATTCACAAAGAGAACAAATAAAAACTGTAGCAAAACAGAATAAAAATACACCCCCTAGCTTTGAAACTCTGTAAGGACATAAATAACTATTTACTACTATCCATAATATTTCTAGATCTAATATTCACTACACAAGTATAAATGAAAAATAAAATTTTAATTTTAAAAACAAATCTAATTTTGCAATTCAAGAAAAAATAAAATATGGTGAAAATTCAATATATTTCAGAAAAACAAAGATTAATACAATTCAATGTATAACTGTACAGAAGTTTTTAAAATGGTAGTTGAAAATTTAATGCCCTTCATTAGAATTGTTTTAAAAGAGATAAAATTTTGGTAAAAATAGAAAAAAATATTCTGATGAGAGAGATTTAAAATCTGTCTCAGAGACAAGGATAAGAATCATATTTCGCATACTTTTTTAACATGTTAGACATTGTAGTCATTGAATTAATGAAAGAAAAAAATAACATAAATACATAAAATTCTCATTGTTAGTGATATAATATTTGCCTTGAAATATTCGTTTTAAACTGAAGAAAATCATCACTATTAAATATGAAATAAACTAAAATTATTCAATAGGAAATTTAGCTAAAGGATATAGTTGGAATTGAATATAAAGAGTTAAACTCTTTTTTTTCTTTCTGGTGAGGGTACTAAGGATTGAACTTGGGGACACTAGACTACTGAGCCACATCCCCAGCCATATTTTGTATTTTATTTAGATACAGTGACTCACTGAGTTTCTTAGGGCCTCACTTTTGCTAAGGGGCTGGCTTTGAACTCATGATCCTCCTGCCTTAGGCTCCAGAGCTGCTGGGACTACAGGTGTGCACCACTGGGCCCAGCTAAGAGTTGATCTCTTCTAGATATGATTACTTTATATTTTGGATGATGGATATATTTTTAAACTACTAAGAATACAGGATTCAAGTTCAAAAAAATTATGGTTACAGATAGTTCTATCTTTGACTCATGATTTATCAAAAGTAAATTCTGAATAATTATTTACTGAAAAAATAAAACAAACCTATTAGAATAAAAGGAAAAGAATCAACAAGATAATGCCAGACCTTGAAAACCAAATATATATACACACACACACACACTCACACATACAAATATGGATTTATGAATCTGAAGATACACAGGAGTCAAAGAGTATGAACTCAAAGAAAATATCATATTAGTGCCGGGAAATTATTGTTGAGTTTTAAATGCATGTTAGTTGAGTGGCAGATGACAAGAAGAATCTGGGTGAAAATAGAAAGGGGTTGACAAGTGCCTGCAAGTGCCAACCACTATTAAAAATGTACCTGAAAGGGCTAAAGTCAATCGGCCGTAAAAGCAGGGAGGGTACCTCATCGGTGGATTTGAGAAATCAAAGTGAACAAGAGTCTCTCTGCTTTCCTCTCCTCAGAAATATATATACAATTCACTGTTCACAAAACTAGTTTGACTACTCTCTTCTTCACATCTTAGAACAATCTAAGATGTGACTAAACAAATATTCTTAACGTCTGTAGGTTCTCATTTCTTCTCAATAATGCAATAAATTCATAGGGTTTAAAATTCAAATATACAAAATGGTGAAAATTTCTTCCTACAGCTTCCCAAAGCAATCTATGCTATCAGATTCTTATAGTTATAGAGATACTCCTCACTTACATAAACAGATATATTTCTATTTTGGCCAAATGGTAGTAGAATATTTTTGAAGAGATACTAATAATGGCTACTAAAGATATTGACTTTGCCAAAGCCACCAAACCATAAAATTAAAAAGTAAATATAACTAAAATATATATTTTCTATACTCAATATATTGTCTATTTCTATACTTTTAAGTTTTCAAATACAAAGAATGTGTATGCTCTGATTTATGTAACATATCTGGTCCTGAGAAAACTGGATGCAATTTTCAATTACTTACTAGATAAATTTTATATGCCTAAAGTAATTTATGATTCACCCATCATTGGTAGTAACACTAAGTATATTAGTTTGAAGGTTCAATAGTATTTCTTTATTTAATGAGAATTAAGAAATTAAATTCAAACTGAACGACATTTAAAGAATTTACTTTTGTAAACAATGATCATTAAATTGTGTGTTTTGAACACTTGGTTTTCATAAAGTTGTGAATATATACACTATTTTTGCTATTGAACTTTTTGTCTAGAACTACATGTGAAAATTTGCCCAACCCAACCACTGTTGAACAAAATGCAAATGTAAGTATTAAAGTACAAAACACTGTTATGAGTGCTTCCCATTTTATTGCTTAATTTAGTGTTTTAGTAGTAAATGTAAGATCCATAAGTAATTTGTCAATTACTTTTCAAAATATTTTCTGAATATATTTATAGAATGTATTATGAAAATCATGGTACATTATTTGTCTATTGTGTTATATGAAAAATTAAAATTTTTGAGACAAATAGTAGCATGTTGAATTAAAAGCCAGAGTAAAAACTCTTTGTTGATTAAAAGAGGATTATCTACAGCTATATTCTGAAAGTACAATGTGTAAACATTTTGACCATCTGTAAAACAACACAGTATTTTCTTTCAAAACAATAAAATATTTTGCTTTCTACCCTATTAATTTACTGCTCATGTTCAGAAAGAATTATTACATTAACAATGATGACATGATGCATATAATAAATAAACCTCTCAAAGAAATATTGTTCCAAATTGTGGAATACTGCTTCAGAGTGCATACAACTTGCATGAAAAAAAAAATGTGATTAAAGAATCCAAATCCTTCTATTAGCTGCACCGAAACCCTAAAGCAATTTAGGAATTTGTTTCTTACAGACAATTAATCACATGCAGGCGTGCCAGATGAGAACTATTGATTGCCCTTTTCCAGGCTAGTGGCATTCAGACAGAAGACAGACAAATGCCCTAAGCAAAGGGAAGCATCTTTCTGCTTCTGCCTGGTGTAGCTTTTAATTGTTCTTTCCTAAAATGCATGACATTTGCTGTTAATCCTTAGTGTAGAGCTTCCTTCTTGATTTTTGAGAAATAAACACATATATTTTTTTGTTCACCTTTACACCAAGATCCTTCATAAGCTCAATCTCAAAATTCACTACATCATACGGCAGCCGGAACTGAGGAATTTCAGAAGTGCTAAAAAAAGAAAAAAAGAAAGAAAAAAAAATAAGCATCAGCATTAGTAGAAATTTACCAATCTAAAAAGTGCAATATACCTTTATTGATCAGTATTAAGGGAATAAGCCTCTCTCCTAAGTTTATTTAAATAACACATAATGTGAGCATACGTGCATGCTATGGCAAAATGATACATGAACTTAAGCTAGAATAGAAACTGATATAAAAAAAATGAATTATAATCAGTTATAAACAATATAAAATTGGTCAAAAGCAATTTCAATACTTGTAATTCAATATTTATTGATTTATTTAATAACAATTCTATGAAGACCTAAGATAATACAATTTTAAAAAGTAAAAATTAATTTAAAATATATGTAAGGTTTCATCTACACAAGCACACATATATACAAACACACTAATATACTTTGAAAAAATAGACATATAAATTTTTGAAATTCTAACATGAAACTATGTATTACCATGCTGTTTGTTTAGAATACAATTTAGAATACTAGTAGTATACTAGTAAGACACAAGAACTTGACTACTAAATTAATTTCCGAATTTCAAACACTCAACAAGGTACCAAGCACAATGCTACCAAACATACCAAATATTAAACAGTATGAAATGAAAGCCCTACACTACACAATTTTTCCATCTAGCTAGGAATATAAGATTAAATCTAAGAATGAATTTGGGTCTAGAGGAGAGATGAGTCTCTCCTAGGCTGTCCTATGAACTCCACCCCGGTTTTCTTTTTAGGTTCTTCAGAAGGCTGTGAGCGCCACAGAAAGTGCTGCCTTCAAATACTAAGCAGAAATATTCCTAACTATTATGGGTTGTATGTGGACACAAACAACATGAGGCTCTATGGCAGATTTTAAAAATGGACTAAAATCAAGGTCTGATGAAAACAATGGGCCATAAATAAAAAGCTAGAGCCAAGCAAACCAAGTAGAGCCAAATGAGGATCTTAAATAAGGCCAGAGCTATTGTGAGGTTGTATATCTTCCTATGGCTAAACCCTAATCTGAGATTTTTATGGGACCTAAAAGAAAGAGTAGGGATTAAAAAAAAATATATCACTAGCATATGTGTGTGGTGGTGGGGAGGTGCGTGGGTAGGTGGCACTAGTGCAGCCAATGACATTGATTTTTAAAATAACTAAAATAGCAAGTTATAAGAAGCAGAAACAACTTTTCTTTTGGCCAGAAAAAAGAAAGAAGGTCCTGTCTAACCTGGAAGAAACGTCAGTAATAAAGAAGGAACAGTCATGGTCTGTATCACTGTACTTTGAACACTGAGAAACCAGAGAACACGAGGATCCAGTTTGCAGGGGCATTAGGAGGTCTACTTGGAACTCCATGTTGCCCTGAAACCATGGAGTCCCCATGATTGGTACATATGATAAATGCATAAGTGTGAGAGAATCACCTTTCTCAGCATGTCTTACAACAAACTAAGAGAGCAAACTAAGACAACAAAATTATAAAACTTAATAAAATGAGCCTGATTTGTATTATTTTTATGAGTTAGTCATTTAACCAATGCAGTGATAAAATTCAAAACACTCACTACAGTTTCCATAGAGTTTTACTACCATATATGAAAGTTTTAAATTGCCCTGTTTTTGTTATTCATTCTTCAGTAATATTGTGTTCCACAAGGATTTTAATTTGGAGATCTCTAGTTAACAGCTGCCACAGGTTCTTGCTGATTCATATACAAATGCTTCTCATTCCCACTCCCTGAAGGTATCAAACAGCCTTCCCCCTTGTGATAGTGTATATACCAATATTTGGACAATTGATCCAAAATTCATGAAAGAGTAGCACATGCTACAATGTAAATTACTTCAATTCTGTCATTTTGCATGACCACAAAAAGTTTTTATTTGTATTTAAATTTAAAATAGTGACAGTGTGAACTGTCTTTAATATTAAAGTGTTTTAATATTAATGTTTAAAACATTTTGTTTTATTTTTAATTTTGTTGAATGGACTAGAGGATAAGCATATTTAAAATAATGTATTCTGGGCAACTAATATGCTAAATACACTACTAAAAGTGCTATTTTTCATTTTCATTTATTACAGTAAAGATCATGTTTTATAAATTGATTTTCTGGCATACTTCCTTTTTTGAAAAAACTGCTTTATTGAGATATAATTCACATATCATATAATTTATCCACTTCAGTGTACAATCCAATGATTTTTCATATGCTCATAGTTATGAAACCATCACCACAATCAATTTTAGAATATTTTCATCATCCAAATGAAAAAAAATAAAAAAGAAATCCCATAATTGTTAGAAACCATCCCCCATTTCTCTCCCTGCCTCTCCTCCAATCCTCTTCTCTCAATCTCCTGCCCCCATTCAATTACTCAACTACTTTCTGTCTCTACAGATTTGCCTATTCTAGACACTTTTTAAAACTCCTCCTACTGCCTGCAATTAACATCTTCCTATCTCCTACTCTCCCTAACCACCCAAGCCTGTGGAGATCACCATTCTGCTCTCTCCTATCAGATTAACATTTTTAGATTCCTTATATAAATGACATTATGCAGCATTTGATATGTTGTCCATAAAACATTTCAATTAATATTCTTCAGGTCCATCTATATTGTCACAAATGATAAAATATCATTTTTTAATAAATTAAGAGTGTTCAATTGCATGTATTTACTACATTTTTATATATATTCATTTGTGGATGGACAGAAGCTGGAATCATGCCTTGGCTACTGTGAACAGTCCTATAATAAATATAGGAGTGAAGATATATCTTTGACATATTAATTTTAATTTCTTTGAATATTTAATTAGTATAGTGGTATTGCTATACTATATTTTTAGGTTTTTGAGTAAGCTCCATATTATTTCCCATAATGACTATACTAATCAAATTTCCACAAGAGGGTGACAAGGGTTCCCTTTTGCCCACATTCTTGTTAATACTTGCTATCTTTAATATTTTAAATAGTAATCATTCTACAAAGCATGAGGTGATACCTCATTTCAACTTTATATCAGTAAAAAGAAGTTCATTAAAACTCCTGGTTGTCATCTATATGTCTTCTTTTAAGGATGTCTACTCAGGTCTTTAGCACATTTCAAAAATAGAATCATTTGATTTCTAGCTATTAGTTCCTTATGTACAAGTTTTGGCAAAAACCCCTTGCCAAATATGTAGTTTTCGTTATTTTCTCCATTAACTCTGTTGTTAACTGTTTCATTGGTGTGCAGAAGCTTTTAATTTTTATGTCATTTTTTCTCTTTTTTGGTTTTGTTCCTTTGCTTTTGAGGTCATATGTAGGAATTATTACTCCATGGAACTTTTTCCCTATGTTTTCTGGTAGTGGTGTCATGTTCTATGGATTTACATCTAAGTCTTTATCTCAAGGTGGTTTTGTAACTTTTAAGAGACAGGGGTCTATTTTCATTCTTCTGCCTGTGGATACCCAATTTTCCCAACACCCTTTATTAAAGACTGTCCTTCTCCTATTGAGTGATCATGGCACCTTTTCTGAAGACCAGTTGGCTGTAAATATGTGGATTTATTCCTGGCCTCCCTAGTTCCACTGCCTGTGTGCTATTTTATGCTAAAACCATGCTGCTTGAATTACGTTGACTTTGTACAATATTTTGAAGTTAGTGTGATGAATTCAACTTTATTATTTTCCCTCAAGTTTACTTTGAATGCACAGAATCCTTTGTGGTTCCATATAAAATTCAGGATTTTCTTTATTTTTTGTGAAAAGTAATTATTGGTATTTTGCAGGGATTGCATTGAATCTGTAGATTGTTTGTTATATGGATATTTTAACAATACTTATTCTTCCAATTCATGAACCTGGGATGTCTTTTTATTTTTTACGTATATCCTTTTCCCTTTCTTTCAGCAATGTTTTGTCATGTTACTTTTAAAGATCTTTCATATCTTTAATTAGATATATTCCTGGGTATTTATTTCATAAATATTATAAGTGAAATCACTTTCTTGATGTTTTTCAGATAGCTGGCTGTGAGTGTATAGAAATGCTATTGATTTTTGTATACTGATTTCATATCCTCCAATTTTACTAAATTTGTTTATTAAATCTAACAGGTTTTTGGTGTGGTCTTTGGGGTTTTTCAATATATTATAAGACCAAGTCATTCGTAGACAGGGACAATATAATTTTCTTTCCAATCTGATGTCTTTCATTTCTTCTTTGAGCTTATTACCCTCAATAGGATCAGTATATGTCTACAGTGCAATATATATCTGATTTTTGTTGATGAACTTTTGTTTATATAATCTGTTCTTCACTGAAAGTGAGGAGTTGCAGTCATTTGTCTCTTCCTTTAGTACTATTCATATTTGTTTGTATTTGAGTGCTACTGCTTTGGGCACATATATACTTAAAATTATCATATCATTTTGCTGAATTAACCCCTGTATCATTATATAATGATGTATTTGTATCTATTTAAAGTTTTGACTTGAAGTTCATTTCATCTGATATCATTATAGTCACCCCTGCTCTTTTTGGTTTCCATTTGCACATAAACTCTTTTTCCACTCTTTTACTTTTCAGCATTTGTCCTTACCAATAAGCCTCTTATAAACAGCATTGAGTCTACTTGCTGTTATTTTCATTCATTTAGCTACTGTGTATTTTAACTACAGAATATAAAACATTTATATTCAACGTGATCATTGATAGGTAAGCACTATCAAGAATTTTGTCATTATGTTGATTGTTTTGTTAATTTTTTTCTTCCTTTTTTTATCTCTATATTTTCCTTTGTGGTAATGTGATTTTTCTCTATGAATATCTTTTGAGTTTTTGCTTTCTATTTTATTGTACACATTATAGGTTTTGCTTTGTAGTTACCATGAGGCTTACAAATAGCATCTTATAGTTAGGTTATTTTAAGCTGTTAACAATGATCTCCCCCCCTCCCTCCCTCTCTCTCTCTCTCTCTCTCACACACACACACACACACACACATGCACACACACAATACTCTATCCCTTAAGTATATGTCACCACACATTTTGATTTTTGGATACAACAATTTATATCATTTTATGTTCCATATACATTTAACAAATCACTGTAGGTTGTTTTTTACTATTTTTGACTTTTAATCTATATACTAAAGATAGTGATTTCTATCCCATCATTACATAATGAGAATATTCTCAATTTTATTGTATTACTTTTATGAGTAAGTTTTGTAATTCTTAATATTTTCATGTTACTCATTACCACTATTTTCTTTGAGATACAGAACTCCCTTTAGCAATTTTTGTAAGCCTGATCTGGTAATGATGAACATCTTCAGCTTTTACTTAACTGGGAACGTTTTTACTTCTCTGTCACTTCAAAAAGATTGAATTGCTGGGTGCAGTGTTCTCAAGTGGAACTGCTGGGTGCAGTGTTCCTAAGTTTCCTCAGCACTTTGGACACTGTCCCCTGGTCTATAAGTTTTCAACTGGGTAGTCTACTGTTAAGAATATTCAAATTCTCTATGCCTGCACATGATAATGACCATAAAGGATTACAATGGAACTGAAAAATTCCATCTAGTAATGTCAAAGACATTGAAATTTCATAACATAACTCATTAATCATGTTTCTGGTGATATTGGTCAAAGTTAGCATGATGCAAATCATATAAAAATATACTACATACAATTATGTATAGTCCATAATACTTGATAACTATAAACCACTATTTTACTGGCCTATGTATTTACTATGCCATATTTTTATCTCTACTAGAGTTTACTTCTACTTATTAAAAAGTTACTAGTCAGGTGTGGTGATTTATGTTATTTCTAGTCCCTGCTACATAGAGGGCTGAAGGAGCACCACCTGAGTTCCAGAATTTTAGACCAACCTCAGTAACATAATGAGACACCATCTCAAAAAATAAAGTTTACCCTAAAACAGTATGCCATATTAAACTGCCAATAGCCTCATATATCCCATGTTACCCTAACTCTCAATCCCACCATTTTATTTGTTCTTGGTTTAATTTTATATTTTTTTGTTCATCATAGCCCCTAAGCATACAAAATTTACTGCCAATGTTGTCAGCAAGTGGCCAAGGTGAGAAATTAACCTGGAAACAATACAAAAGTGATTAAGGACTACAAAGGTATAAAATTCATGACTGCTACTGCATGCATTTCAAGCATGTCACATTCTACCAGCTAAGATTAGGAAGAACAAAAACAAGGTGACAGAACTTGTTAAAGATTCTTCTTTATTAAAGACAATGATACAAAATATTGAAGAAGGCCCAAGTCAACTAAAAAGAAATTTCTAATGTTTTAAATGGAAGACCATAGACCAAAGCATATTCCTGTCACCATCAAGACAACCATAGCCAAACCAAAAAGTATGCTTTCTTGTTAAAAGACAAACCCACATAAATATGGTTATGTCATACTAGACAAAGGTGCCAAAAACATTCACTGGAGAAAAGATAGTCTGTTCAATAAATAGTGCTGGCAAAACTGGAAATCCATATGTAGCAAAATGAAATTAAACCTCTATCTCTCACAAGCACAAAAATCAACTCAAAGCGGATCAAAGATTTTAAGCACTAGAACAGAGACCCTGTGCTGATAGGAGAAAAAATAGGCCCAAATCTTCACCATTTCAGCCTAGGATTTGACTTCCTTAACAAGACTTCTAAAGCTCAAGAAGCAAAATCAAGAATTCATAAATGGGATGGATTCAAATTAAAAAGCTTTTTCTCAGCCAAGAAAACAATAATGTGAGGAGACAGCCTACAGATTGAAAGAAAATCTCTACCACCTCCACCTCCAATAAAGCATTGATCTCTAGGATATATAAAGAACTAAAAAAATTCAACACCAAATAAACAAATAATCCCATCAACAAATGGGCTAAGGAACTAAATAGACACTTCACAGAAGAAGAAATACAATTGATCAACAAATATATGAAAAAGTGTTCAACATCTCTATCAATTAGAGAAATGCAAATGAAAACTACTCTAAGATTTATCTTACTCCTGTCAGAATGGCAAGAATACATCAAGTTGTTGAAATTGATGTTTTTGCAGGGAGATGATCAGGAAAGGGTACTTATTCCACCATTTTCTTCTGTCCCTCATCAAAACTATCATCTTAAAAAAGACTCCTTGCATTTAAAAATCACCCGATACAGTCAATATTTGGTTTATTATTCATTTGTTATATATCTCTACATCACTAGAATATATACCCCACAAGACTAGGCACTTTTTCTTACTCACTTATAATAATTCTAGTGCCAGAATGATCAGCATATAGTTGGTCTTATACTATATTAAAGGAAGGAAGGAAAGAAAAAAAGGAAGGGTTAAACATGTGAATATCAGATTATGGAGGACTTTCTATAACTAGTGGATTTTGTTCTGTTTACATTAGGGGGAGTTATTGGAAGATTTCAAATAGATGGACTTATAATTAGATTCAGAAACTAAAAAAAAAATGGCTTTGAAAAGACAAATCAGGAAGCCAAAAAACCTACAGATATATACGATGTAAAGGACATCATAGAGAAGAAAGTGAAAGAAGACACTTAAGAAGTATTCACAAAATATACATGCCATCGTATTGAAGAGTAATCAAGATAGTTCCTATATTTTTAGTGATGGCAACCTTTGAGATGGCAAGCTCACAAAGAGGAGCAACATTATTATGGTGAAGTTTATGGTGAAGAGAATCACAGAGAGAATCCAGGCAAGATATAGAGTATAAGTAATTTGCCTGTAGTTAGTAACGGGAAGTGAAAAAAATAAATAATATTATGCTTGAAGACTGCATGGTGAGAAGGAGGATAAAAGGATAGAAAACAGAGTTTGATAGGAAAAATTATTGCCCATGTTTGTTGTGCTCATGAAAACATTTTTTCTTCTGTATTATTTTAACAATTTAAGTCTTTGAAATTTTTTCTTGTGGCAACGATAAATCCTTCAAAACAGAGAGCATGAAAAAAAAAATGCCTTAGAATGCTCATGTTTCTGTGCATGGGGAGAGATAGGGATTTAATTTCATTTTGTTGCATATGGATTTCCAGTTTTCCCAGTACCATTTGTTGAAGAGGCTATTTTTTCTTCAATGTTTGTTTTTGGTCCCTTTCTCTAATATAAGATGACTGTGATTATGTGGATTAGTCTCTGTGCTCTCTATTCTGTACCATTGGTCTACCAGTTTATTTTTGTGCCAATATCATGCTATTTTTGTTACTGTTGCTCTGTAGTATAGTTTAAGGTCTGGAACACTAAGTACATGTATAAAGACATGAATGGTGTGAATATACTTTGTATACAACCAGAGATAGGAAAAATTATACTCTATATGTGTAATATGAGCTGTAATGCATTCTGCTGTCATATATAACAAATTAGAATAAAACTAAAATGAAAAGATGTGAGATAATAGAGAATGCTCATGTTTCTTATGTGTAATAGAATTTACTTACAACTTCCTATACTTTCTATTCTTTTAAAGCAAAATTTTCATTTTTTTTTCAGAAATTTTCTTCATTATTGGACAGTTACTAGCTTTAAATTTGTATTATATCATACATGTTATTAAAGTATTTCCTATTAAATAAATATTTACCCAAAACCACATTTTTATTTATTGACAAGCAATATGAAATGCAATAGATATGATGAAAACACTGAAATATTTGAAAAAATGAAGCAAAGGACAGTATTGGCCTGACAATTCTACCTAGCACAAAAGCCATAATAAAAAAAATATTAATTTTAAATTAAAAAAATTAGAAAGCATGGGTGTATGTACACTATACATGCATAGTTAACAATCTCTTAACAACCTTTTATCTTGAATATCATGCTTTCAAGTCCTTTCAACACTTTAAAATTCATGTTTAAAAAAGAATACATGTTTGGGAAAAAGCAAGATACTGAATATTTAATTAATTTGTTGAAGTATAAAAAATACTTTATTGATTGTATTCAATACAATAGGGATTGAATGCTGGATATCTTTAACTAGCGATTTTTTTTAAAAAAGTGGTTGTGATACTAAGTCACCAGGGATGAAAGAATCTATTTGGATGCAAAGGAGATGGAAAGATAAAACCTGACATCACCTCTTTAAGTAATCGATTTCAAATACAAATCTAATTTAATATTTTTTAGCCACTTGGAAGAAACAAGAGAATGAAAGGCATCTGGAAGTAGGAAAATAAATTAACAGGAAAGTTTAACAGTTTTAATTCTGGCTAACTTCATATCAGTTTTTATAATTCATAGCAATGACACAGAATACTTCTACCATGGGACAGTACACATGAGACTGATTAATAAGCATTTCATATTGTCTTTATACTGGGAAGAATCAAAAGCAAAAGAAAGAAAATAAAATTTTAAAACAACAACAACAAAATACACGTTTGGTTACTAATACAGGGCAGTCTAAAAATATAACAGCAAATATAGACAACACAGTTTTAGTGCCAATTTGTACAATTTAGTAATGTCTATATATTTGAGTGAAAAATAAATATAGAGATCTTTAAAACTATAATCATCTACTAAAATTGGCAACACATAATAATTCACAAACATGCCTGTTTTAAGCTTTTTGCAAAAATGTAATTAAGGGGCAAAGAGATATTAACTAATCTACAAGGTTATACAACAATTAAGCTTACATTTTTTAAATTCACTCACATACTTCCTGTTGTGTATGACTGTGGAAAAAACTCACAATACTTATACATAGATTGTTAATAGATTTTTCCCAGTTAATAAACTGTATTAAAATGACATTTTAAAAGTTGGTGTATATCCTCCACCAAAATAATTCATTATTTTATTTCCTAGAAAAATTCATAAAATATATGCAGTCTCTTAAAGTTGACAGAAAAAAACATCCACACAGAAAAATACTTGTTACTTGACAATTAGGTTATATGCTTCACAGCCTCTCTAAAATGTTTTCCTAGTATGTGATACTTTGTTTGATAGCTAGTTTTATATTAACAGCAGCTTAAATATCAATATTTATATCAATAAATATACCAAAATATTGTATAAATAAAACAAAACATCAATAATTTCTTATTATGTTGGGTTAACTGATATTGAAATTTGTACGTTTACTACCACATATTTATGAATGTCAGAAAACATAAGAAACATCACAAACTTTAGTCATAATGTAATTAAACTTATTTTATGATAATTAAACAGGATAAATTATTGTCTATCAAATAATTTTGTAGCCACAAAAATGTAAAAATGTTAAGTTCATAAATAGATATTCTAAATGGTCACATTACACACTTTGAAAAAATAACATAAAAAATGATTATATACGTAAGGAATATCCACTCCTTACTCCTTACTAATAATGCATTTTATTTCTTTATGATAATAAATATAATACATATCCAAGATTCCATTTACTTTAAACAAGAACAATAAAAACAAAAAACCCTCCATTTTTAAAGCTTGATTAAAACACTGGAAAGTCACTCATACAAAGTGAACATCTTCCATTTCTATGTATGAAACCATCTGGAATTAAAATGACTATGTGAGTGAATCCTACCTTACAATAGTAATACTAGTAATATTTAATATTACAAAGCTATTACTTGTTTAGACCCTACAAATATGTACATTTAAATAGAACATTTCTAGGAGATTCTGAGAAAAATTATAATCAAATGCAAGACTATGGAAATTTTACACTGAAAATATGTGAGTAGGACATGTTTATCTAGACAACAAAATTAATGGTCCAATATGCTATGGAGCCAGGTTTCCCTCATTTATAATATCCATGATTTTCAGATATACTTCCATTAAAGAAAAGATTTTCAGGGATAGAACAATAATTTTTCTATGGTTTGTTCCTATAATAAAAAAATGTTTCCCAGAAATTTGTCTCAAACCCACAGAACTAGACAGAGAAATACTTAAATATTGCTGAAAGCCAACTGCAAATTTTATAGTAAAGAACATAATCAAATTTTGAGCATTTGGAATAAGAACATTTAAAATGCCATCTGTGAGCTCAAGTTTCTACATGACTATGCACCAACAATATTCATAATTGTTTTACTGTATCATTTTTGACATTACAAACATGAAATAAATGTAGGCATTACCTTAAACCACCAACATATTCTTGTTTTTCAAATATAGTAATGTCAGAGTAGCCTAATCGAGCCAGAAAAGAAGCACAACTTATACTGGCAGGACCAGCACCAAAAAGAGCAATTTTTGCAGAATAGGATTCAGGCATTTTTTCTGGGGGTAGCAGAGAAGGATTTCTGATCTGTGGGATATTCATCACTTTGAACACCTATGGAGAAATCAATTGCCATGATTAAAATTTGAAATTAAATTTTACATTCTCAAACACATTTTTAATGCTTCATCTCTATTAGTGTTTTAATTAGCAATGAACATTACCTTTTTAGCATAAAAATGACACATAAGTTATATTATATGAAGTAGATGAGAATTTATGGCCCAACTCTCAATTTTTGAAATTTCTTTCTAGAATTTTTCCTCTAGAAAGAATTTCTGATTCACCTTCCTTACTCCTACCTCTAGGTCAAGTTAAGATGCTCATCCTCTGAGCTCATCCTCAGTACATTTTTTTATGCCTCCAAAATAAATACTTAACAACCTATGTGTGCATGTGGTAGGATTCTACGTCAGTAGTAGAATGCTAGTTCCTTAAGAAGAAAATATATATAAGCACATTACCAACACACTATCAGCAGTTACTACCAATCTGGCACACAGCAGATAATGAGAAAATAATCTCATAACATCTATTTCTGGTTATAATAGATTAGTTATTGAATAATAATATTTTAGAAATCCGATTAAAGCAGTAGAGAGCTACTGAAGTAAGGTAGACTTGGAGCTGCCAAGATCTGAGAGAGAAAGTAAGAGCAGAGAAGTTGGATGGCAGTCTTGGAGTCACTTTCCTCTTAAAGGCATTTGCCACTTCTTGGCAGGAAGAGGAAAATCAAGAATTTTGAAGAGGTTCACAACTCAAACCAGCAAGAGAGATTTTGGCAATGTTCCAGAACTGGAAAGAGACAATGTTTGGGAATACAGGATGCCAATAACCAGAGCAGCTCAAAGTGCAGAAAAATGACTTTAAGCTACGTCAGACAAAAAGTAAAAGATCTCAACAGAGGGATTCTGTAAAGCTGGGGGGACTTTTTGCACTCTGATGATCCAGAAAAAAAAAAAAAAACTGAACTTCAGCATGACTAAAGGAAAAAAAAAAACCTAGCAAACACCTTGTACACAGCTGGAACTTCCAAAGTCTCACACTGTAAGTGGGGCAAAGCAGAAAGAGACAATCAACTCCTTCTTGAGTCAGCTCACCCCCAGATTTGAATGAAGGTGATTAGTCCTCACTGTATCTATCTTATCTATCCACTAAATAACAGTGTGGACCCACTGTGGAGAATAAGTAAGTCAACCTAGCATTTAAAAACTTGCAACTTATAATGTCTGGATTTAGATCAAAATGTCGAGGCACAGCAGAGAAGAAGAAAGCTAAGAAAACAGAAATAGATGAATACTTGAACTAGTAAGTGTGTTATCCAATATAGGCCTAAGAATAATTATGATCAATATGTTTGGAATATAAAACAAGAAAATAAGCTTCCACTAAATGGGAATTTGAAGAAAAATATTTAAAAATAGAAGAGAAAATGTGCAAAAATTGTATTAAAATTTTATGTATTAGTAGCAAATTTGACAAAGAGCAAGAAAGATGAGAAACTGGAAAGTAGGGCAATAAAAACAATCTAGGCCAAAGTATAGAAAGAAAATATAAAAGAAAACACAGAAAAGAACATCAGAGAGCAAAGATAAACCAAAAAGAGAGGTGATAAACAGAGATTTGAATTCCTACAAGAAGATGAAAGAGAGAATGGGAGGAGCAATATTTGAAAAGAAACCAGGATAGAATTTCCCAAAACTGAAAGGATAAGTTCAGGAAGTTCTAAAACATTAAACATGAAAAATATTTTTAAAAAATCATGCTTATTAACAACATTGAAGTAAAATTATTGAAAATCAAGGTAAGAAAAATAAGGAATTGAGACAACCAAAGCATAAGGACAAAACAATGTCAATAAACAACAATAAGAGTAATAGTTTTCCTCTCAAAATGACAGACAGAAGTCAGAAAAATATGAATTGATACATTGAACAAACTGAAAATAACTTATACCTAGACTTCTGTTCAGGGGAATGTCTTTCAAATATGAAGGAAGAATGAAGACATTTCCTAAGGGGCTTTGTTGTTGGCAATTAAAAAAAAAAAAAAAACCTCACGAAAAATAAAAGAAGTTAAGCATTCTTCACAAACAAAAATTACCCTAGATGGTAAAAGAAGTACAGAAAGGAATAAAGATCATCAAAAAATTTAAATATTGGAGTAAATGTACATTAATAGTGACTATAGGCAATAATAATGTCTATCACGTGGAGTTTAAGAAAAAAATAAAATACATAACACAAGGCATGAGAGGTTAAATAGTGAACATGTACAAGACCATAGAATAGTCAATGAAGTGATAAAATGACTAATATATATAGCCTATAAAGAGTTAAGGATACATCTTGTTTCTCTACAGTATCTACTAAAACAACAGCAAAAGAATATATAACTAGTTAATGGAGGGAGAGGATACTTAAAATAACATACTTAATTTACTCTTAGGAAAAAGGAAATGAATGAAAAAAAAACATAAACAGATGTAGAGAGGAAGGAAAACAAAAACGAAATACTAAGATGGAGAACGTAAATATAAGCCTGAGAAATTACATTAAATGTAAATAAACTAAACTTCCAATTAAATGATAAAAGCTTTAAAAGCTATATATCTCAAATATAAGAAAATGTGTACTGTTAACAGAGGGGGAAAATTATACCATGCAAACACTAACCAAAAGAAAGCTGGTATATGTATGCTAACATCAGATATATTAGACTTTAAGGCAAGATGCATTACTAATATGAAAGACAAACATTTCATTGTAATAAAAATGTCAACCTACCAATAAGTCTTTACAATTCCAAATCTATAGGCACTCAATTACAATTTTAATTATACAAAGAGAAATTGATAGAATTAAAGGTAGAATAAATTAATCAGGACTGAGGACATAGCTCAGTGGTAGTGTGGCTGGCTAGCCTGAGTGAGGCACTGGGTTCAATCCTCAGTACTGCACAATGAAAGAAAGTAAAGAAAAGAAAATTAATTCAACATATCCTCACTATTCTCTTCTCCTCAAAACTTGACTATCAGTAAAAGTCACCGCTGAATAAATTCATATCATGTATAATTTTTTAATATTTGTAGATTACCTCTAAGGTTAGTGGCATTCAATAGATTCTAACAGTAAAATTCTCTTCTTGTAGAAGCCCAGGAAAGTATATTGAGATTGAAATACAGTTTCTTGAGTGTGAAGAATGTGAGACAGCCCTTTATGTCCTCGTGACCTCATCTGACATACACCACTAACTACTCTGAATAAAGTATGCTATTTAAAATATGCAAAGAACATTAAAATAATCTTTAAAAACTAAAGAGAGTTTTGACAACAAGTACTAAAAGGCCCAATTTCTCATCCTGAGGCAATAACTATTCTGATGAAATTTTGTCGTTTTTAACCTATCACATTTTATTGATAATATACATCTGTTTTCTCTCTCAGACCATAAGAACTTTAAGGGCCCACACCATCGTTGAGCTCATTTTTTCATTTCTGCAGTTTTAATACACAAGCATGTATGTTTTAACTAATAAAAAGTTTACATTAGTAATATAAAAATTTCTTATTTCCAGCTATAATTTAGGGTTTTATAAATTATAAATATATATTGCTGTCCTTCCCTGTACTATTCAAATAGCACAGATTTTCTTTCATATTATTTGCAATTTTTATCTTTTATTTCTTCATAGGCAGACTGAACAGGGCGTTAAACTCTAATACTAAATTCATAAGTTATTTTAATGAAACATTAATAAAATTTTAGTTGCAATCTATTTACTAATTTTCCTAAGGTAACATTATACATACTTTTCTCAATAGATATTTACACACACATTTAATAATGATGAGGGAGAGATACAACTAATTTAATTAAATGCTTATTGTTTCTCATTCTGTTGACTATTCTTAGCTTTGTGAATTAATAATTAAAACTCTAACTTTTTCATGGTTAAATTTAATATTTAGAATGAACCTGATGTTTGAACAAACTTTAAAAGAAGATATAAGACCTATAAAAAAAATCTTTCATTGCTAACACTTTTTACAATGGAATACTTTTACATGGCTACTTATGTAATATTCTAGTCTAAAAAGCTTATTGTAATGTGAAATTAAGGCATGATAAACAAGGAGAACAGGATTTATGAAATGTCTTCACTCATTTTGCATTCACTCCGAGGCCAAGAAATAGTTTAGTTTTAAGACACTAAGTACCTATGACATGAATTCTAGGTAGTGGTATGCAAATAAATTAACAATTATCTAATAATACATTCTATGTATACATTTTCACCTAAGAATATTTTAATATTTTTGAATGAAAGTTAAGCATTTCTTTAAAAGCTATGAAGTGCAAATATTGAATTAAAATGTTTATTGAAGTTTTTGCTAGAACTCAGTACAGAGTAGGAAGCTCTCAGGGGGTTGAAGGAATGAGAGGAAGCACACTTTTCAACACAGAGAGTATCACGGACATGAAGTGGATTTATATACTGGTTAGCCCCTCAACCCAAGTCACGCAACTTACAGTCTGCTCAATACATATTCAATATATGACCTTGCTCAATATACTAATCTATGAGTTATTTTTTGTCTGTTCTGCTTTAGTTTTGTTATGCTTTTTGTAACTTTTTATTGCACTAGATTTTTTCCTTTAGTTAAAAAAAGGGGGTGTTTTAACACTTTTGGCATTGAAATTAGACCGCTGGGAGTTGAATGTTGACTCCACCATTCTCAAGCAACATGGTATTGAACTTTAATTTTTCTAGCCTTCAATCTATTCAGAAATTATAGAGTTAATAATTTCTATCTCATAAAGCTACTATGAGGATTAAATGAGCTGACACATGTAACATACCCTAGAAAAGTGCCTGGTCATAACAGCAAACAGAAGTTCTCGCTACACCTAGTGTTCAGAATACATGAGATAGAATATATGTAAACTCACACTGTCCAACATGGAGGCTTACTAGCCACATCTGATTCAAAATTAAAGTTAATTAAAATTAAATTAAATTACTCATGAGGCTGAAACAGGAGGAGCACACATTTGAGGCTACCCTAAGAAATTTAAGAAGACTCAGCAAATTAGTGAGAACCTGTCTCAAAATAAAAAACAAATAAAAAAAAGAAAGAGCTGGGGATGCCATCTAGGTGGTAAAGTGCCTCTGGGTTCAATCTACAATACAAAAATAAATTAATTTAATATTAATTCTTATATAATTTTGTAAGAAACTACCAAACTGTTTTCCAAAGTGTCTGAACTTTTTGCATTCTCAATGGTGATGAATAAGAGTTCCTGTTGTTCCACATCTAACCAGTAGTTGATATCCTCAGTGTTCTGCATTTTTTGCCATTTGGTATACTCTGAATGTGTCTCCTCAAAATTCATATGTTGAACCTAATCACTAATGTCAGGAAGAGAGGTCTTTGGGAGCAGACTAGATTGTGAGGCACCTTTGAGGTGATTAGGTCATGAGAAGCCCTCCTGGATTAATTTCCTCATTAAAGAAGCTGAAGAAAGTTACCCTGACCTTTCCACACCTGTGACACAGGAGGAAGGCTCCATTGATGGATTAAAAAAGCAGCCCTCACTAGACACCAACTCTGCAGGCACCTTGATCTTGGATTTCCCAGCCTCCAAAACTACAATAAATATTTTTTCTGTTGTTTATTAGCTATCCAGTTTATGGCATTGTGTTATAGCAATCTGAACAGACTAGGACACCATTCTAATAAAATAGTGGTATCTCACTGTTGTTGTTATTTTTTTTTATGACATATGAAGGGCAACATCATTTCACATCCTTCTTTGCCAACTGTGCATCTTCTTGGCCCATTTTTTTTAACTCAGATTGTTTCCTTACTGTTGGGTTTTAAGGACTCAACTCTGTATTTCTTAATCAGATATGTCCTTTGCAGGCCCCATTATGTTCACATTGTCTTGAAGAGCATAAGTTTTTGATTTTGATAAAGTCCAGCTTACCAATAATTTCTTTCATAGATTGCACCCTTGACATTGTATCTAAAATGTAATGCCAAATTCTAGACATCTGAATTTTTTCTTACGTTCTCTTCCAAGAGTTTTATGCTTTTGCCTTTTACATTTAGGCCCACAATTCATTTTAAGTTTTGCAGAAGTGTGTAAGATCTGTGTCCAGTGGGTTCAGCACCACTTGTTTTTCCAACATATTGTCTTTGATCTTCAAAGACAAGTTAACTACATTTATGTGAGCTTATTTCTGGTTGTCCCATTCTATTCCAATGATCTATTTGTCTATTCTTTCAACATTACTACGCCATTACTAGAACTACACAGTAAGTTTGCAGTCAGAGTCAAAATTCAAACTCTGTGCTTCTCCTTCAACCTTCTGTTGGCTAATATGGGTCTTTTTCCTCTCACAATAAGCCTTAGAATCCGTTTGCACATACCAACAAAATAACTTACTGATTAGGGCTGTATTGAAACATAGCCCAAACTAGGAAGAACTGACATGCAAAAAATATTAAATCCTTCATTTCTTTTATCAGAGTTCTGAAGTATTCCTCATATAAATCTTTTATTTACTTAGTTAGATTTTACTTAAGCATTTACTTTTTCGAGGGTGCTAGTGGAATGGAAATGCCTTTTTATTTTTTATTTCAAATTCTAAATTTTTATTGATGGTACTAAGAAAGTGACTCTTACATATTAACCGTATATCCTGTAATCTCATGATAATCAGTTATTCTCCCATCATGGGCAATATCAAGTTGTTACTGTTGACACTTTTGGATTCTCTACATGGATAATTACTTCATTTGGGAACAAAACCACAAATTTTTTCCTTCCTTACCTATACACATCTTGTCTTACTGTGTATTATTTACATTCATTTTAATTCTTCCTTTCCATACAAATGTTGTAACTCTTGGACTATTTTAAGATTATTTTGCTTTTTTCATCAGTAGGGTTTAATAAACATTTATAGAACCCTACAATAAAAAAAGTACAGTGTTGTAGAAAAATCATAAGGAAGCCCTACAACTAGCCGAAATATCTAGTTGGAGGTTTCTTACAAGGGTTATTGCTGTGAAATTGTGCCCAGCTGCCCACAACAGACACTGATTATCTATTAGATACTCTACTAGGGACTTCATTTTTTTTTTCCACTTAATGGCATCACATACCATCTGATATTTTCAATAAGTTACAGACTAGTCAGTTTTGCTTTTCATACTGCAATCCCAGGGCACAACAGGGTTTTACCACAGAGTAGGCACTCAACAGGATTTTGAGAAATTTCAAAATTACTGAACCCCAGTGATATGCTTTGGCAAATCAGGAAAAGTCACGAAAGAAAACAGCAATACCTTAGTGATAAAGAAGGGCAGCTTTTATGTGTGATTATGCTTTGTGAGAGCAATTTCAACTAAATTTCCTGACATGATCATCCAGTGATTCCTGACCTTTCACTCATCTAGAAGGTACATTTACTTCATCACTCTAAATTGACTTTATTAGCATTTTCTCTACAATTTTCATATTATTTCAAGACAGGGGAGAGTTTATCTTGATTTTAAAAATGGAAAGATTGAGCTGCAGAGGGGAGCCATGGGATTTTTTCCCAACTCTCTTCACATTCTGGAGACAAAACATAATTTTCTAATAGCTAGAAAGCAAAAAAGGATGTAACATTTTAAATGCAAAGGTATTTACCAATTCTAAAGTATAATTCTTATTTTTCTTACTTCCTAAAATGGTACATAAGGAAAATACACCTGAATGTTTGATAGCTATAATTCTTCCTCACTTATTCAGTTTGCTCCTGGTAACCAAACAATAGCAGAATAAACTATAGTGAAATCATACAATTCTGAGAAATTTTCAGAACATCTCCACTAGCTAAAAGATAAATTGTAAAAGGAACTGCATTCCGCATACCTCTTAAGAGGCTTATCTTTTGGCATGTATTAAACTTGATTTCATTATAGAATAAAATAATTTCTGGTAATTCTTTAAAAAGGTTATTTCATCTGTGTAGGTCTAAAAGAAATCTTCATAAAAATACCATTTCTTTTTGCTGGTTTTGGTTTTTTGGATTATTTAATTGGTAGGATGATGGTCTGGTTATCTTTTGAATGCTTGAATGAAGATTGCTATTTGTGCATCCAAAAGTAAGCTACTTTAAATTATATGCTTCTAGTAGAGGCTTCTTTGTAATTTTCCTTGTAACCTGCTTTCTTTTGGAAAAGAAGTCAAAGCAAATATTGAGTAGACACTATTCAATGCATGCACCCTTTCAAAAGAAATATACTTAGACTTCCTGACAAGCAATTCTTTACAACAATTACAAAATGGACAACAAAAGTGGGAACTGTTATTCCTATATATTAGAAATGAGGAAAAATTCATGTTGTGGCAAATATTCAGTTATCAAAATATTAATATATTACTTTAGCTTTTAGCTCTATTTTTCACTTTTATTTTAAAAATTATATTTTATCCCTCTTCTCTTTCTCTGTTGGCTGTCTTTCTAGTTACCTCAGATGGACACAAATCATTTATATATAATCTTTCTTCTTTTCTGATGAACACCATAAATTTTCATGTGAAAAAATGAGTGGCTATGAGGCTGGGGATGCAGCTCAGTGGTAAAGTAGCTGTCTAGCACCTGCGATGCCCTGGGTTTAAATTCAGTGTGAAAAAGAAAGGGAGTTGAGGGGAGGGGAGAAAAGGGAGGGGAAGAAAGGGTAAGGTAGAGGAGGGGAAGAAAAAAGAGTAGAGTGGAGGGGAGGCAGGGCTGGCTACATCCCACAGTTGGTCATTGGAAGCTGTCAGTCACATCTAAATAGTTTGTATTTAGGGTTAGGGATATAGCTTCATGTATGAGCACTTGCGAATCATACCCACAAACCCCAGGTTCAATTCCCAGTACCACAAACAAAAACGGCTTTTGACACATAAGTCATTTACAAACATTTTAAAATTTCTAAACATAATTTTGTTGCTGCTGTTTTTATTTTAATAATATTCCTATATTTGATTTCTAACTTAAACGGGTTAACAGAAAAAAGGAGTCTGTTTCTACTGATTTGAATATAATACACATTTATCAGCAACTGTTTCTGACCCAGTACGTGTTCAGTTTTGATAAATGAATACATAAAAGGATGCATTCACCCTGTATAAATCAGGTCCAGGAAATTTTATATATTTCTTAAATCTATCTAATAAACTTTATTCAAATAAACCTTATTACTTTGGAATAAGGCTATGATGTAATTTGTATATAAACTTATGAATGTTACATCTTTAAAGAGATTTTTTCTTTTTATCATTACTTATTTTCCTTTTCCCAATTTTTTTTTCAATATTAAAATTTTATTTCCATCTTAATTTAAAACCTCAAAGTCAGTTGTTACTAGTTTGTAGCCAATATTTAATTATATTCACCACCACATTTTGATGGTTTCTTTGCTTATATTTCTGCTTTCTCTTCCAGGTTTGTTTCCTTCATCCTAAAGAATAACCCTTAGTAGGACTTTACAGAAGGTGAATGTTAAATTACCTTAGATATAAAATGACTAAAAATACCATTACTAATGTCTTTACTGTTAAAGAAGAAATAAAATTCCTTATCTTAGACCTTTAAATATATCGTTCTTTTAGTCACTGACATCTGTTAATGCTGATGGGAAATCTGGGCTCACTAATAGTCCTTTGTTTTTAAAATAATGCCTTTTCTTTTTCTGGAAACTTTGACTCCCCTTTTATCTTAATTATTTCATAACATTATTTCTCTAAGGCTGCTTGTTTGCCAACTTCGTTCTGCTTTAGGAACTTTTTTTTTTTTTAATGTATATCTGAGTCTTCCAAGTATCTTAACATCTGTATTGTAGGGCTCATCTCTTTGTATCCTTAATGTGTTCAGGTTAAACTTATCAGATCTTTTCTTTTTTCTTTTTTTAAGTCCAAATTTTAACTTTTGTTCTACTCACCTGCCCCCCCCCCTTTTTCTACCTAGTACTAGTAAGAGAACCCAGGGGTAATATATACCACTGAGCTACACCCCTAGTCCTTTTTTTTTCTGGTTTTTGTTTGTTTGTTTGTTTGTTTTTGTTTTGAGACATGACCTTGTTAAATTGCTGAGGTTGTTCTGAACTTGTGATCCTCTTGCCTCAAATAGCTGAGATTAGAGGTATGCAACCACACTTAGCAAAATATAACTTTTCCATTGTGATTTTCCTTGCAGCCAATATTTCTAATTAACTTTTTCATAATAAACTCAATGTTGTATAGTTTCATCTTATTTCAATGGATATTGTCTTGTTAATGTAAAGAGTGATTATAATATTAATTATGTTTCATTAGGATAAAATTATTTCTTATCAGTTAAGTCTTTTGATTATCGTTAATGACTATTTAGTCCTCCAAGTTGTTCTTATCAGATATTTTGGTCACACAGATAAAAAGTTGGCTGATACTGATGTAACTTATGTCTAGTTAGCATCAATGTTTAAGAATAAAAAAAATTATTTTACAAAACAAAATAAACCAACTGTTATGGTTTAGATGTGAGTCCTCCAAAAGCTGACATGTAAGACAATGCAAGAAGGTTTGGAAGAGAAATGTTTGGGTTGCAGCCTTAACCTAACCAGTAAATTAATCCCTGATGGGATTAATTGAGGGGTAACTGGAGGCAGGTGGGATGAGGCTGGAGGAAGTGGTTCATTGGGGGCATGGCTATGGGTATATATTTGTATCTGGTAAGCAGAATCCCTCTCTGCTTCCTTATCATCATATATGCTGCTTCCCTCTGCCACACTCTTCACCATGATGTCCTGCCTTCTATCTAGGTATTGAGACCTCTGAAACTGTGAGCCCCTAAACAAACCTTTCCTTTCTACAATTGTTCTGGTCGGGTCCTTTCATCACAGCAGTGAAAAAGCTGACGAAACCATCGACCAAACAAAAAACTACAGGAGCCAAGAAATATTGTAGTTGCTCATGAAATAGAAAAACTTAATAACCTAAATTTCATGGTAAATTTAAGAAAACATACGCATTTAAATTGGTAATATTGGGCTAATAACTCAATTTTCATTAATTTTTTCACTTGGTTTTGAAGGTTATTAGATCTTATTAGTATAGATGAAACTATCAGACAAGGGGAAAATATGAAGTGAAATATAGCACCCTAATCACAGATGTGATTCATGTCCAGTTAGCATTTGTGCATAGCTGCATAGCTTTTCCACACAATTTTGTAATATCTCACTTCAAACTGTACATAAGCACCCCCAAAAGTTTGTAAACTTGATAATATTTTTTTGTTTGGGACATAAGAAAACAAAGAATCAAACTATTTAAAAATTATAGTTGACACTAAACAAACTCTTGGTCACAAGTTAAGTGCTTTATTTAGTGCTTGACAAATCCTCAAAATCATCCTTCAAGTAAATGTTGTCATCTCCCATCTATATGAGAGTAGAAGGAGGCTCCATATAATTAATTAACTTCCAAAACTTCCATATTTTAAGAGGAAGATCCAGAATATGAACCTAGTGCTTAGGATTTTTTTCTCATTATTTCACAGTCTTAGAAAATGTTACTAGTCAGTGGTAACAGGCATAAACATAGACCCAGATTTTCCAATTCAGAGTTCACAGTAGGACCTATCACATACCTCACAACTCCTTGATTTTTTGTTAATCAAGAAAGTTACTATGGAGGAAATATCTGAAACCATGAGCCAAAATAACCTTTCCATCCTCTAAGTTGTTCTTCTTGGGTATTATGGTCACAGAAATGCAAAGTTGACTAACAGAGTTGATATTTTAAAAACCTGCTAAGAGTTACAATTACAGAAAAATTTTAAAAATAACTTTTGTCAGTGAGTCACCTGACTGAATCTGTAATTTCATTTATCCCTTCCATTATTAACTAAAATTATTATAACTACATAAATATACAATGCCAACAAGTATATATCACACTAGACAGTATATTTGGTATTAGAAAAAATCTCATAGAAACTTTATTCAAAACATACTATATTCAGATACCAATTTCCAAGTTTTACAGATTCCTAAAATGCTAAAAGTGAGGTAGTAATTTTAAGTACCAATTTTCTGGACATAATTCATTTTAACATTAGTTAAACATTAGAAGTTTGGAATTTTAATTTTCATTTTTCTGAATGCCTCTATAAATCTCTAATATCAGTAGAAGTTAACTGGTTTGATGTGCATCTAGTTTTCTAGTTAAAATCATTTTTCCAAACTTTAGGCAATAGATAAAAAGTTCATCCTAATTTCTTTCTCCCTTTCCTACAATTCATTGATTAAATTTGAGAGGCAATGAGAATCTAGTTGGTCTATTAAATATAATGAAGATATAATTTCTTTTTTTTTTTTAAATTTTTTATTGTGGGTTGTTCAAAACGTTACAAATTTCTTGGCATATCATATTAGACACTTTGATTCAAGTGGGTTATGAACTCCCACCTTCACCCCATACACAGATTGCAGAATCACATCAGTTACACATCCATTGATTTACAAATTGCCATCCTAGTGTCTGTTGTGCTCCGCTGCCTTTCCCATCCTCCACCCTCCCCCCTCCCCACCTCTCCCCTCCC
>NW_026000076.1:1738283-1898393 GCF_001458135.2 Marmota marmota marmota | reverse complement strand
TGCGATGGAAATCCTTCCTCCAGGTTCCGGAGCACCCCACTATTGCTGGAAATTCCTAACAAGATATCCTTTAGCCGTCCTGACTTGTCATACTCCCACACAGTGAAGCAGCACACGGGGGTAATGCACTCCCCTCGCCGCCATCTTCCCGTCTGAAGATATAATTTCTTTAAAATTCTATTGAATACTAAAATGCTTTACAAAATAAAACTTTTAGTGGTTGTATCTGTGCAGACAAATTAAAAAACCATCATCAGATTAAAACCACAAACTATTATTTCTATGTTATTTTACTGAAGCCGTACTGTTACAGGATTACAATATTGCTACTAGGACAAATTTACAGAATCAGAATCTGCCTCTTACAGAATCAGAATCTGTCCTTCATTGCAAAAGCAAACAAAAGCATGTAAAGCATGGTCACAGTCATCATTCTGCAGATGTGGGAATAGCAAAAAGCAATGAAAATACAGGACAGGAGGACAGGAGGAAAGCAGCTGGCCTCCTGATTCTACTGTAGGCTATCGTTTGTGCAATTTAATCTTTTCCACTATAATACCTCCCAGTCACATGTTCATGTTCAAATGGAGCAGTATAAGGTATGGATCTAACCAATAATGGCAGACTACAGAGTTGATATTTTAAAAAATAACTTATAAGTTATAGGAAAAACAATTTTTAAAAAAATTTATATTTTAGTCTGCTTTCCTAACCTTTGCTTAATTTGGTTGAAATATAGATTCATATTTCTTTAAAGGTCAAAAATCAATCACTGTTTTATCAAACAATCACAACATAAAATTATTAGCATGTGTTATACGTCAACCTAAACTACTCATGTCAGAAGTCTGAATTATAATTATATTTTTCACTTTATATTTTTTTAATAAATTTTCTGGTTGTTCATATTTTTCTTATCTTTATAACAGCTTTGGCAGTCAGGTAAATTTAAGTAAAACTCACACTGACCTAGGAAATATAGGACTTTCTAAAACAGCTACTCCTTACTGGCTAGCATTTAAAAAAAAATGATAATGGAAAACTTTTATATGTAGTTCCTCTAGGGATACATTTATTTATTATCTGATATTGAAAGTAAAGTTATATCAAAAGTACAAAGTATAATTGGAATGAAATAGGATGATAAATTCTTTTCTAAACTTCTTGATTCAATGAACATGCATTTAGTGCCATCCTAATCTATGTTTAACTCTCTTCATTAGGTACTACTTATGGAAAGTCCTAAGTGTGGCCACATGGTGAATCTTACTCCGTTTCTGATGAATTCTGTACAGTGGAGAGGATATCTTTGAAGCTCTTATACAGGCCTTCAAATAAACAGACTGCTTTAGGAAGGAGTAACAAAAGCTCATTAAAACCAAGTGAAAGTTCTCAAAGAAATAGTGTTTCTCTTCTCTCTCTCCTTTTCTCTGTCTCTTCTCTCTCTCCTTCTGTCTGTCTTTTCTCTTGCTCATGTCCAGAATACTGACTAATAAATATATCACTTTAACATGTTTTGTTTTGAAACAAAACATGTGTTAACTCACATACATATCATGTGGCCTTTCATTTACTGCATCCTGTGAAAGTATGCTCTGGTTTAATGAAGAGACAATAGGTCCTTAAAGGAAGATAGGGAGCAATTCAAGTGAATCTTGTCCATCAAGTAAGGATTTATTCAGGTTATAAAGATTATACCTTGCACAGGTCACATAAGCCTAATGCAGTTTTTAATTTGGTAAGAAAAGAAATTATATCCAAGAATTTATTGCAACAACTCACAACCTCAAATTATTTCTATCTTCTTATTCCCATGAGCTTTCCATAGAATTAACCTGTCAGAAAGCAGGGAGGAAATAACACTGATTTACTACTGAAAGCAAAGTGAGACTTAAGCTTCAGACATATTATAGGAAAGGGTCTAATGCAAAGAATATTTTGTGTTTAAGTTGACCAAAACAGTAAGTCATTAACTAAAACTCTAGTGTAGGCACATGTTTAATTCAGTCTTTTAGCTAACTAGTCCCTTAAGATTATAAAATCTTACTGTAAACCTATATAAGCTGATCATTTAAATGATACATGGGAATTGTTAGTTGACTCAAGATAGTAGACCCCAGAGAGCATAAGGAAGCACCAGACAATCAGTAATTTACAAAGAAGTCATAAAAGAGAAACCAGGACCAAAGTTTATGGCAAAAATATCAGGGAAAAAAATCCTTAGCTTTGTTTCCTTGTAAATATTTATTTAAATAACAGGCCTGCTTCCAATCAAGATCAGAGAGCATTTCAGGGGAAAGAATTGATTAAGGGAGACAGACTTTTCGTAACAGGGTGTCCTTGCTACACTTCCATGAGTAAGTTCTATTTTTATATCATCTATTTTATACACTTTCAAAGCATTCTAATAACCTACTGGGATTGCAACAAATTTGACATATGGTTTTGTAAACTTTCATTATTATAGCCAAATTGATGAATAAAAACATTGCTTGTTACAAAATCATTTATCTTTAGGTTTGTGCATCGCAATAAAAATTATGAGTATCAGAAAGCACCAAAGATTAAAGGTATGTTTGGTGGTAGGGCAGCTAGAACCACATGCACCTATTACATACCTCAGTAGCAAACTGCTGGAGTCCACCAATATTAATTGGTCCTTCTTCAGTGGCATACAAGTTGCATCCTCCTACACAAAGATCCGAAGTAGGACATACCATTCCACAAGTAAGACCAAGTGGGTTGTCAGAAAATATCATCTTGGCAGCTCCATAATAATTCTGCAAAATAAAATAAAATCAAAGTTATTATGTAACAATGTACCTTAAATATCAAACATGACAAACATCTCCTCTGTTAGGTAACTGGATTGAAGATCAAGATGTCAAGATGTAGGTAAGATGTATATTATAATATTATTTACCATCAGGAGCCATAAATGAACAACTAACAGAGTGCCTGAAACATAGGAATATCGATTACATAGTCTATTGATAAAACCATAATGAATTTTAAAATAATGAAATTTTAAAAATAAACATCTGTAAAACATTTTACTCATAAGCTATTTAACTATATCTTGCCCTTAATTCTTATTTTCACTTTTAATAAACGTAAGTCAGGTAGCATTGCTTGAATAAGCTTAAAATCTAACTTTTAAAACAACAATGTATAAAGAGATCCTCATCCATGTAACTATATTAAAAACAGAGCTCTCTCTCCCTTCCCATTGCATGGCTTGTCTAGGGAAACTTACTGTATTTGATGACACTCTGTGCTGATTTACAACCTTTAGAATCTTCCCATTAATCAAAGACGCAAATGAAGCATATTTTACATGGACTCCTAGACTTCCACAAGTTCATCTTTTCATCATGCCTTTCCCCACATTTTACTATTATAGAATAGCTTAGAATACTTCTCACATATTATTAATATGTAGAACCTAATTTGTTCATTATATCCTGAATAAAGAACATATAATGAACTGAATATCTGGGAGTATTTTTCCTCTAATCATAAGCAAACATCGGGCCTGACCCATACAAAAATTATGAAGTACATTTAAAAAAAAAAAAAAGGAAAAGTTTGAGAAACTATAATAGAATTATAATAGTCAAGAGGAACCTAAGGCACGTAAAAAAATAATGTAATGTGATATCTTAGAAATGATACTAGATCAAGTAAAGAACATCAGGTAAAAAATTCAGGAAATTTGAATGAGCCAGGAATTTTAGTTAATATTGTTTATCGACTGTAATAAATGTACCATACTAATGTAAGAGGTTAATAATGAAGATTATTGCAGGTGTATAGGGGAACTCTCTGTACCACTGATAAAATTTTTCTGTAAATCATAAACTACTACAAAAAATATTTTAAGAAAACAGTGGGTAGAATGTATTTAACATGGTGGTATCAATACAAATTACTTTTCACTGATTTTAAGATAATTTTAAAGATCTTTGAGAATATACACATTACTTCTATGAAGAAACAAATGAAAACTCTCAAACACACACAAATACTTGGTAATAAACACTAACATTGATGATAATAATATAAACATCAATATGTTCACTATTTGTTGACTTAGTATTTTTCAGCATTTAGGAAGACCTTTATTTCATTTTATCCCCAACCATCTCTCATTATATAAGCTATGGAGTACTTAAATGAAACTTCATAGATGCAAAAAAAAAAATACACAGATATTTGATAATCTAAAGATAACAATTAGGAGAAATGGGTTATAAATAAAGTTAAAAGAAAGAGATTCAAACTAAATTTGATACATATTTAAGAAAACATAAAATGGAAAAAATATGAAAATATCATTGGAATGCTGGAATCTATTTTAAAAAATAGAACTGTCATTCTGAACTAAATATTCTGTTAGTGCATTTTCATGGCATTGGATTAGGCAATGGTTTCTTAGATATAAAATCAAAAAACAGCAACAAAATTGAATTTTATCTAAATTAAAAACTTTTGTATTTAGTGGTTTTTGTTTTTTTGGTGGTGCTGGGGATAAAACCCAGGGCTTTGTGCATGATAGGCAAGTACTCTACCAACTGAGCTATTTCCCCAACCCCCCAAAACTTTTTTATTTAAAAAGGCACTATCAAGCAAGTGAAAACAGGATCTACAAAATAGGACAAAATATTAACAAATCATATATAATATAATAATGGATTTTTATATAGAACATACTAACATTCACAGCTCAATAATAAAAAGAAAAGTAATCTTGGGCTGGGGCTGTTGCTCAGTGGTAGAGTGCTTGCCTAGCACATACAAGGTGCTGGGTTCAATCCTCAGAACCACATAAAAATAAATAAATAAAATTAAGGTATTGTGTCTAACTACTAAAAAAAAAACTACTAAAAAAAGAAAAGTAATCTAATTGAAAATGGGCAAGGGATCAGGGAATATTTTTCTAAACTAGATATCTGGCCAATAAGCACAAGAAAAGATGCTCATAGTCATTAGCCATCAAAGAAAAGCAAATCAAAGCCAAAATGAAATAACTCTTCTCACCCATTTGGATGGCTATTATTAAAACAATAAAAACTTTTGGCAGTGATAGGAATAGAGGGAAATTGGATCTTTATATATTGCTGATGTGAAGGAAACATAATTTAGGAATGATACATGCTTTAATGAATTAATGATATGTAACAGATGAATCTTGAAAAGATTATGCTAAGTGAAAGGAGTCATTCATAACAGACCACATTTTATGGGATCCTATTTTTATAAATTGTCCAATAAAAAAAGTATAGCAAAGAAAGCAGATTAGTGGTTTCCTAGGACTTGGGAGTCTAATAGGAAATGGAGAAAGACTGATAATAGTATAGGGTCTCTTTTTAAATGATAAAAAATATTCTCCGAATGACTGTAATAACTGTTACAATTCTGCAAAAATACTTGACTTCAACAAAATTAAACTAATTTACATAAACAAATATAGGATATGTGGCTTTTATGTCAATTTGTTATATTTTCTAAAGTGCATTTGAGGTAACAGGAATTATTTAGACAATTTAATACATAAATATTTGGTTAAGATTGCTAGATTATATACAAAAATGGACAATGACACATAACTTCAGAGGAATTTTTTCTTCTGAACAAAAATAATTGCATCTGTACTGGATATAAATCTATGAGTTAACAAGTAAATTTGCAGTCTGAACTTTCAGGTAATATTACATAGCAGAGTCAGCCAATTGTTCTTTTTCCTGGAAAATTAAGTAGTACTTTGGTGTCCCTTGTATTCAAACAATTATTTAGTATGATAAAAGAAGGATAGAGTCATCTCCTTGGCCTAATTGATGATTCTGGATTATTTTACTCAATAATGGCCAAGAAGAACAATTACTAATTTTTAAAATTAATCAGTCTGCTCCTAAGCAGACAACCTAGGTGCTGCCTAAGCCAATTAATCACATCACTTAGTAACTGCAACTGTGCAGTTAATCACTGCTAGTGATAATCCTAGTCTTTGGTCAGTGTTCTTTCCTTCTCTTACTTGACATTTTAGGAATTCTGACAGGATTGATTAACATAAAAATCGTGTTGCCTAATTAGAAGTACCCTTGTAATACACACACACAAAAATTAAATAGATATATTAGAAATAATATAATCCAATTAAACACCTAAGCATCTTTCCATAAGAACACTGATTGTTTCATGAGTCTTGAATTTAGTTTCAAAATTACACATCAAATGATAATACTAGAAGAAAAAGAGATATATATTGCATAAATGCAACAAATAAAATATTTAAAGTTATAACTTATGGTTCATGATTTGCTATAGCTGTCAAACTACTAAAGTCTAATATACCACTACATGTCATCAGCTATGAAATTGCCCAATAATTCTTCAACATTCTCATGAAGACAAATGGAGCCCTTGCACCAAAACAAAATTTGCAGGAAGATTTTATATTTTAAAAGATAATGATGATTTATAGGATTTTCTTTTAAGTCAAATGCATAATGGACATTAAACAAGATAAAAAGCAAATATCTGCTCTCTGGTTTGGCGATGTTTCAGCATCACAGAAGGAACCATTCAGATTATGGTATTCAGCATCAGCTTAAAATGGATGACAATCAAAATCACTCTGGGTGGAATACGGCTAAAAAGATGAGACAGAATAATATCTGAATTGGTAGGAGTAAATATTCAAGAAAATTCCAAGAAGGAATTGATGTAATCATTTGGTGATGTGGTTAGAAACATTCATTTACACAGGCAAAAATGAATAGAAGATTAGAAAACTGTGCTTATACCAAATTATGGTGTGAATACTGATCACCAAGCTAAGGGTTTTTAATTGAAGATTTTTTAAAAAAGGGTTCTAGTATTAAGGGATTAAACAGGATATTACTAAAGAGAGAATGTGAAGAGTCTCACTCTGAAAGGGACTGGAAAGAGAAAGCATGTAGGGAAAATAGCACAAGGATGTCTAGAAAAAGGGAAGTATCAGCATGAATCACAGAAAACAGAAGCATGGGTTTGAAACTGGGTTGGGCCAACAATCAACAAGAATTCAGAGGTCACCTTGGCAATTCACTCTCTCATATAACTGAAGATAATGTAGGCAACTCCATTGTTTAGAGATCTGGGTACTCAGAGTTGAAGACATTCAGAAACCTTTTAGAAGGGAAAGGCCTCCTCAACTCTTCCCATAGAGAACAATATCAATATCAATTCTCTCTCATAGCAAGTGGTACAATTTCTTGAGTCCTCCTTCTACACAAGAGGCTTACTTCTATTCTGTGAGCTCTTCAACCTTTTTAAAAGTAAAGGCTAGAAAATTTAAATCGACAAGGGTACTTTATAGACACCCCAGTAGTCTCCTTCTAGAAAATACACAGCACTTCAACTGGTTTCTTCATGCCATTCAATCAGTCACAAGCATTTGAGTGTTCCATTGTGGGAAGAAAAATATACAGGGCTATGTTAAGAGGGATATAAGGTAAACATCTGATCTTTAGAGCATAGAGTCACTTTAGGTAAAAAATGTGAAACTTTCATATCTTCTTTTAATACAAATATAAAAAAGAAAGGTGATTTTTGAAATGGTAGTTGTTTATAAATCAACACAAAAGTATAGGCATTGAATATTTACAAGCCCATTACTTTAGTCATATTTGGCAGGTATTGAATTTTTGATAGGTCCTTAATATTCGTAAAGCATGCTTTTGGCATAACACATGCAATTTAGGTGAGTTAATTTTAAAATAACTTTTATTCTTTGCTTTTTATTTCAAAATTATAGCTTGAAACTACATTAGTGTCATTCCTCTACAATTTAATGATTTTTAAAATCATTATCAGAAACGAAAACCTCAGGAGCCAGCTCCCCTGTCATATGGTATAACCAATTTAACAAATAGTCCTATCATATTCAGGCCTTCATATCACTACAAGATTATCAATACAGCTGGTGGATTTATTTTAAAGTGTTCTTCCTTCTTCCAGGGACAGTTTTCACAGATGGAAGCACCCTTCCAAGATAAACTCCAATCTGTTGCATTTAAAAAATATACGGGCTAAACTTCAGTAAGTTTGCATGTGTGAGAAGGGAGAATTAACATTACTTATATTTCTGGCTTGAGCTATCTAATGATGAGCATACTGGTGTACATTAATGGAACATAAAAATGTCTTTAGCAGCACGCACAGAAAACAGAGGCACAGAGAGCACTCTCACTCTCAAGCTGTCACCACTCACAATGTACAACCCATGAGAATTCAGATATCTGGCAAAGGTGACTGGAGATACAACATGAAGAGAATACACAGAAATGTCTGCCCTCATAATACTCACAATCACATTGAAACAAATGAGAACAGAGGAATAGGCTTGGTTAGTTTTATTCTCAAAAAATCCTGGTTTTATATCTTACATATACTAAATTTTAGTATATTTTAAACAATATAATTAGATTTTTAGAGCTATGAATTTAGTTTAACTGATCTCAATTAAACTAAAATGTGTAAGAAAAATACTATATAACTATGATAGAAAATAATTATTTTTCTTGCTCTGGAAAAAAACACACACACACACATACACTTACATTGCATGTACACTAAACGAACAGCCTTTGGAGTTACATACTCCTATATTTGAGTCCTGCATCAGTCATAATAAAACAATATGATGGGTTAAAGGAAAGGTGAGATCTATAAGCCTCAGTTTTACTAGTTGAGAAATGCAGATTCAAATGCCTTCTTCATTAGTCATAATTATATTACGTCTTTTTTTGAAACTGGTACAATGACGCTGATTTTATTATGTAGCACAGCAAATTTAATGGACATAAGTCACTACTCTAATCTCCCCCTTAGAAGTTCTCTCCCTAAAAAGTGATTTCTTCAAATGTTAATCCTATGAGTTTAAGACTTTAATATAAGGGAGCTTATGTTAGGAATTATTCAGAATAAGAAAGGCAGCAATGTAAATAATAGCAGAAAGTACAGAGAAAAATGGAATCATTAATTTACTAGGCTATAAAGAAATGATTTGAAGGTCTTAAAATTGGGATATATTACTTTATAATATATAAATATTACTTCTACTTCTGTTTTCCCATTCCCCTTCTCTATGTAATGGACTTGAGAAGTTACAATATTCCCCAAGAGTTACTCAAAACAACCTAGTGTATGTGTGTAGACATACTCAATCATTAATTATCAAATCATTAATTATCAAATATGTTAGATATAATTTGACAAGCACTACATATGCATGAAAAATCAGTATTGTCTCCAAATTCATCCTTTTCAGACTTCATTACCATTACTCAAATATAAACAACAAAAAACATTACCAATATTTGAGCCATTTTCAAATTAGAAGAATCATGCCTGAATGTTCTTCATCTGTATGACAGCCTTCTGATCAATGTGTTTGTATATTCATGATGGTCTTCCATTTTTCTGATGTGTATTTTATTAATGTCTTTATTTTATTAAGGTCAGAGATCATGTATAATTTATGATGCTTGCCTGTACATAGGAAGGACAGATACTAGAAAGAGTACTGATGACCATGTACTCAATAATCTACTAGTATAAGATGGAAAGAGTATAATATGTCTCATAGTTTTTGAATGACCTATTAAAGCCAATAATTTAAACCTAAGTTGTGAAAATGTAAAAGCACATTTTATCCAGAGAAAATAATAAAAATAAAATTCAATAGTTTTTATAAAAACTTTAAAGAGATTATAAGGTTTTAATTCCCAATGGGTTAAAAAGAAACATGAATATGGAAATAAGAGGTTACAAGATTAGTTTATTTAATGTATGACAGGATCTTTGTGATTTACCTTAGCTCATGATTTAATTAATTGACAACAAGGAGACAGGGTGGTTTTCTGCATCTAAAGACCAATTCAAACATATAAACGAAGATGTCAGAGCTAATGATCATTAGAACTAAGGAAAAAATTTTGTTTAGAATTCTATAAATATCATTTATAAATGTTTCACAACTTACAAGCAATGGAGAATGTCTTGAGAAATTATTGAAAGGTGAAGTGAGATTAACATTGCCAATTCCTCATTCATCTTACATTAAAAATGTTGAGGCTGGGTTGGTGGCACACATCTGTAATTCTAGCAGCTCGGAGGCCAAGGCAGGAAGATGAACAAAGCCATTCTCAGCAATTTAGTGAGGCACTAAGCAACCCAGTAAGACCCTGTCTCTAATAAAATACAAAAGAGGGCTAGGGCAAGGGATGCTCAATGGTCGAATGCCCCTGAGTTCAATCTGCTGTATGGCCCTCCTCAAATCAAAAAGTATTTCTCTATTATATTCAAAGATTAATTTTTCACTGGGGTTATTTTTCATTTCAACCAATTAAATAGTATATCTTCATAAAGAACCAGAATTATGGCTCAAATATGATTCTTTTTGCTTGAACAGATACACACACAAACACATACTACATATTAATAGTGCATTTGATTTCCAGGGTTTTGAAGTAGGAGTTGAGTATCTAAATATATTATTATACTTTGTGTATGTCTACCTCTTAATTGATATTATACAAAAGAATAAAGCTGCCCACAGATGCTACTAACTATTCATCAAATAACTGAGAATAATTTCATTTCTGATTTAATTTTAAATACACTGGTTGTAATGTTTGATAACAAAGAGAAAAACTGTAGTTTGGTGTCAGTGTTGGTTTTCTTGGTCTGTTTAAAAATTGTTATAAAAATAAAGATTCAGATTAATTAAAACACTTTGTCCTCAATAACAAATACATGTAATAGCAAAATTATACACTAAAGATAAAAATTGCTCAAATATTCTCACCTCAAACATTTAAAAAAGTAAACTCAGTTATTAATGAATATCATACGTATACAGAATACACAAATATACACATATGTACATATCTACGCCATGTATACACACACACATACATACATACACATACATACAATGATAATTAATGGATAGGAATACATTCCTCAAAAACTCTCCTTTCCAATTATACATGTAAAGATTATTAATAAACACATATATACTTGATTACTTGGTTATTTATGCCATTATTGACTGTAATTTCACACCATGATTTTTTTTTGTGATAAAAAACAGCATATTTCTTGAGGGTTTGCTCTTTATTGCTAAGAATATGAGAATTTTCTTAATTAACAGAATGCTGTGATGTATACTGCATGGTGTTATTATATCACACAGATACAAATAGATATTGCAATAAAGTATCTTCTCAAAGTCCATTTTAGTTTAAATCTATTACTACTTTCAAAAATATAATTAGTATTGATTGTAATAATTTAGTTAAAATTCTTTAATTTACCAAATTGGTTTTCAAAATGCTCAACTCAAGTTTCTTTAACATGAAGTCCACTGCGTTATACTTTAGGTTATAATGTTAGGCCTAACACTCCAGATGTTAGTAGTATTTTTAGAGTTTTGTTGATAAAAATATATTATTTATCCCTTTATATTTTAAAATTAATTTGCAAGCATATATACTTTATTCATGTAGATAGTGTAACCGGCAAAAGCACACTGGATAAGAATTCTGGAATATCCACTTACACATCCAAGCATCTATATAATCTGGGATAATTAGCCTTGCTGGATTTCAAATTTCTTTTACATCCAGTGAGATGATTAGCTAGATTAATAATCTTTTGGTCTAGATTCTATTACATTGATATTTACTTATTAATATTGGAAAAATATCTAATGTGTTTATATGTATATAAAGGTGGACATATATGTTTATACAGATTATTCTTGGTCTTGAGATACTAAAGAAAAAGTTACAATTTCAATTTAATTTACATATGTACATATTATACATCATTAGTCTATTTTCAAAATAATTTAAATAATTACAAAGGTATATCCATAAACAATATGGTATTACTTCTTTCATATAAAATTGACTTAAGACATACAAAGAAAATACTTTCTCACTTATGTGGACATTACTTTCCAACTCCACATTGCTTACATTTTGTAATTTACAATCAACTAAGATTTGCTAAGCCTTTTCAGGTTCAAACAACCACATATGGCAACTGAAACAAATTTGAAGAAAAGCAGTGACCATTATATCAACTATGATTAAAAGTAAAAATGTAACCTTCTAAAATATCAAAGACATATATTACCAAACAAAACAAGATAGATTTTGCATAAGCATGAATGATTCAATAGACAATGTTACACCCATCTATCTTGTTCAGCACATTAATTAAGACATGACATTTTGAAAATAATATCCAAGGCCATTATCTTTCACACTAGTAAATTTAGTATTGTACAATTTACCACATTCAATAATAAGAAGTTATATATTAAAATTAAAGACTGGATTCTAGAAATTCAGTTAATAATTGCATCAACTGATTAATAAGGCAAGATGCATTTACATTTGCATTAGTAATTTGAAATTAGTATTGTATTATGGTCTGAACATAGTGCTCAATAATAACTATAGAGTTTCAGTTTATAAAGTTAGTTTTATATGTAGAGAAAAGCTACACTATTATGAAAATATACATAATATTGATGATGGTTATAGCCAATAATAAAATAAATTACATAGCATAGTAATTAAAACAGCTTGGTCCTCTTTCATACAGATGGACAGAACAAGAGAATTGGAAAGATACTCAAATAATTATGTAAGTAAGTACATAAGTGGCATAAGTAGGTTAGTGTGGAAATGTATTAAAAACTTTTATATATTAACAAATGTTTATAGCAACTTTTAAACTTTTAAAACTATCAGCCATTTGGGAAAAAATAACTGGATCTTTCTTTCTTCATAACATAGTAAAAACTTAATGTAGGGTCTGCCATATATTACTTTGAAACCTCTCTGCTTAATTTTATTTTACCATTTAATTTAAACATTATTTTTATTATAAAATATATATGTTCACTGTAAGAAGTAAAATAATATTGGTATTCATGAGGAAAATATTGCCGCAGTCCGGCTGCAGCAAAATAACCGGGGGGTGACGAACAACTTGTGAACGTTGATACAGCAGGAGTAGGAGCCATTTATTGCAGGACAGGAGCAGTATTTATACATTCCACACAGCTTATCTAATTAGCATAAACTAGATACATCAGTCAACCAATAAGGAATCTCCACACTTAATGGCTAGCTTTTGTTACTTCTCAAACCACTCCCTCTGGCATTTTGCCAGGCACCATCCAGACTTGTTTACGAACTCTAACATTCCCCTGGCTAAATGCCAGGTGTCATTTTGACTTGTTTACAGACTCTAACATTTCCCCCTTTTGTTTAATTTAAATAACGACCATAGTGGTTTTTACAGAAACACCATAAATAACCTGCTACAAACAGAAAGGGAGGATACAAAATGCCACAATACCAAGCCAATTGATGGCTCCATGCAAGAAGCCCTTGGAAAAATTATACCAGCAATGACACTGTTAGCAAAGATACCGAGTTACAATTTGTTGTAGATTACAGTTTGTTGTCTCAGTCCAGGTAAAGCAGTGTCTCAATAGATTAACTCACAGTCCAGGTAAATCACAGTCCAGGTAAGTTCTGCAGGCAGCTAGCTTAAATCACAGTCCAGGTAAGTTCTGCAGGCAGCTAGCTTGATCCGAAGTCTCGTCTGTTTCTCAGCCGAAGTCTCGTCCGGTTTTCAGCAACACTGGAAATTCTTCCACCTTGGTCTTTACCGGCACTGGGACGAAGGCAGGAACTCCGGATGGCTAAAGAAAATCCTGTAGCATTCTACTAAGAAAACAACCTTCTGAACAATTTAGTACATTATCTCAAGGTTTTTTTGCATTTGAAATAAGCATTAATAGTGCTCATTACTCATCAGCTTCCAGGTGTGGGAGAACCATTGTAGCTTAGTTATTGGCATTGAAAATGACCAAACATCAGGGACACCAGTAGCATCTTCTGCTGGCTGTAGTGCCTGGGCAGCCCCAGATGGCCCTGGGGAGTGTCCCGGACTCAAACTGCTACTGGGCACAGGGAGCAAGAGCCTGCGAGACTGTGCCTCCAGGTCAGGTCTAGATTTGGGCTCGCGGCAGTGGAAGAGCCAGCTCCCCGGCCAGGAGGCGGGGAAGGGCCAGTCGCCGCCGCCTCTTGGAAAATCCTTGCTGCGCTGTGACCGGCTTGCACACTCGGCAGCCGCCTCTCCGCTTCACGCACCCTCCGGTAACGAAAAGTATTTAGTAATAGCCTTTTGCTGCAACTTTTTTCCTGATAATCCTTCTTCTTCTGAACTTTCTTTTTCTTTCTGACTAGAGTTCCTGGGCTCTTATCAACACATGCCCTAACTATTCTTGGTTCCACTGGGGTGCCTTCTTCCCTTAGTAATTTACTTCTCACCCCTTCCATATTTTCATCACAAAGACAATACAATACACTGAGACAAAACAAGACACAAACATACTGTATCAATCTTCTCCATTTTCTTGAAATGACCATTTTTCCTCTCGCCCTATCTGCCTAGGGACGAGCAGATTGCCCCCGTCCTATCTATGGACGGGCAGCTTTTTTTCGTCACTTACCCCCGAGTGTCCCGGGGCTCCCCGTAACGGGCCACCATCTGCCGCAGTCCGGCTGCAGCAAAATAACCGGGGGGTGACGAATAACTTGTGTACGTTGATACAGCAGGAGTAGGAGCCGTTTATTGCAGGACAGGAGCAGTATTTATACATTCCACACAGCTTATCTAATTAGCATAAACTAGATACATCAGTCAACCAATAAGGAATCTCCACACTTAATGGCTCGCTTTTGTTACTTCTCAAACCACTCCCTCTGGCATTTTGCCAGGCACCATCCAGACTTGTTTACGAACTCTAACATTCCCCTGGCAAAATGCCAGGTGTTATTTTGACTTGTTTACAGACTCTAACATTTCCCCCTTTTGTTTAATTTAAATAACGACCATAGTGGTTTTTACAGAAACACCATAAATAACCTGCTACAAACAGAAAGGGAGGATACAAAATGCCACAATACCAAGCCAATTGATGGCTCCATGCAAGAAGCCCTTGGAAAAATTATACCAGCAATGACACTGTTAGCAAAGATACCGAGTTACAATTTGTTGTAGATTACAGTTTGTTGTCTCAGTCCAGGTAAAGCAGTGTCTCAATAGATTAACTCACAGTCCAGGTAAATCACAGTCCAGGTAAGTTCTGCAGGCAGCTAGCTTAAATCACAGTCCAGGTAAGTTCTGCAGGCAGCTAGCTTGATCCGAAGTCTCGTCTGTTTCTCAGCCGAAGTCTCGTCCGGTTTTCAGCAACACTGGAAATTCTTCCACCTTGGTCTTTACCGGCACTGGGACGAAGGCAGGAACTCCGGATGGCTAAAGAAAATCCTGTAGCATTCTACTAAGAAAACAACCTTCTGAACAATTTAGTACATTATCTCAAAGTTTTTTTGCATTTGAAATAAGCCTTAATAGTGCTCATTACTCATTAGCTTCCAGGTGTGGGAGAACCATTGTAGCTTAGTTATTGGCATTGAAAATGACCAAACATCAGGGACACCAGTAGCGTCTTCTGCTGGCTGTAGTGCCTGGGCAGCCCCAGATGGCCCTGGGGAGTGTCCCGGACTCAAACTGCTACTGGGCACAGGGAGCAAGAGCCTGCGAGACTGTGCCTCCAGGTCAGGTCTAGATTTGGGCTCGCGGCAGTGGAAGAGCCAGCTCCCCGGCCAGGAGGCGGGGAAGGGCCAGTCGCCGCCGCCTCTTGGAAAATCCTTGCTGCGCTGTGACCGGCTTGCACACTCGGCAGCCGCCTCTCTGCTTCACGCTCCCTCCGGTAACGAAAAGTATTTAGTAATAGCCTTTTGCTGCAACTTTTTTCCTGATAATCCTTCCTCCTCTGATAATCTTTCTTCTTCTGAACTTTCTGTTTCTTTCTGACTAGAGTTCCTGGGCTTCTATCAACACATGCCCTAACTATTCTTGGTTCCACTGGGGTGCCTTCTTCCCTTAGTAATTTACTTAACACCCCTTCCATATTTTCATCACAAAGACAATACAACATTTTAAGACAAAACAAGACACAAACATACTGTATCAATCTTCTCCATTTTCTCGAAATGGCCATTTTTCCTCTCGCCCTATCTGCCTAGGGACGAGCAGATTTGCTCCCGTCCTATCTATGGACGGGCAGCTTTCTTTCGTCACTTACCCCCGAGTGTCCTGGGGCTCCCCGTAATGGGCCACCAACTGCCGCAGTCCAGCTGCAGCAGAATAATCAGGGGGGTGAAGAACAACTTGTGAACGTTGATACAGCAGGAGTAGGAGCCATTTATTGCAGGACAGGAGCAGTATTTATACATTCCACACAGCTTATCTAATTAGCATAAACTAGATACATCAGTCAACCAATAAGGAATCTCCACACTTAATGGCTCGCTTTTGTTACTTCTCAAACCACTCCCTCTGGCATTTTGCCAGGCACTATCCAGACTTGTTTATGAACTCTAACATTCCCCTGGCTAAATGCCAGGTGTCATTTTGACTTGTTCACAGACTCTAACAAAATATAACTTCATTTCTCCCTACCCCAAAATGAATCAACCAGGAAACAAAACTTAAATTGTGATATCATCATTAATTATACAGAGATTGTTTTTTTCCCTAAAAATTACATCATACTATTCATATTACTATGCAACTTGTCTTTTTCAACGTAATAGGAAAATCCCTTCTAATAAAAAAAATACAATACAGTTTTAAGAACAGCCTCATAACACTCCTTAATATAAACATAGCCTAATATATTCTCCTCATACTGGAATTATTGTCAGTTTTTTTGCTACTTCAAATGAGGCTACAATTGCTTCAGGTAACATCTTTGTACATATGCCCATTTATGTAGCAGTGTTTCTATTTCTTTAGGCAGAATACATAATAAAACCATTGTTGATAAGTCTATTTTTTCATAATTTCATAATTTTCAAGCATATATTCATTTTAAGAGAGTTTTGTTTCATTCCTGCTGAACAGCATAGGATGTCATTAAATTTTTTATCTTAAACTATATGATGAGAGAAACTGATGTCTTGTTATGTTTAAATATTAGGTGGTCCTCAAAAACTCATGTGTGAGACAATGCAAGAAGGTTTATAGGTGGAAATTGGGTTATGAAAGTCTTAACCTAATCAGTTATTTAATACATTGGGAGGCAAGTCATGGGGGGGGCATGTCTTTGTTATATATTTTGTGAATTGAGCTTGGTCTCTCTTTGCCTCTGTGTTGTGATATTCTGACCACTTTCCTCTGCCACATTCTTCGGCCATGATGTTCTGCCTTACCTCAGGTCCCAAGAAGTGAAGTCAGCCACCTATAGAATAAGACCTCTGAAACTGTAAGCCCCAAATAAACTTTTCATCCTTAAAATTATTCTTCTCAGATCTTTTGGTCATAGCAGCAAAAAAGCTGACTAAAACATATTTCATCCTTTGATTTACATTTTTTATCTAATATGGATGTAGGACAGCCTTAATATAGTTACTAAGCACTTACATTACTTCTTCTATAATCTTATAATGTTTGCTCATAGTTATCTTAAATTTATCATACAAATTTTCAGTAACTCTGATTAAAAGGGATGACAACACTTGGTCTAAAGCGAGCATGTAAAATAATTCTTCAGATGGTTTCAAGTCTGGTTTTCATTTTAAAAGACTTTTTAAAATTTATCTAATAAAGCTTGCTCTCTTACATGATTTAAAGCTTCTAATATTTAAAATCTTTAACATAAATACTTTATGTTTATATGTCTACAGTTGGGTAGTATAGACAAACTGATGTGTACTTAGGATGATGACCTGATTATCAAGTTTGTAAAAGTCAAAATTATTAGAGTAACTTATTTAAACACCATTCATTTCCACTAAACTCACATATACATTCTCTTCATTATACATTATGTACTCATATTTACTTCATTCCATTTATAGACTTTCACCTCTCCCAGATCTGTGTACTCTGTACCAACACTACAGTGTTTGTATTATATTAGCTTTATCTTGAGTATCAATATTTGATATGGGAAATCTTTGTTTTTGTGTTTTGTTTTTTACTTTTTGCTTTTTAAAAAATTTCTTTCTTCCATATACCTTTCCAATCACTATTACAATATTTTGTAGAAACTTCCACATTCTATGCTTGTAAAAATTGAGGTAGACTACTCAATTATTCTTTAGTATTTTTGTACTTTTCCATTGAGAACCTGTTATTTGCTAATTTTTAAAATTAAAATTATAAGTACAGTATTTAAAAAAAAATCTCGAATGAGCCCTTAAGTAGGCATGTCCAAGGACTGAAGATGACAAGGCAGTAGCAAGTAAGCCAGAGAAACAACTAAAATCATCTCAATGATATTTGCGAAAGCTGGTGAACACAAGCTTCCATTCTCAGGGCCTCTTAAAACCCAAAGTTGTAAAGTCACCCAAAGTTTGAGTCCAATATAAAACTTCACCATAAAGTCAGGACTGCATAAACCTCCATCACCAAAAAGATAAAATAAACATAGTACCCTATTACCTGAATTTGTAAAGAAACCTTCCTGTCTTAAAATTGGAACTGAGCAAAGAGGGGAAAAACATCTTCACAAATTCATAATAATCCAGTCCTCTATTATATTTTTGGTTTAATTCCCAAATCTGGCTGATTAACAACAACAAGCAAGTAATTTAGTTTATATGGTTTCAGGAAATTTATAGTAAAGCTACTGCCTGACAGAAGCAAATACCAGTCTTGTCTAAAGAAATACACATTTGTCACAGTTCTTAAAGAATTTAACGAGAGTTTCAAATAAGATGAGTAAACAACAACAAAACAACAAAAAATGTTAAACATACAAAAGCAGAATGATGAGTGTAGCCAAGAACAACATAGGCTGTATAAGGAGCCTCATGGGAACTCTTGGTGGTGAAATTATAGAGTCTAAACATAAGTAATTTTATGTATTTTTAAAAGCAGTAGTTTGAAAAAACAAAAGGCCAGATTAAAAATAAATATAAGAAAGAACAATTTAAATACAAAATACAGCAGAATCTCAAAACTCAGTGGACCATTTAACAACATTGTAAACCATTGAAGAATTAGTATAGCTCAAAACAAAAATGAAGGAAGTGATCTAGATGAATGATCGATAGATAAGCTAAGTCACAAAGAAAAAAGTAATATTTAAATTTATATCTAATAAGATTTCCATAAAGATCAAAGTGGGAAGGAATGAGAAATTTTCCCCCAAAAGATGAAAGACATCAACTCACATATTCAATAATCCATAAAACTAACTAGGATAAATAAAATGAAATTTAGATTTAGATAAATCATTGTAACACTGTTGATCACCAAAAACAAAAAAGATTTTTAAAATAATTTTTCTTCAAAAATACTGCCCTTAAAGCAGAGATTGACTTCTGTTCACCTTCCAAGCACAGCAAAGGATGACAGAAGACATTGGAAGAATAGTTTTCTTCCATGAGATGAAAGAATAACTGCTAACTGAATTCTATAGATTAAGTTATTTTCAAATTTAAGGAAAAACAGTTTCAGCAACAAAAACTAGAGCAGTTTGGTAACAACACACCCTCTCTTAAGAAAAAAATTAAGTATTCTAAGCAAATATAAATGGCTTCCACATGGAAATTCCAAGATTGAAACCAAAAAAACATAAAAATTAGAAAAAATGTGAATAATAATAAACAATAAAGCTAATCCCCATTGACTAAATAAAACATTAATATTCTCCTCAAGTTACAAAAGGAATAGAATTAATGTGCACAAAACATTATCCTTTGAAATGTAAAAAAGAATTCCACATATGTGATGCCAGAGACCCACTTCCAGATTAAAACCCTAAATGACATAAATTCCTAACATACTAAATACCTGACAGCTCATCTGTAATGGAAATTTGCACACAAATTTAGAGCCATTTATTTAAACCATAGGGTTCATTGGATTCTTCAGGTTACAAGCTGTGTACCTGGAAGAATCTAACAGTTTTTTAAAAAGTTTTGTTCTTAAGCTCCCTCTCTTAGTATATAGTAGGTAGACTTCTGTCAGTCTTCTTGAAATGGATAGAGATGCTCTACATTTTAGAGATACATATGAGAGAAGTGGCCTTGTATACCAAAGGAAACTTGAAATCTTATAACTACTTTTTGTTTCATATGTCTAAAATATTTATATTTTAGAAGATTTTTGGGTGATGAACTATGAACTTCCTAACATATTATCATCTGCTCTTAAGTTTCTGATATAAATTCAAAAAAGTCCAATCAGTTTACACAATAGATTATGTCTTCAGACATTTATTTCCAGGCACTGAGGAGCCAACCAAAATTTATTGAGCAAGGAAGTAATATAATTACAGCTATCCTTTAGACAATTCTGGAAGTGGTCAACATTTTGTTTTGTAAGAGTATAAACCACTTAACCACTGAAATTCAAGAGTAAATCTAAAAGAATGTACCATATCTTTCAAAATAAATTTTTTTCTGCTTTCTCACACTTGTGTGATACATAGATCACATATGCACACACATTTTTATGAAGATCATTTTTTTAAAGAAATACTTATTATTATCAGTACTATTTCTTAATCAATTCTACTGGTGAGATTTTGTTGTCCTGGTTTCCATTTACTTTCATTAAGAATCCATTAGAACAAAGAGCTTTTTATTTTACATTGAATTAAAATCCATTTAAGTAGGATTTTCTCTAAAATGTACTAGTAAATTTATGTCTATATAAGAGTCACACAAATCTGAGTACACATTAGTGGAAAAACCAGTGTTTTCTAATTTAATATAATAGTTTTTCTAAAAAAAAAGAACTTATCACTAGTGTTAAATAAAGGACCATGAAAATCAAGAATGCTTAAAAACAGACATTTTTTCCCCACTACATATATAGATTGACCTCATGTATTCATATATAAAATAGTGTTTCTTAAAAGGAAAACTATCAAGAAATATAGCCCAGTATTCACAGTTTGATGAATCTGAAGCATGTACTTCCAATTGAGAGATACAATTACAAACAACAGTCTGCACAAAAGAAACAGAGAAAAACTGACTGAGGAGGCACAATAGAATTGAGTGTACCTTTCGAAACTGGAGCTGTAATCCAGTTTGTAAGAAAATAAAGAATGGAAGTATTGGCCTAAACTCCACTGAATCACAGAAGCCTAACACAATACAACACAAGTGACATCCCTTTCTCAAAGAGGAGCAAGGCTCATTGAGTCAGGCAATTCAATTACCCTCTCACCCTGAAAAGAACACCCCCTGTGCTGAGGTCCACTGGCAGAGCAGTGTGGGACAGCCTCCACTGTACACAGCCAGTAAATACCCAAAAAGCTGCAGGCTTCAAAGAACAAGAATCTTTGACCTTTTATGATTGCTCTGGTGATTCTCCAACAAAACAGTGCTTACAATAGTTTCTTAAATGCCTGACAAAAGATTATATTTTCAATTAAATATCTTCAAATCTCTTATATTCATATGGAAATCTGTTTAAATAAATATCTAAGCACAATGCTTCATTAGGTAGTAAAGAATGTGGACAAATTAATGAAATGAAAAGAGGTTTTCCTAAAATAGACATGGTTCTGATCTTGTTTAAACATTTCAAAAACTTTTCAAAGAATATCATTACTCCCTCTTTGTTACTTGTCCTATAAGTTTGTATAGATCTTGAATAAGTAAAGCAAATAATTTGTCATAAGGTAACTGATTTTTCAAATATCTAGGGAAAAATTGGTTAGCAGGATCTTCAAAGATCCACCATAATTCTCACATCACCAGGTCTGATATCAGGACAGTTAACTTGGAAACATTTTTAGTCAAAAACATTTTAGGCCTCAAACTTTGGATATTTTCCTTCACTCCTTTTCTAATAAGATGGTTATAGAGTAAGATTTCATATATATTTCACAAAAAAATGATTTGTTTTCATATAAGACAAGTCTGTGATGATGAATATTTGGGACACCTGAAGTTTATAAAAGAGATCTCATCCCAGAATGCATCTTCTAAATTATAAACCAAAAATAGAAAACTTATGATTTCCTGCTATTTATAGGACTAAGTCTGATATGTTGAGCAGGTTGCTCAAATATTTTACAATATAATCCTATCCAATTGTCTTGTCTCTTTCCCACCATTCTTTCTCATGTAATCTAAGCCATGTTCTACCAATGCTGATTTATTACATTTCCTCAAAAAAGTTAGGAATTAATTTACAATCTAGCATTTCCACATGCTAAATACTTTTCCTGGGTTGCAAGGATTGCATCACCAACCACCTTGAATTATAAGAAGTAATTTAGTGTTGTTGTTGTTTTTTAATGTGTGTGTCTTAACTTTTTTAAACTTCTAAAAGAGTCACAGGAAAGACTCCTTGTTACCCAGAGGCCAGCACTGTGCTTGGCAATTAGGAGGTGTTCAATAAGTAACATCAACAACAAAAATGGAAATCACTTCTATAGTATTTACATATTGACTTAATAGGGAAATTACTGATTCTATGTCAACAAAATAATTCTTAAGTAATTACTACATTAGACACTTTTATATATAATTATTCAGTATATACACTACTTCATAATTCCATCATAATTGAAAATAAAGAAGTAAGAAATTTTTCCCAGGGTTAATATTAAGTATTCATCTATAAATTCAACCCAGATGTCAAATCCTAATAAGTGTGACCCTGCAGATTAATGTCATGCCCCAACACCTAAGTAATAACTATCAATTCTTTTGAAATCCTAGCCGTATAAATTTTTCTATCATTTCCCCCCTAAAATATTTGTTATAAATAATTGACATATAAATAAATAATCTTTATATCTAAGAAGGTACCTAGTTGTTGAAGAAGGACTTTGTGGACCTTTACTGACATTTAGAATGTTAGTGGTTATCCTTGTAAAAGGAATATCTGTTAACTTTAGGGAGACTTTCTTCAGCATTTGCTCATTTGTTAAAGGATACGACAGTTGGCCAAGAGCTCACAGTGTTCTTTTCACAAAGACAATAGGTACTATTAATTATTTAATCAATCAACCATTCACTCAGTGAGTAGAAACAAGGCTCAGCCTTCCATTGACTTAAAAAGATAGAGAGATTAAAATCCCCTTTATTCTATTACTGATTATAAAAGCCTATTTCCTTATGTTTTTTTTTCTTTTTAGTTTCAACTCTGTCTCTATAAATTATCCCAAATCTTAAACAAATTAACTGAATTTCAGTAAAAGGAAAAAGTCCATCCCTTAATGTACCTTAGTATGCCAACTTAATACAAAAGCACATTTTAAAATAAAGAAGTTTTACAAGTTTGAAATTTGTTTTGATGATCAATGACAATTCCTATCTGTAAGCATTCTGGAAGCTTAAACTAAAATCTATTCAATAAATGTCTTGCATGAAAAAAGCACATAAGAGCTGGGGTTGTGGCTCAGCAATAGATCACATGCCTAGCATGTGTGAGGCTCTGAGTTAGATACTCAGCACCACATATAAATACATACATACATACATACATACATACATACATACATAAAGGTATTGTATCCACCTACAACTAAAAAGAAATATATTTAAAAATATTTTTTTAAAGCCCATTAATTTCAACTATTTTTAAGTCAAAAATCAACAAATAGCATTTTCATAGCAATTAAATCACAACTTTGAAGAGCTTAATTAATAAAGTGTGCCACATTTGCAAGTGGCTATAGGTATCATATTTTAATGTTTCAACCAAATCTACTGTTTTGTGATTTGACCAATGTAATAAAAAAGATAAAGATCAAATGCTGTTATTAATTTATTGTGCCACAATAAATCTGAATTTACCTTGTTTGCAATACTTGTGATGAATGATTTAATATCAAGATGAGTTGGACAGCTCTTCTGACAGGGAGCATCTGCACATTTCAGGCATCTAGGGGAAAAAAAAATAACTGTGTTAAGATAACTACAAAGCAACTGACAGAATCTTTAACATATTTTTTACCCTATACTCATTCAGAGTTAATGCCTACTAAATATAAGTAAAATCATTCTACTTTTAGGTACAAAACTTTTTAGGCAGTAAAGTAAATCTATAGTGTCTGTTTTTTACCTTTTGCACACCTCCTGAGCACCACTCTGGCTAATAACTGTTCACCTTCTCAGAGCCTTCTAGAACTAATGTGCATCATTCACTTACTCATTTCCTATGTCAATCTTATTTTGTTTCCTTACTACACTGACCATGATTAGGAGTAGTTCTTTCTAATAAGGTTTGCATATCTGAATATCATAATTGTTATACAGATGCAAAGGTAAATTCTTTTTTTACCACCTACAATCTTTTCTTCCTCCCTTCTTCTCTTCCTCATTCTAGCCAGCTCACTCTTTCCTACATTTTTCTAACTTCTTTCAAGGTGCATCTCATTTACATAACAACTGGATTATGCAACACTTGCTTCCCAGACCCACCCCACCATCTTCTGATCCAAAGCATTTATTTCCCCAACTGCCTTTCCTTCAGATGTAGAAAACACTTCAAACAAGGTCATGACCCCTTCTAGTGGCAGTCCACATTCAATTACAGGTCAATGAGGGTGTTAGAGACCTAGACTCCTTACCCCCAGTTCCTAGTCTGCAGGATCTAAAGAAATCTTAGTGTCCAATCCCACTTCCTTCACTATTCTACAGATGTTGACTTTCAAATAAAGCTTCTGAATTCCAATCCTATATCAGAATATTAATTTTGGGGAAATGACCAGAGATATACTCAAACTTCAGAGCACCCAAGAACCACCTCGGAAGCTTGATATACATCATGCATTCCACAGCATAGCTCTGGTGAGTCTCAGCTATTGGCTGAGAATCTACATTTTGACAAAAAGACCTGGAAGGTTATTCTGACAGATGTCGTTAGAACCATATTTTGAGAAGCATAACGCTATAATTACTCCTTGAGGACAACTAAAACCACTGGCTAGAACCATCCTTTATTTGTGTAGTATGTGTATATTTACTCTTTCACTAACTCATTAATGAATTTTTAATGAAACCCTGTGCTTTAGTTTGAGTGTGTCCACCAAGTGTTCATGTGTTGGGAGTTTGGTCCTCTCCATGTGATGGTGTTAGGTGATAGTGTGGAAACTTTTTAAGAAGGTTTAGGGGGAAATAATTAAGTCACTGAGAGCTCTGGTCTCAGAAAGAATTTACATAGTTCATGTGGAATCCTGATTAGTTCTTGCAAGAGTGTTATCATAAATTAGCAAGCATGGTCCCATCCCAGTCTCCCTCTGGCTTTCTGTCTTGCCATGTGATCCTTCCTTCTCACATACATTTTCACTGTGATGCCATCCATATAAGACCTTACCAGAATTTCACTGTTTGGATGTTCAACCTCCCAAACTGTGAACTAAATAAACTTCCTTTTTGTTACACATTACCTAATCTCAGATAGTTCTTCAGAGTAACAGAATATAGACTAATACATCCTGTATGGCAGACCCTGGGACGTAAAAATATAAAACTAATGAAAAGACCACCTTACTTCTGCTGTCATGGAACTTGAAGTTTGGAGGAAGTAGAAATATATATACATTGATTATAGTATATACTGCAATGCCAGCGTTGCAGTATATACTATAATCAATGTAAATCAGTGAAAAAGAGAATGCTAAAGGAAAACAGGAGATACAATAATCCTAGAGGGAGTCAGGAAAAGCTTATTGAGAGTAATAATACATAAGTGAAAGCTAAAGGAATGAACAGACCTTGCAGAAACAAATGATGGCTGCATTAGAGTGTAGGGTCACTCAAGAGAATGACTCAAAAATAGAAACAATATATGTCAGGGATTGAAAAGAAAAGAACACACCAGGGTAAGGGAAGTAAAGGAAGTTAGTTTGACTTAAGGGAGAATGGTCTTAAAGAGAAACTAGGCTGCAGATATACAGCTTAAAAAATGGACAGCTGTCTCATGTTTCAGAAGACCACAATTCTCCCAGAACTTTCACTGAGAAAAAATCCTACATTACTCAGTGACAAAGGTGACTAGCTAGATCATTATCTATCAACTTCCATGTGCAAAAACCTGGGTTCATTTTCTTCAAGAAAACAATACCATTCTCTGTCACTCTTTTGTGAGTAAGAGTACTTTTCATTGTCTGAACCAATTTCTCAGTACCTAATTAATATCTTGTTTTTAAATCTGATCTCTTTCCTCTGGTTTGTGCCCTTAGCCTTCTCTCTAAATTAAATTTTACACAATGAGAACCAAAGCCTTTTCATAAGCAATTGTCCTCTCTGAAATGCAGTCATTAAACCTCTCCCCTATCATTTCTCTAAATGGCATTGTTAGATTCACATCTATCATTTAGCTGGATTCCTATCTACTCATACTTACATTTTTTTTTTTTTTCCTGAAACACTGTCACTGAGCTCAAAAAAGAATTTCCGGAAAGTGTGATCCTCAGCATGTATTGCAAAACAATGTAAAAAGAGGCATAGCCTATTTGGTCCGTGATGTTGAATTGAAGTGATTCTTATGTGTGTTACTGTCATGTGGATAAATAGGTTAAGCATAAATCCATTGAAAGAATTTCCTATTAACGTAGTAATAACAAGGCTAAAAAATTATCAAATAATGTGTTGTCTTAAGTATTTTTTTAATTTATAAATTTTTTAACAGTTTAAAAAAATCTGCCACTACACAAGAATAAAGATACAGACACTCACATGCACACACACACACACACACACATATATACACACACAATGCTAGATAACATCATATAGATTCTGATTATCCCTAATGAAGTCACAAGTTTTCTGCTTTTCTTTTTTCTAACACTCAACTTGAATAATAAGGCAATTAAAAAATAAACTTATAATGTCAGCAGGTATGAGTGAACTAAATTAATATGCAGCATATTTTTCTGTTCATCAGAGAAATCTTAAATTCAACATAAACAGATTCACTTAACAGCACTGACAATGTAAGGATTTTTAGTTGTGGTTATTAAGCTTCTTTACCAAATAATTCTCCTTTTATTATTGAGCTAGTTCACAAATAACAGCTGTTGGAAATGTCAGATGTTAATGAGGCAGGGCAACGCAAACCTGAATTGTAGCATTCTTTTTTTCTTTGGTGCCATGAATATGCCAGAATGGGCAGACTCTGATAATAATACCATCTTGCAATTCTCTAAGCGCTCTGCAGACTAAAGTGCATCAGGCTGCCATTAATCCCACTTATCACTCTGACAGCTCAGTAATTACACTACTGCTATAGCCAGGTAGTCCTAATAAAATATCAACCACTGCACTGGAATGCATACTGGTGAGATGTTTTATTAAACTTGGGGGGGGTGATCATCAAGTGACATTATTGTTGACCTATTTTTCTATTTGACAATAAATTATCCTTTGACCATGCCATAATAGATATTACAGAGAGCATTTACTGTACCAAATCAGAAAGGTACTGCATTACAATGATGTAGGCAAATGGTGTAAATAAAATAGCAGAAATGCATGTCAGAATGTTATTACCTAAATTGCTTTAAATGATTGATACCATGAAAAATCACAGACACAGTACTTAGGGGAATATGTCAACAATTATTGTAAACCACAGTTCTACATAAATTTTTCCTTGGAAGAAATATTTAAATTACACTTGTTTTTATCTTCAATCATTTAATTCCTCTTTTACCTTGCAAAGTTACTCTTTTATAATGCAATTTACTTTGAAATACATTGTTAGTCAAAAGTTCAGATAAACAATTATATAATATTTTAATTCCCAAGTAATTACACTTATACTAAGAGAAGTCTATTAGATTATTTTTAAAAATCAATGAAAGATCTTAGATATTTTTACTACTAATAAACTTTTTCATTTCCATATTGTACAACTATAGATTTTATTAAAAGCAAAGTGTATAATTATTAATCAATATTAATCTTTCATGATTCAACATGGCCATAAAAATATATGAAATCTTTAGCACAGCTACTTAAAGGACAAAAACTATTCAAGATATATGTATTCAAGATCTTTCTCTAGGGAGAGGGAATGATTCCTCTTCCCCAGTATCAGTGAGATTGGACAGTTTTACTCCATAGTATAACACTGAAACATATTATATTGAGTAATGAAATAAGCAACATTTCATTCTCAACACATCTGAGGACATATTCCTGCTTCTTTTATTGGCGAGCATCCACTGTATTTGGACCTGCAACCTATGCTTGTTAAAGAATTTAATACTCCATGAGTTTAAATGACTTAATTAATTTCTGAAACACCACCCACACACCCACCCTACACACCCACATATACACACTAATCACACCTCACACACCCTCACTCATGTATCTAAATGGAAACCTTAAAAGTCATTTTGCACTGTACTGCTTTTGCTAGACATTGGTTTAATTGATTCAGCACTGTTTAATCCAAGTATGTATAATCTATATCAATCTACACATAATGGAATTGGGCAAGTTAGTGTTTAAATTTAAACAAATTTTATGGGTTCTTTTAGTTACACATAACATTAGGATTCATTCTGAAATAATTATAAAAGCTCACCACAATTGTGATGCCTTCACATTTTCGACAGCTGTTACATGATGCTCAATACACTTTGATCCTTTACAGACCTTAGAGGGAACTGGGTGACAGTACTGACAGTTTTTATTATAGCTTTCCTACTACACAATAATCTTATTTTACCTGGACTATTTCCCCAGTAGTGTCATAAACTCTTTGATTTATATTGAGCATCCTTTCAGGTTTCATAGAAAAAGAACATTCTTTTTTGTAGTATATCCATACACTGTGTAAATTATCTTTTCAATTTTTGAAACACCTGTTGTATGCTTATCTGCATGTTAGTGAAGCCCCCTTAGGAAAGGTAACAAAAAGGTAATGTACATTAGTCAAAGATAGCTTAGAAGTAAGCTTTTCAGCATATTTAAAACTGAAAAAAAAGCCATATTTTGTGGCTTATTTGCAGGCCATTTAAAAAATAATATAATTATAATAGTACTATTGATATGTAGATTTATATTTGATTCCTATTAAAGATGTGAAACAGAAAGTCAAACAGTTTAATCCATAAATAAGTTATTTATTGCTATGCAATTCTCAGTAACTATGAAAACATAACATTTATAAAAACATGTGAACTTATTAAAGGGCGTATGAATTAAGATTTGGGTTAGATTTTACTTTCTACAATGCTATAGGGTTTGTATATTTTTTCTTTTACTTTTTTTGTTTTTAGCAATGAGCATGGATAACACAAAATTTTTACAAATAAAATGCAAATGTTGATCATCAATCAAAATCATTTATCTTGTGTAATTTTTATCTTTTGCCTTGTTCATATGATTAATCTGGCAAAACCAAACCCATGGTGCTCCCATACACTTATTCTCTCTCAAAACATTTTCCAAAGTCTTACAAAGGAGCTCATTAAGGGTTTTAGTAGATGACCACAAGGGAATCTACTAATCAGGGGCTGGTGGCTCACAAAGCTAACAGAATAAAGGGTCAGGTTCTCTCAAAGAAACAGAGTGGGTGACAGGACAGGTGCTGGAGCACTCACTTAATTAAAACAACTATGAAGACAATAACTTGCCCTTAAAATTAAGGGACAGCATTCACCTATAATAAAATTTAGAAACAAGTTTTTCCATATTTTAGCATTCTGCATATAAAGGAGCAATAGGAATAATTCAATTCAAAATTACTAAATAATAACTATATTCTAAATTGTGTACTGGTGAAGGGGAAGACTTAGTGATTCCTACTTAGATGAAGGTGATTTAAAAATATACTGAACTTCCTTCATGGGAAAGGCTTTCAATAGAGTTTTTTACATAGTTTTAAAAAAATCTCACACACACACACACACACACACACACACATATATCACATTTATCTTGACTTAAATTTAAATTTCTATTTGCTCACTTATCAAAATCTATGTGGATCACCCAAAGTAAAACGAAAATTTATTCGGCTCACTTTTTTTTCAAAACGTATTCTATACAATCCTGGTGATATTTTAGAGAGCCTATATGATTGTGACAGTCCTACTTTAAGGGAGAGTCTTGTCTGGGCCTTGTCTGTTTCATTCCTCCAGCTCCAGCCTTAACATCTGTCCCACACAAGAACCCTGCTTATATGTATTAGGACCCTGCAGTCACATCCAACATGTGCATATTCTAACAAGACTTCCCATTCTGGAAAAGCCATACTTCAAATAAGCTTCAGATTTAGCTCAGGTGTCTCTCCTGGAGCCTCCTGGCTGTCTTTGGTGGTATCATTATGATCTCTCCAAGTATCCTGTGAGTTCTTTATCAAAGTTATGATCAGACTGAACAGCAACAGCTACTTTACTTTTCTGGTATCTCTCCTACGTCCTCCTCCTGTGAGAAAATGATTGGTTCCTTTTGTCTTTGGGGTTAATCTTCTTGGGAATAGACTAATTTGAAATCAGATGAAAGAGATAGCCAGAAATTTTGCAATAATCTAGTTTCGGCTTTCAATGTTTGGAAGAATTATTCTTCTACTTGTTCTTCAAACTTATGTAAACCATATACTAGTATAATGAAAAAAAGCTCTTTATTTCATTTAATAAATTCACATGTAGGGTTACTCTACACTAGAACTGCTCTATGTGTTTTATAAATATTAACTCATTTAATCTTTATAATCATTCAATAGGTATAAATATTAACTCATATCTTTATCAATTATAAAAACTTCACAAATTACATACCATTACTATTATAAGTTTTTTTAAAATAAATATACTAAAGTAAAATTTTCCTTCCACGATTTAGGACTAAATATTTTATTACCAATTTTAATTCTGATGATCATCATAAAGTTAATTAAGTTCTACTAAATGTCCACGATTCCTAGTTTGCTCTACCATTTCTATTTAATTCTAAGATCCTCATAGTTTACTGTAATATCAGAGCTTGCTTCAATTTGTGAAATCCATATATAAGACTCTGATCCAGGTTTGACTTAATCTAAAGCCTTTAAATACAATTATTTCCTTGCCCAATAATTCTCATAATGATAGACAGCGATGTCAGAGAACTTCAGAAAGTTTTCTATTATAATATACTAAAATCAGACATGTCACAATCATAATTATAATATAGCAGAGATGGCTATTTTAAAAAATGAGTTAACAAAAACTCCACATTTATTTAGGAGAAGCCAGCCAATAATACTTACATATCATGCTATTATTTGCAAAGTATTTTCTCATATGTAAATTACTTATATCAATCAATAAAATCAACATTTCCAGTAGAAATACTAGACAATAAAAAATCAAGGTAATTAGAAACCACGTATACAAATCACAATATGGGCCAATAGTCAAAATAAAAATTTATATTTAACATCTATAATAATGACTAACCTTAAACTATGTCCCTATATACAATGACTTTCCCTATACAATATGTGTTGTGGCAAAACACTGATAAAACCAAACTTGTTCCCATCAAATCTGTTTTGCAAGTTACTGTCACTTCACACAAAGTTTTCTATGAAAATGATCAAGACATTATTTCTGTTCTTAGGAGTTTAATGTCTAAGAATCAATACTGACATGGCACTTAAAGAATATGGAGAAATTTCAGGAAATTAATGAATATGAGTGAAAACCAATAAGAATATAAATGTTTAATCTTCTCAATTTAATTCATATCTTAAGGTGGACCAAGGTTCCAGGCAATAGCACTGTTAGAAAATGAACTAATATGAAGATGAGCTGATCATTAACAGAAGATTCTTGAAAAAATTAGCCTAGAAGCTAAAGAACACAATGTTCAGAGATAATATCTTGAACACAGTCATTAAAACTAGCTGCCTAGAGCTTAATATGATTTAAACTATAAAAACAGGAAAATAATAAGCTACAGGCAAATAACATATATTTTTGTAAAAATGGAAAATTCCATCAACTATGCTCCTTACAAAATGTATTAGAACACTGACAGTGCTGTCACAGAATGTCACATGCTCCATTAAATTTAAGAAAGCTGAATGAAGAATTTGAGTGAAGGTAATAGGACTTAAATGTGTTTGTGATGCACAGAATCTTAACACATCATTTCTTTTGTCCCTTCTTTTCTTTCTTCCTTTCTTCAATCAAAAAATATCTGTAGAGTACTTATAATTTTTCTGGAGAATTTACTAGGAGATGGATATACTAAAATGAATAAAATGCAGATTTGTTCCTTAAGAAGCTCACAGTGGATGATTCAGAAAAACAAATGCTTATCCTCAGATAATGTGGAGGTATGATATTGGAGAGATGGAGATTCAGAATATACATACTTACCACAAGTTTGGAATTGCACTCCTGTTCATTCCTCTGTTTTCAGTGACTAGAATAATTTTAAAGGCAGGATTTCTTTTCAATATAACTTGTTGAGTGAATGACAAGGTATGAATTTGTTCCTTCATGGTATGTGTGTGCAGACACAGGTCTGTGTGTCTTCTGGGGGCGAGGTAGTATATGGCTTAAGGAAGATATAGAATTTGAGGAACTAGAAGCATTTGTTACAATCCTACTGGAAGTGGCACAGGACAGTTTTCTGGGTGGCCTCAGGCCAACCTACTTGTCCTCTATTTCTTAACTTGTAGCATGTGTGTGGATGCAACATCCTGAGATAAGAAGGGATTATTGGAATAGCATAATCTCTGATACAGTCCTTTCTAGAAACAGGATGCCCTCAGTGCTTTAGCCCAGTTAGTCCTGCCACCCTATTGTATAAAACCCAGGGGCCTGCCTTCCAGCGAAGCCTCAGCAGTGGCAAGGAAAGCACACACGCACAGTCAAGCACCATCTGCCTCTGGCAGCTCTCCTGAGTCTTAAGGGACCAGCTGGCAATGCATTCTGGGATTCTGTTGCCCTGTAGTGCATGTCTGCAAGTAATAACCTTGTTGCATATAAGTAAGTTCTGTCTCACTGAACTCAGGCATGCTGGTAACCAGTGCACAGGAAACCTAATTCAGAGAGCTCTCACCCAAATACTTTTAACTCACTCCCACTATCAGTGGATCATTTCTTATTCCAACTTATCTGTTTTATCCATACACCATTAATTAGATGCCTACCACAACACAATACCATATGAGGAAGTATAGTTTAATGGATTCTGGATTTAAATCCAGCATTAGCACTAGCTTCGTATTCTTGGGAAAGTTATTTAAATCTTATAGGCTCTAGTTTTCCCATCTAACTTATTAATTATAGTCTAGACATTAAATTACAGGGGGATTAAATAAATAATACATGTGAAACATTTGAACAGTGTCTGCCATACAGTAACTGCTCAATAATATAAGTCTTTGATACATATCATTTATACTATCATTATTATCTAGAAACAATGGAGAATACAATGCAGAAAATATTCTTCAATAGCAACTGGGAAGCACAGTGTCATGCTGAAAACTATAAGACAATACTACTACATAAATTACTGTGAAAAAATTAAATAATTATGACAAGTACCAACAATGCCATATTTACAATAGCTGCTCAATAAATGCTATCTAGAAACTATGATGAATAATATCTTAACCTTCAAAATCAATTGGAGAAGACTTGAAGAATATAGAAATTTAAAAATATCATTTTGAAAAAAATAAAATATGTAACTATGAGAGATCACAATGAATAAAAAAATTAAGTGCTATGTACATTCAAAGGTTAATAACAAAAGAGTAGCCATCCCACAAAACCAAACATGAAATGATCCCTATAGACACTCTGCTACCCTGGACCAGTTATATTAAGCAATGACTTGGCAAACATTGTCTTATTTATCCAAGTGACCTCTTTTTTAGCTCGTTATTCATGACTATGATGCGCTGCTTAAGTAACCAATTCTATGTTTGGGTAGTGTAGGCAAACTCATATGTCAACAATGAAAAGATGTATTGAAGCCAAGGGTGCTGGGAGTGGGCAGGGCAGCAAATGAATCTCCCTTTGTCAAAGAAAGCTCTCTAATGGAGATCCAAGTTTTTTTTGCTTCCTTTATTCTCCATATATAAAATGGATATTTTTCAATGCATAAATACATTTCATATGAGGAGACAATATCTAAATTTTCTATTTAATTAAATAGAAAAAGAACATGAAGTATTTAAAATAATTTAGAGAATATTTTTTATGTACTCCCTTTTTATTCAAGCTGTGAAATTTCTCACCTGCTCCCTTCTTGATATTTTCTCTAAGTGAACTTTTCAGAACAATCCCATGGAGAGGAAATTGCTTTGCAAGCTAGGAAGATATTAATCTGTTCTCCCAGCATAGTGGGTGCATAAATCCTCTTTTATTGAAGAGATGTTGTTAAAGTTCTATATATAAGACGACAGTATAGTATTGATTCTGGCAATGCTAATACAAAAGCAGTATTTTTAGTTAAACATGCTATACTCTTTCAATTTTCCTGCCTTTGCTCTTGCTTTTCCCCCAATATAAAATGTGCAGCTCCTCACTCACACTTCCCATCTGGCAAGTTCCTGGATATCCTTCAAGATGCAGCATTAAGTGTCATCTCCTGTAGGAGGCTTCCTCAACCACCACACATCTCTTAAAGGTTATTCATTTCCTTCTCTGTGTGCTTACATTTTTAAAAATATAATACCATCAATTTTTAAGTCGTGTCCTCAATTACCCTGATAGTTCCCAGAAAGGCATTCATTCATTCATTCATTCATTCATCAAACATTGTTTGAGTTACCTATTGAGTTCAATGACCTGAGAAAATCATTGGAAGTAAAATAGACACACAGATACTTTCTGTAGTTTAGGGCTATACGAATGAATAAACAAAGATTTCACTGTAGACTAAGGCAAAGTTATAGCAGAGATCTATGGGATTAAAGGATCAGGGATGTCTCTTGCCATCTCATGGATGAACAGGAGTTACCCAAAGTGAAGAGAGCAGTGGAGGAGTCAGAGAAATGTGCTAATACCATCAGGAGGCAGGAGGCTCAGAATGTTGGTGGCATAGAAAGTCAGCACTGGTGACTGAAGGAGGATTTGAGGGTTAGAGTGGTTGACCATGGCAGGGAGGTCATGGAAGCTGTCTTGGGTTGTCAGCAGCTAGCCATTCCAGGTGCTCATGAAATGCTTGTTAAATAACTGACCTAATGATAATAACAATAATAATAATAACAACTGTGTATTTGCATAGTTTTTAAGGGTCTGAATTATTCCTATCTTGGGAAAATAAAAAAAATTTAGATGTCAATTTTACTTCCCATTATTACAAAAAGGAATATTTTTCCTTGTGAAGTTATTCTCATTTCCATATATTTAAAAGTAATTTGAGAGCTATCATTCAGTATTAAATATAGTAGGTAAAGTATTTATGATGCAACTAACTAGAAAAACAGGCATCTTACACACATCTTCTTTCAGAAGAAGAATTTCTAATATTCAGAAAGTTTCACTGTGCATCTAAGGGCATACAAATTGTATAGTCTTTCTAGGAAAGATCAAATTTTTCCACATAGTGTCACCAAATGAATGTCCGAAAGGCAGCCTAGAACTAACTCTTTCTTTCGTTTGCCCTGCCAAATTTCTAACATACACACTACCACACTTCCAGAGGATAGGAACGCCTGAAGACCCACTGACTAATTTACAGACATCTCCTAACACAAAGTGATTCTCTTAATCTTCCTCTCATTGGTTACAGGTTATTTCTCCATAGTTATTACTATCTCCATCCTTTCCTTCCAATCTACCTAGCACAAAACTTAAGCATGTCCTGCTTAGAATATAATTGCCTTTATTTTCCCAAAGTGATAGCAGACCTCCAATTTATTTTAATTATGTGTGGCAGGCCTAATATTTTCTAAAAACTGTAAAATTAAGTTCAGAATCCTGAAATACAACAGCAAACATAACACTGTTATGGTTTTATCTGGAATGTTCCCCAAAAGTTTATATGTTGAAGGCTTGGTCCCTAGTGTAGCACCCAGAGGCAGAGCTTTAGAGACATGATTGGATCATGAAGGCTCTGACCTCGTCAGTGGATAAATACATTGACATCTGAACAGACTGCTGGGAGGTGATGAAAACTGTAGGCAGATGAGGCATGATTGGAGGACATCACTCACTGGGGCATATCCTTGATAACTATCTTGTCCTTGGCCCCATCTTTGCTTATTCTCCCTGCCTGCTGGCTATCATGAGCTTTGCATCTTTCTTCTGCCATGCCCCTCTGCCATGATGTTTTTGCCTCACTTCAGGTCACAAGCAATGGAGCTGGCTGACCATGTGTTAAGATGCTTGAAACTGTGAGCCAAAATGAACTTTTCCTACTTGTTATATAGGATATTTTGGAAACAGTGATGAAAAGCTAACACAAATACTATATCTCAAAAGTCAGATGGAGCTGGATTCAAATTCTGATTGTTCTTCTTATTGTGATAAGTTACAACTACTGTGTGCCTCTCTTTTTTAAATTGTATAAGTGAGGTTTATATTTCAACAATTATTATGAGGACCAAGGCAGATTAAATATATGTAAAGTCTGGCAAAGTATAAATTAATAAATGTTCGATAAATATTAACCCAGCCTCATAAATATTTGCAAGAAATAAATTTTCTAATATTCCTGTCTAACAAAGAAAAAAAATTATTCTATTTTGCTTAAACAATGATTCTATTTGTTTAAGTCAATTTAATTACATATGTATATCCAGCACAGTGCCCGGCTAATGGTAGGGGATATGAATATTAGATGAAAAAATTAATGTAGCTACAGTCTGATTTATCTTCCATTTACCGCCCCTATTGTAACCAATGTTTGTTTTAAACTCACAATACAAACTTCTTAACTTGTCTTCACCTTCTCCTCTTATTTTGTTCTATTTCTATCATTCTATTCAGCTTTCTTCTTTCTGGCAAAAAATATATGTAATCTAACTTCCAAATCTCCATCAGATCTGACCCATCCCTTTCTAACCTCTCCATTAAAAAAAAGAAGGGATCTTGAGTATCATATCTGATAATATACTCTTATTCCTACCTAGTTTCTCACACACAGTAGGAATTCAAATTTGTTGAACTGACTTGAATAACCTTGCCCACTAATTAAAATTGTTTCTACAGAGCAGTAGAGAAATATAACATATCCATTAAATTTTTATGATTTAGTAATTTGATTACTTTGATTTTTGCTAGGGAATGTAAAATGAAGATTTAAAAATCAAACAAAGAATTAAGATTCTCAATGTTCATCCAAACACCTCTTCTGAATCTTATTTCTCACTGAAAACAAAGCTTCATACCAGCCTAATTATCATGTATTTATTGTGTGTGAAAACATCCTCAAGGATTTTCCTTTTTTTCCAGTCAGTTCATAACTGTTTGTACTAATAGCTACTACATATTTTATTAATTCAGAATGAACCTAAATAGAATATCATTACTGCATTCAAAAAATAATAACTGAACACTGGTGATAGAAGGCAAGCATAAGAGAGGAAAGGAGAATAAGAAACTGGACAAAAGGAGGGGCAGGGCCTAGCAAGAAAGAAAAAGGAACAAAAAGAATTGAATAAAAGGAAAAGGAATTGATGAAGGGTTACATGTGAAACAAAGGTTAAGAGTGAGAAAGCTAAGAAGAGCATAGAAAAAATAAAGGAGAGAAAAACAAAAAGAGAAAACTAAAGAACAGAGAGAAATAAAAATTGTAGATGAATGAGGTATTTATTTTACACTTAGTATATAAAATTCTAGCATTAGGAAATTAAAATGATATAAGGTGAAGCGACTCAGTCTTTCCAAGACAGAATTTTAAAATATTTTCCCCATTTCCTATCCAGAAATTCTTGTACAATTCCAAATCACTTAAAAGATTTTGATTTAGATTACAACAATCTATTTGGGTTCAGTGCAAAGGTGACATTACATATGCATTACATGTTCAAGTTAATAATAGTGAATACTCCTTAGCATTTGCCATTCAATTCCAAGCCAGAGAATAAATTTTAAATTTATTGCATTATACAAACTTATCTGTCCAATTTTCAGTTTTTATATTTTATGTGCAAAGAGGTATACTAGTTCTATTCATTATTCACTTATACTTCACAATAATTTTTATTCTAATAATAAGATATTTTGCTAAGTATAAATATTTATACTTTATTTTGATCTATATGGCTGTTTATAAGTAGATTTCTCTTATTTTTTGTATCTTATCTACTTCAGATTATATAGTTTTCTCCTTCTTATAGACTGAAAATACTCTGAAAGCAATATTAATTTTAATATATAATATCTATCTTTAAGCAGTGCTCAATAGCTTACCCATTGAACAAATGCTTATTAAATGAATTAAATCATTGAGATGTTACAACTTAAGCATACTTTGATTAATTTCTAAATGAATTAACCTTCTCACATGTTTGACACATTTATATCTGCTTCTTCTGTTCTAATCCAACTCCTACTACCAAGCTAATCTTTCTTAAATATTTATTTTTTAATCATATTCTACTATTCCAAAATATCAAGAGAACCTATATTTTCCAAAGCTCTAAAGCTAAATGTCTTGACTTCATATAGTCATAGAAAGTTTTAATGTTCTCCAACACCTTCATCCAAATGAGATTGAAATTCTTTACTTTTAGTTTCAACTACACATCACCATCATAAACTTGCTGTAGGAGTTATCTATACAGTTTGTGGATAAGAATACTTTTACACCTATTATTTCTTCGCATAGGTATTTAACACATATCAACAAAATGTTTTCATTTCCACTTGAATGCATTTCTATGTATTCTGCAGTTATGAGATAACGCTGCAAACAGGCTGTTATACCATTGTACTTACTAGCCATGAAAATGAAGAATATTGGAACAATTCAGTTGCAAGCTCAGAGCACATAGAACCAGTGATGGAAGACAGAAACTGTGGCAGTCAAGGCTGTCTTCACTACAGAAATGGTAAATTCTATCTCTATTCAACAGTTTACAACTCCGAAGTGGGCAGGGACATCAGAAAGCAGTAGGTTCTGATGAAGTGGTACTGGCAACTCATCAGAAGGCCAAAGCCAAATGAACCTACAGCACACCAGCAGGAGAGTCCATCTGACCCACAGATAATAAATAAAGCATGCACATTGTTTGAGCAATAAAGCATGCACATTGTTCTAAACCAATGAGTTGGAGGTAGTTTGTTATGCAATTGTTAATTAATAGGAAAATTATATCCAGAAGTATACTATTATCATAAAAAACCTATACTACTATAAGAAAAAATATGTGGTACTATCTCTAGGATTAAGCAGTGGCCAAAGGTTAATAATTGTTACAAAATCTAAAACTACAGCAAGTAAGATAGAATAAGGCAGTAAATCTTCCCTCCTCTGTAGATTGGAATTAAAGCGGTGAGAGAAGAGCTGGTCAGAGAAGTGGGTAACAGAATGCATTAAGACATGGTACTGGACAGTCAGAAATTTGCAGCAACTTAGAATTTCTGGTTACAGGAACAAAAAATAGGACAGAAAACATTCCTTAATCTTGAGCCCCAAACAGGGTGGGTTTAGGGTAGAAGTAACGAAAGGATAAAGAGGATAAAGTAAAGTTGACAAGTTTACTTTAGAAACAGCTCCTAGAAAAGAAAGTCAGACTGAGTTAAGCCAGGGCAGGAAGTACAAAGCCACTTGCTAAGTGAGAAGCATACAACTTATCCCAAATTACTGACAGAAAAATGTGGCACGCAGTCATTTTGTAGAGACCATGCTTTAGCCTGCTTTCCTAGAAAGACATAAATCTATAACTTCATCTCACCTACAGACAGCAGCAAATACTATTTTAAGGACACTTTTGAAATGGGCTGAGTAACTTATGAAGTAGAAACATTGTTCACTGATAGTCCCTACTCCCCATGTCACTGGCAAGCAATCAAATGGAGTGGAAGATAAAGTATACACTTTCAGGGAGTGAGGCATCTGGGGAACAGCAAGTGCCCCAGTTGCCTTCAACAGATGCTTATTCCCTGGGTATAGTTCACAGCTACCTGTAAACCAGTGGCCAGAAGAAGTTGTGCATGCTGCAGAAGAAGCCCACAGATACACACACCCAGAAATTAGTCACCACCAAGTGGGCCTAGCAGTGACCCTCCAAAGCATGCACCCCAGCTGGAGGACATCAACCTGCAACTTTACCAAAGGATGGCCAGCACCAGTGCCATGGGCCACTATGCCACTGTTGTAGGCCACTACAACCAACATACCCCAATCTACATAAGTGAGCTCACCCCTGTTTTGAAATCTTTAGGTGTACAAAGCATGTCTGCATGTGGGCACTCAAAACTGCAGTCCCAACAAGGGAGACACCATTCCACTAGGCTACAGACAAACACGAAATGTTTCCTTTACCCTCCAGGAAGTTATTAGATATCTGGACACACCAAAGAACAAAGACAATCTTTTAGATTTGGGTCAGGGGTGGATTAAACAAGGTCTGCAGGCATAAATACCATGACATTGGTTCTGTGCATTTTTTGAAGCCAAAAACTAAACTAGATGGGGAGGTGGGGTGAATCTTGATATACAGCTTCCCCACATAGCAGGGGACAACTATGGTTGCTACTTCCATGTCCAGAAACCTGGAGGTCAAGTAGAGGAGGTGTAGGTTTTTTCTAAGCATCTAAGTGCAGAAAACAAGTTGGAATTCAAGTGTGAACATTCCAGAAGAAATCTCTCCATCTTGAATAGCTCAGCAAGGAATAATGTAAGGTCAGTGTTTTGTTTCACTATTATCTTCTATGTTGATTTAACAGAATTATCCCCATTATTTGGTATTGCATTCCTTAATCCAAATGTATGTAATGTTTTAATGTATGAATTGGATTTAGTCTATCTATATTTTTCTCTTCTTGTTCATTTGTGTACTCTCTCTTCTTTTGTTTCTCTTCATCTTCTTGCACTATCTACTTCTGTCCCTCCCATTTCCACTTATCTTTTATTTTTTTCTCTTTATCACTTACATGCAGAATATATTTAACAGTAATTTTACATTTTCAATACCTAATTTCTCAGTATATACTAGAGCATTACTCTTCTTTTTTTCCTTTTTGATTAGTGGAGTTGTGAAGAATATTTTCTATAAGTTTTTAAAGGGTTTTTAGTATGTAGATTTGCTATGAAGTGGTTGCAGTTACTGGGAATTATTTTCTCTCAAAATGATGCTAGTAACTGAACAAAGCATCATGATTACCTTGAGTGGGAGTTTTAACAAATATACCTATGGACAAGGGCACATAATAAAGAAAAAGAAGCTCACTAAAAAGTCTCTTTTACAATAGTGGAAGAGATATTCACCCAAACAGATATGCAAATATTAACAAAGAAATACAGGAAACATAATAAAACAAGGTAATAAGATGCCCCTAAAGTTTATATCACTCTAACAAATGATCCCATAGAGATCAAAGTAACCAAAATTCCATATAAAGAATTTAAAATGTTGATTGTTAAAATGACCAATGACCAAAAAGAAGATCTAAGAAATGAAATTAGGGGAGAAAATACAGGATAAAAAAGAACATTTCAATAAAGAGATAGAGATGCAGAGAAAGAAATTCTAGAAGTGAAAAAAATAAGTTAATCAAATGAAAACCTGCTGAAAATCACACTAATAGAATAGATCAAGTAGAAGACATAATTTCAGGACTTGAAAACAAAGTATACGAATATGAACACTCAGGCAACAATAAAATAAATAGCAAACTATGATCAGAATACTCAGGAACTCCTAGACAACATTAATATAACATAAGTCTCTTTGTTACTGCAGAAGGAGAAAAGATAACAGGACAATAGCACTGATAAACTATTTAGTGAAATAATAGAGTGAAATAAAATCATAAAATTTTTGCAAACCTGAGGAATAAGACGTAAATTCAGATATTGGAGGCATTTAGAACCCCAAATATACAAAACCAGATAAAATGCCAAAAATCCAGAATAATGAATTTTAAAAGCTGCAAGAGAGAAATGCCAGGTCATTTATAAAATCAAATCCATCAGAATAGTAGTGAATTTCTCACAAGAAACCCTAAAATCCAGGAGAGCTTGTAAATATGTACTTAAAGAATTAAAAAAAAAAAAGATATACCAGCCATAATTGCTGTATCTTGTAAAAATATCCTTCAACCTTGAAGAATAAAAAGTTTTCAAGGTAAGCATAAACCAAAGAAATTCATGACCACTAAATCAGCATTTCCAAGGATACATAAATAAATCCTATGAGAGAAGAAGAAAGAAATAACAAAGAGCAATTGGGGAAGAATAAATCTCATTAGAAAAGTAGCTAAGCAAATAAGAATTAAAGTCAAGTCAAATACTAGAAATAAAAACAAAATGTCATGAAGCAATACATTTCTCTCTATAATAATAATGCTAAATGTAAGTAGTCTCAATTCTCCAATTAAAAGATACAGACTGGCAAATCAGATTAAAAAACAAGATCCAACTGTATGTTGCCTAAAAGAAACAAAGACATCCATAGGCTGAAAGACAAAGAAAGTCACTACATATTAGGAAAGGGATCAATCCAACAAGAAGACATAATGATTCTAAATATTTATGCCTTGAATGTCAGCACACCTAATTTCACATGTCAATTACTATTTGATATAAAGGCTCAGAAAGGACCAAATACAAAAATAGTGAATTATTTCAAATACCTCTAATCTGTAATAGAAAAGTCATTCAGATAAAATCATCAAAGACTCTACAGAGATAAAACACAGTACAGATCAAGTGGACTTAGCTGATATCTACAGAATATTTCATAAAACAGCGGCTGAATTAAAATTATTTTTCAGCTGCCTATGAAACTTGCTCCAATACAGGTTAAAGTTTAGCCACAAGGAAAGTCTTAGCAAACACAAAAAGATGAAATAATTCCTTGCATCATCATACCACTTTGGAATAAAATTCAAGAATATTTAGAAAAACTACAGAAACTACAAAAACACATGGAGATTGAATACATACTTCTAATGTATCATCAAAGAAATAAGGGAAGGAATCTAAAAATTTTTATAATTAAAGAATACATATACAACCTACAAAACATATAGGATACAATGAAGGCAGAGCCATGAAGAACTACATAAAAAAATCAGAAAACTGTCAAGTAACAGAAAGATGCATGTCAATGTCTTATGAAAATATGAATAAAAACAGTGTTAAACATAGTGGAAGAAAAGGTATCCATAAAGATCAGAGCTGAAATTAATGAGAGAATACAGATATACAAATGATAAATGAGGCAGAGTTGGTTCTTTGAAAAGAACAAGACTGACAAACCCTTAGCCAAACAATCTAAAAGAGAGGATAGATGAAAATTGATTAACTTAGAGATAAAAAGAGAGATATCATAACAGACACAACTGAAATCCATAGGGTAATTTGGGATTATTTTAAAAATCTACATTACAATAAATTGGAAAGTATAGGGAAAATATGAAGTAGGTATTACATCAAAAACATCAGTAATACATTCACAAATCAACAAACAAAATATACTATATAAGTAGAATCAAGGACAAAACCCACATGATAATTTCATTAAAAACAGAAAAACCCTTTGACAAAATCGAACACAACTTCAAAATAAAAACCCGGAAAAAACTAGGGATAGAAGGAACTTCCTTCAACTTAATAAGGGTTACTGAACCCAAAGTCAACATCATATTGAACAGGGAAAAACTGAAAAAAAAATTTTCTATAAATCAGGAACAAGACAAGGATGTCCACTTTCACCAATCCTATTCAATACAGGGCTTGAAGTTTTAGCCAGAGCCATTAGGCAAATAAAACAAAAGATTTATAAATAGAAAAGGAAGAAGTCAAACTATTTAAACTTGCAGATGATATAAGACTCTATTTAGAAAACCCTAAATTCTCTGCCAGAAAATTTCTGCATCAGATAAAACCAAAAATTCAACTAAGTAGCAGGATACAATATCAACATACGAAAATCAATAGTTTGTCTATATAAAATGACCCAATAGGAAAGAAATCAGGAAAAGAATTCCATTCACAAAATCCTAAAAAAAGGAAAGAAAAGAAATAAATCTAACTACAGAGGTGAAAGACTTCAACTAGTGAAATTACAGAACACTGGGAAACAAAAGTGAGGAACACACTGGTAGATGAAATATCTCCCATATTCATGGATATAAAGAATGTGTATATACCACATTTTCTTTATCCATTCATCTACTAAAGGTCATATTATTAAAGTGACCATATTTCCAACAGCAATCTACAGATTGAATGCAATCCCCATCAAAATTCCAATGGCATTCTTCACAAAACTAGAAAAGAAGTCCTAGTATTCATATGGAAAAACAAGACCAGAATAGACAAAACTATTCTGACAAAAAAAAAGTCATTCTGTAGGCATCACAATATCCGATTTCAAATTATACTATAGAGATATAGCATGAAAAACAGCATGGTATTGGCATGAAATCAGACATGTTAACAAATGGAATAGAAGACTCAAGACAAATCCCACATAGATACACTCATCTGACTCTTTTTTTTAAATAATTGTAAAGATTCAGAGTGTAGCCACTATTTTTTAATTTTTTTTTAATTTTAATTTGTTACGTATGACAGCAGAATGCATTACAATTCATATTACACATATATAGCACAATTTTTCATATCTCTGGTTGTACAAAAGTAGAGTCACACCATTTGTGTCTTCATACGTGTATTTAGGGTAATGATTTTGAACTCATTCCACCATCTTTCCTACCCTCATCCCCCCTTCCTCCCCTTTGCTCTATCTACATCTAATCTAATCCTCCCATGCTCGCCCTCCAAACCCCATTATGAATCAGCATCCTTATATCAGAGAAAACATTTGGCATTTGTTTTTTTGGGATTGGCTAACTTCCCTTACCATTATGTTCTCCAACTCAATCCAGTTACCTGCAAATGCCATGATTTTTTTTCTCTTTTAATGCTGAATAGTATTCCATTGTGTGTATATACCACATTTTCTTTATCCATTCATCTACTAAAGGTCATTTAGGTTGGTACCACAGTTTAACTATTATGAATTGTGCTTCTATAAACACTGATGTGGCTGTGTCCCTGTAGTATGCTGTTTTTAAGTCTTGACAAAGGTGCCAATATCTCACGTTAGAGAAAAGATAGTTATTATAACAAATGGTGTTGGAAAACTGGATATCCATAGGTTGAAGGATGAGACTAGATCTATCTCTCATCTACACAAAACTCAACTCAAAATAGATAAAAACCCTAAGATAAGAACTTTTCAGTAACTAAGAAAAAACAAGGAACCAGACACAGTGGCGCACACCTGGAATCCCAGCAGCTCAGGAGGCTGAGGCAGCAGTGAGTTTAACGCCAGTCTCGAAAATTTAGCGAGGTCCTAAAGTAACTCAACAAGACCCTGTCTCTAAATAAAATATAAAAAATGGCTGGCGATGTGGCTCATTAATTAAGCATCACTGAGTTCAATCCCTAGTATAATAAAGAAAAAGAAAAAGGAAAAGAAAAAGAAATACCATGGAAAACACTCTAACATATCAGCACAGCAATGATATCCTGGACAGCACCGCTATAGCTCAGAAAATAAAACCAAGAATTAATAAATGGGATGGCATCAAATTAAAAAGCTTTTTCTGCACAGCAAAACAATTAATTAAGTGAAGAGATAACATACAAAATGTAAAAAAATCTTTGCTAGCTTTTCTTCCAACAGAGAACTAATATCCAGAATATATAAAGAACATCAAAAAAGTAACCCAGTAATAAGTGGGCAAATAAATTTTAGAGACAATTTTCAAAACAAGAAGTACAAATAGCCAATAATTACATGAAAGAATGTTCAACATCCTTAGCAATTGAGGAAATGCACATCAAAACTGCACTGAGATTTCATCTCACTCTGATATAGAATGGCAATCATCAAGAATAAAAATAAGAATAAATGCCAGCATTCGTTTTTATAGAGAAAAATGAACTCATACACAGATAGTGGGATTGGAAATTAGAAAATTAGTATAGCCACTATGGAAATCAGTATAGAGATTCATCAAAAGACTGAGAATGGAATACCATATGACTGAACAATACCACCCCTTAGTATTTATCCAAAATAATTAGTCTGTATATTATAGAGATACATGCATATCCAAGCTTATAGCAGCATAATTCACAATAACCAAGTTATGGAACCATCCTATGTATCTATCAGCAGATGAAGGTATAAATAAAATGTGGGATTTATACACAGTGGAGTTTTATTCAGCCATAAAGTAAATGAAATTATGTCACTTACAGAAAAATGGATTGAACTGGAGAGTATCATCTTAAAAAAAATAAGACCCATACTCAAGTGACTCAAGGTCATATGTTTTCTATCATCTGTAGAAGCAAGAGATTAAAAAATATATAAAAAGTATTTCATAAAAACACAAGAGAAACCAGTAGGGTAGAGAAAGGGGATCAGGAGAGTGAGGAGAGAAGGAAAATGTGAGTTACTGGAGAATTACATTGAACAAATTATATTATTTGCATTTAAAATTTGCGACAACAGAACGCAACATTTTGAACAATTATTATGCACTGCTAAAAAAAGTTTTTAAAAGATGACAAATAAGCTGTTAGTAGGGACTAGTTAAAGTGATGCAATGATGATGGACACTAGAAAAAATGTTGATCCATGTGTATATCAGTAAACATGGGGCAATTTCCTATGGAAATTCAACACCAGATAATATACCTAATAGATTTACAGAACTCATCAAGATAATTTTTTAGGCATTTTATTTCTTAGGCATTATATTATTACTGCATATGATAAGGTATGAAAAGTTAAAAAAATAAAGTATTTATTTATATGCAAGCAGATGTGCAAATTTTATAGGGAACATAGAGAAGCCTGAGTTGGAAAAGTGTTTCTGAGTTGGAAAATAATATTTCAGATAATTTAGAGTCTCCCTAATTTCCCAACTGGTAGAAGATTTTTCAATGTAGAATGAAGCTTTAAGACTAAGATCAAATCAAGGATATTGATATAAGACCTTTTGCTAAGATTCTGGAAAAAATTCATGTTATATACAGCAGAAAAGACTGGAGTGGTATTGTTGGAAATCTTAATGGAGTGGTTAAGTGTATACAGAAAAACATTTCATGAAAACAATTGCAGTATAGCTGTTAAGAAGAACAAGGTATACTATAATCAGAACTGGGGAAAGCCCAAAAGGTTTTACAGATACAGAAAGTTTCCTTGGTTAAGAGTCACAACCTGTAACAAAAGAGACTTAAATTGCTCGAAGTACAAAATGGCCTTTCGACCTCCAATTTTCTATAGGCAAGCAAAAGTCTAAGAAAACTACATAGGTGCCAAATGATTTTTTTTCTTCAGAAGTAACCAAGGCAAGCAATGGACTTTCTTAGTCATCATAGCTACCCAAGTCAAGAATCCTTTGGAAGAGTGGGCTGAGAAGTTAGGGAACAGAGGCAGGAAAGACTCATTACTCTTGCCCTTGAGGAACTTGGTAACATTTTCTGCCATGGTTGCAGAATTATCAGGAATCAATGATGACAAAGTTATCTCCTGTTTTCCCCTGTTGTAGAGTTGCACCCGAGGAAATATGTCAGAACTTCAGGTAGTTTATGAGACACTGGCATTAACATGATGCTAGACCTAGATTTTTGGCCACTGGGTTGGGAGTGAGCATATTTTACTTTTAGGAGAGAAAAGTATAAATGGGTCCAGGAGTGGTCTTTAATAGGTTTGTGACAAAATGTGTCCATTTCTTTACCCTGTGTCCATACCTTTGTCATATGACTTTGCATCTGATGTTGTTGACTGTTTTGGCCATGAGAATGTGGTAGAAATGATGGTGTGCCAGTTCTGAACCTAGGCCTCAAGAGACCCTAAATGTTTCTGCAACCCTTCTTGAAGCACTCCCATTTTTATATGAACAATTCCAAACTAGCCTGATGAAGAATGAAAGATGAAAGGGAAGAGAAGCTAGCTGTTGAAGTCAAAACTACCCCCAGACCATCATATAGGCAGCCAGTCCCAAAGATGTAAGAGTTTAACCAAAAGAAAGCAGAACAATCTACAATCTAAGCTCTCACAAGATGAATAAGTTAATTCATGAGTAATAATAGATGTTCACTTATTGTTTAAGCCAATGAGTTTTAGAATTGATTGTTATGTAGCAGCAGCTATCTGATACATAAAATGATCCTCTATAAAGTTCAGATTAAATAATAACTAGATTTTACCAAGTTCTAGAATTTATTTAAATAGTCTTCTTCTTAAATAGGGCCAAAATAGGATCATCATTTTAAGGTTTTCAATGAATTTTTTCCTGCTAATACAACAAGGAAATGATATTTTGCATATTTAAAAGAAAACCCACTATCACAATAGAAGAGTGCTGATTTTAACTTAAATATTCTGTGAATAAGTTTACAGTGGTTCAATTTTTCAAGAAAAAGAGCAATCCATTTCTTAGAATTTTGGAAAAATGATAATTACTCTCTTAAATGTAATCTTAAATATAATCTTCCTAATAATGGAACTCTCCTAATAAAGGAATTCTCTTTAAAGTTAAATAGCTCTAGATTTTTAAATTTCAGGAGTCATATTATCTACAATTTTCTAAAAGTTGTGTGCCTGTGTATATATATTCAATACAATAATAAAACATTTCCTAATCATGATGTCATAGGTCTAAGACTCAGAATATATGGACTTTTGTCTTGAATATGCTTAGATAAAAATTTATTTCAGTGTTAGATGATCCTAAATACTCTTTTTATACAAGCATTGTCAAACATCACTATGCAGGCAAGAATTTCACACAAATCACTGATTGACAGCAAAAGAAATTCACTCATCCTTGTTATTGTCATTTTGGAAGATACATTAAGATCTGTGATGATAATGTAAAAATTTCAAGTATTCTTTCACATTTCAAACCTAGTCATTTACTTTGTAATTCAAATAGTTGAACAGTTATTGTCAATGTGAAAATTGGAATAATTCAATTACAAAAGCTGAATTTCTGCTACAAGAAGAATAAATGCCCCCAAAATTTTTAAAATAAGTTAAAAACTGCTTTTTATGCATTGAGGACTTCCAAAATCACAAATAGTTATTTCAAAGTATATCTTTTCCTAATAAGGAAAAACTACATCACTCTACCACATAAAGAAAGGTTAAATTATAGCTCTTTTAAAAATAGCCAAATAAATTCCATGAAATACAATTTTAAAGTACAATAAATATTTGTCACATTCTAGCAATAAAAAGATGTGAATAAAATGACATTTATAATATTAAAAATTATATAATCACATAATCCCCTCAAAGTAAAAAAGAAAAATAAGGAGTATTACATTTTAAAAGTGAAAACTCAATTCAGTTTTTCATATGATACTACAAAAAGAAAAGCATTTACTAAGGTATAACTTATTAAAGGGCTTTCTATAGCTATTCATCTTTCTATTGACAGAATGTCCCAGATTCTTACAAACTACTTAGAAATTACTGATCATACTTTGATTTCCATTCAGTAGCAGTATTCTTCTGGAAGGAAAAGGATTTTTTGGAAGGAAAGAAGTACTATCTGGTATAATAATTTTCATTCCAAAAGAATACAAGAGCTAGATACAATTATACAAATTTTTCTAAGGCAACAGAAAAGCCATTTTCGACAAAGTTGTAATGGGATTTTTTTTTTACTTTGAAAAGACAATTTTTAACATTTTTGAAGCACAGAATAATCTCTACTGTATATTTGAGTTATAAAAGGCTTTTTAACATATTCGGGAAACATTTGTCTTTAAGTAATGTTAAGTTCATTTTAAATAATTATGAGACCATTTGTGAGCATTAAATCATTCCATTTTTAAATTAAATTTATTTTCTTTTGTTTAAACATTTTCCAAGCACCCAATATCTCAAAACTAGCTCTCACAATATTTTGTGGAAAACATCTTAAAGTCAAAAATTAAGTTGATTTAGAAATATTTCATGATTATTAAATTGTTCATAATGTTTCAAAATTGAGCATATAATCTATTTATTCCTTATGTGGCAAGAAATTAAAATATGCAAAAGTTATTTCTGTCCATCTATTGTAAAAGACACAGTGACTAAGGAAATAAACCACAAAATAGAAGGTATTAGATGGAAGTCATATATTACCCTCCTCCTACTTTGGAGCTACAGTTTGGACAAAAGTAAACCTTGTTAGGACACTGGAAAAAATATGTAAACAAATTAATGATAAAGACAATTTTGGCTATTGACAAATGTTGTGAAATAAATGAATAAGCAAAAATCATGGTGATTGATTTCTTACAGGATTGGGGACCCTTTGAGTAGCTAGGTGGTCAGGACTCTCCATGGGAGGCAATATTTAAACTGAGCCTGAGGGTTATTCAGAAGCCATCAGCTTAAAGATCGGGGATGAAGAGCATTTCAACAGGCAGCAGTGCAAATGCAAAGTCCAATGTCACTGAAATTTCAGTGTTGTATATCCACAAGCTGCCGAGTTCAGAGATTACATGTCCTAATTGTTTCATCTGAAGAGTATCACCAATATGACTTTACATCCCAACACTGGATTAATAAAATCTTTATTTAATGAAAACACAAACTTTATCACTAAATAGAACTTTGAAATATGAATATACCAATTTTAATAGCTATTAGGAAAAGATAACATGATTTCCGTTATATAAACAATGAAATGGCCAATGTAACTCCACATCATGTAAAAACATAAGAATGGGAATATATATTCCACGTATGTATAATATGTCAAAATACATTCTACTTTCATGTATAACTAAAAAGAACAAATAAAAAAATAAATTTTTAAAAAAAACTTTTACATGCATTTTTTATTAGTATCAAAATTTTGCAAATTAGGATCTAAAAAAAAAGGAAACAAAACACTTGAATGGTTAACTTTGTACATGTAAATGAGGAAACATAGCCTGGAATACAAAGATAATTATAGTGTCTAACACTTTACATGAGAACAAACTGTCCTGAGTATCTAGAAAACCCATGTTTGCAAGGATGCTACTTGATATTGGATATGTATAGGCACGTCAGATAATCTAACAATCATTATACTCTTTTTTTCAAACATATAGGAAATGCCATAAAATATATTGAATTTGATATCCAAAAATCTCAATAGAAAAAAATATATTTGCTGCACAAATCTCATCCAAATACTCTATTTCTTACATTCAATAGTACGTTAATGTTTCTTAAATGATTTTATAATACATAAAATGCTATGTATCTTTGGTTGTTTCATTGAACTCTATAACTAAAATGTAGCTTTCTAGTGCCTTCATTATCTTTAATACAAACCACTCTTACAGGCTTTATTTTTCAAATATTTGAATAAAATTAAGTTTTGTAATTAGATTTTTTGTAAGTTGTTTAACCTCTATGCTACTAGCTTTTGTAACAGTAAAATGGGGATGATAATAATATCTTATCTAAGAGGACACTTAAGGATAATAAATGCAGAAGGCTTAGAACAGCTCCAGGCACACAGCAAAGAAATATGGATTTATATATACAGTTATTGAAATATATACTAGATCCTACAATATGTAAATATTTTATATATATATATATATATATATATATATATATATATATATATATATATAAATCATGTAACTATTTGTAAAGATATAATGATGCAAACAAACACACATATAAAACAAAATGTTGTACCACCACTAGCTTGCCACCAAAGTTTATAAATTAGTGATGATTTACACTACACCTGTTTCTAAACATTTTGAATATCACCACTGACTACTATTATTTTTTCAATATATTGCTGAATATGATTTTCTAATTTTATTTGAAATTTTATCAAATAGGTAAGTCAATTTTAATCTTCTTTTTGTGTTATCTTTGTCAGGTTTTAATGTCGAGATTGTTTAAAGTATAAAGTTTTTCATTTTTCCCATATTACAGAAAAATTGATAATTAATTGATTATTAATTATAATTGATGATTATTATTTAAGATTGGTAAAGCTCACCTATCAAATAACAAAACTTATCTGAAATTAGTTCTTTTAATTTTTTCTTTTACTTTTTTTTAATTTACCTTTTTTTTTTCCTCCTTCTTAATTCTTCCATTGTTACATGTCTGGTTATACTTTCTAATTCACTGAACTCATATAATCTAGGCATGGGTCTGTTCTTAAAAATTTTGAGATTTCAAAATTTTACTGGTCTGGTATTCTATAAAGCTATACTTAATTTATCTGTATCTATGGATAGATCCCTTTATCAGTCCTAATGTTCTGAATAAATGCTTTAATCATTTATTTTTATCTATTTGTTTTGTTATATGTAAATAATTTACTTGCCTTTAGAAAGAACCAGTTCTTAGATTGAGTTATCATTATTTCTATTTTGGCTATCCTAATTTGCTGACATGTCCTCTTTTGTTACCTCACTATTACAGGTTCTCAAACACTCTTTTTAATTCTACTAGTTTTCACATTATAAATATCAGTGCAGTGTTAACTGGTGCATAAAAGTTTTCTTTACTTTTTTCCCTTAATGTCTTATAATATACATATACTGCCTATTCATTTTCTATTTGTTCTCTTTGTGTTTTGCCTAAAGGCACAAATTAGTATATTTTTCCCCTGGTCAGATAAAGTTGCATACTTTGACTATGATGCAATGAATTTAGCACATGTTAACTTTGTTCATTTCCTTTCTCCATAACTACTCATTCTTCATTATGATAATCTGGGGTTTTACATGCAGATTATAATTCTTATGTTGCTATGGTTACTGTATTATCTATTCTTTTAAGAATTCATGTGTTACTTTTACTTATACAAAAAGATATTTTAAACCCCATTCTTGATTTCACAATATTTTCCATTCAGTTAGAAAATAGTATAAGGGTTTTTTTTCTAATAGGTTATACAAATGATTTATTTTCTGAAATGTTAAATGTCCAAGATTATCTTTCTGTCACCACCATACATAATCATTTTGCCTCCACATAAAATTATCAAACCACAAGAGGCTTCCCTGAAAATTCTGTTGACAAAATTTCTATGTTGTTTTCAGATACATGGTTGTGAAGATGTTTAAAGCCAACTAATTATTTTCTTCACTCTTGGTAATCTTTGTTTCTTCATCCTACATCTCAGCAGAACTTTTCTTCATTATAGTAGTATAATAACTTGACTAGACCATAGAAAAATAAAAAAAGAACCATTTCAAGTTCATATTCAGCTAAAGAAAATATTATATTACATCTCTGACTATTGTTTGGTTCCATTCATTTCAGTTTGTCTTTGGAACACAGTTATTTCTACCTCCTGATCTATATTACCTTTATCTACTTTTCTTTAACTCAAAGTATTTACCACATCCTTACATATTAATTACTATTTTTGCGTGTCTATATTCTGTCTGCTTTCACAGGGTGTCAGCTCTCTGAGAGGAGGTACAATGTTTGCTTTGTTCATTACTGTATGTCCATACACCAGAATGATAGATAGCATAACTAGAATATAAATATTTTGAGTAAATTAGTGGAATTGCATATTAGGTCATCATTCTATCAATATTACTGAGTTTGTCTCACATAATTTTTTAAGTTTATCATTCTCATTTGTAGTTGGAGATGATCAAACTTCTCCTTCTCTTTACTATTCTTATTTTCCTTCAATCACAATTAAACTCATTACTGCCTCCAAGGTGGGGTTTATTGAATTGTTTCTGGATTCTCAACAGGACCCTTATCTCTTTCACTGTTTTATCCCAGTTTATATTCTCCTTCTTTTCCACAGAAGTCATGCTTTTCATGGACTGTGTTGACGTATAAAATTCCGTTTAGGTATGGGCATGTCCATGTACTTATCGCAAAGGTTTTGTTTTGTTTTGTTTTTTTCCCCCAGCTTGCAGCAGTGTATTAGAAACTAGCAGGTAATAGATATAGGCTTTGCTCCAAGGGTTCACCTACTTTGCACAATCTGTGATTCTTTATTCTTGGGGCAATCATCCTAGGAATGTTCTATGAATTATTTCCCCCAGGCTTTCTCTTCAGGTCTTGTAGGATTTTCAAATCTATATGTAAAAGGAGGAAAGATGTGGTGACCTGGGACTCTCTTGTTTGACAGAGATGTTCAGAAGAGTACAGAGGAACAGATACTCGATTTCATCATTAGCAAAACTGTAAACTGTGCAGAAGTAGGTAAAGTATGGAAGCATCCACCTCCCTTGTTGTCAGGCAATCTTTGCTTTATGGTGTAAATCTAGGGCACAACAAAAATATGAAACCTGGTTACAACTGTCTTATGGAAACTCCTTTTGATGTGTACTTATTATGTATTTCATCAGGACTTCATTAAATTATCTGTTATACTGAGTTGTCATTGTTGTTGTAAGGTTTGACATTTTTTGGGTACCTTTTGAGAATTCATAAAGGCTGGCAAAAGCTACAGATACAAATTTTACTTAAAATAACATTTCAGTTTTTGACAAATATTATACACCATGAATGAAATTATCAAAGAAACTACATAAGATGTAGATATTCTTTATCATGATTAAAGTACCAATAAATTAATTTTTTATTTATTTAATCTGCATTTTTTTTCTTCCCTGAGTATTCATTACTTGCCACCTACCAGCTGGCAGTGAAAATTTAAAACAACTGATTTTTTTCATGCAGATTATTTAAAACATTAAAATATTTTTAAATTAATACAGCACAGGTTTTTAAATGTTATATATGTATATTTTTCACTTAACATACATAAAAAATTATTTAGTCATTAAATTACTGAGCTTTTGCTTAGGAGCAGCTCTAAATCTGTTACAAATAGTGCCAAAGATTTTTCAAACACCGAAGCTCTAATTTCTCTTTTCTTTGAACATCTATTGAATGTTCACCGACTAACATGCGATTTGGTGTTTAATTATGTGCAAATTCTTAGTACAAAATATTCTTAGGAAGAAAGTGCCAGAAGGGACCTTACAGATTATCAAATTCAAATTACACCTGAACAAACAGAATCACAGAGACTCCTACAAGATTGCAAAGCTGAACACAGGTCTTCCCATTTCTTTTCCAATTTTATTTTTCTAACTAAACAAGGACAGAGATCATGTTACCTGTGTCCTAGGAACTCCTCCACAAATATAACTTTGGCAGAAGTGGAAAATGTTTTAATGTTTATATATGATGGCATGCGCATCTTTTTCTTTTGCTGTCTTAGTGTGCCTGTATGGTTAAGCAGTAATTATATACCAAATTATAATTATCCGACAGATGAATATGACTATACTCAAAGTTTTTTTTTCCCCTCAAAATAAGATCACTTTTGAAAATAAGAAAATACCCAGAAATTAAAATGAATATATTCTTTGGTTTTATTATAAATTAAGAAAACATCTCAAAGTTTAGTAAGCCCACCCATAAGCATTATCTCATTGAATCCTTTAACAGACTTTGCTTGGTAAGTACTCTATTCTCTCAAATTTATTAAGCAGAAAATGTATCTCAGAGACAAAATAACTGGCTAAAGTCACAAAGCTAATGAGCGGGAAGGCTAGAAATTAAAGTCTATGCTATCAGAAGCTTAAACTTTTTTCTATCACTTCTCCACACACTAATACTGTTTAAATTAAACCATGTCCACAAATTTCTGTATCTAATGCATCCAAAATGAAACATATAACTGTTACATAACATTTAAAAAAATTATAACCTAAAATATATTTTTTGAAACGTGTTAACTCACTTATCACTTCTCACTAAAGTGTCTCAATGACAATAGCAGGAGGTGTTTTCTTTTTACTGCTGTGTCACTGTACCCATGCATAGACAGGGACAGGTGAAGGGAACAGTTTTCCTTTGTGTAGCAGTAGGTAATTTAATAAATCAATTTCCCAACAATCTTTGAAGTTAGCAGTAGTAAAAATCAAAAGAGTAATATTTTTAATAATTTCCCACATACACACTAACAAATAGCTGCTCAATTTTCCTCAAGAAAACCTATAGTGACTTTTAATGCAATGTTCAACCCTGGCTAAGGAACCACTCACTGCAACAAGCTCTCTCCAACTGATGGTTATCATTGCAACATACTGCCACCTTATGACAATTCTTTTTATATCTTAATTTTCAGAATACTCCATTTTAAAAATAAATCCTCACCAGAAATACAAGCATAAAGTATAGAAATTATCTGATATGTATCTAAAACTAAAAAGAAAATAATAATAATTTTATTAGCTCTATTAAAAGCAGCCTAAGCAAAAATTACTACATTTCAGAAACTATTTTTTTGATTTTGAATAATGATAATTTTGATATAATATAAGCATATTTAAATCCATGAAGCCAGGATATAACTGTACCTAATTTTTTTTAATCACGTTTGGCAATATACCTAAAATTTTCTATCACTTTTCCACTTATACTTTAAAAATTAAATATTTTCTTATTGTTGCATTTTTAATTTCACACACACACACACACACACACACACACACACAAACCCATGCACACACATTTGAAAATGGCAATGGCTTAGCTTGGAGGAGAGAATGGGAAAAGACACTAAATTAAACTTAAGAATGTACACCTGAATAAATTCATTATTGTATGAAATTTAAAATAAGACAAAATAAAGTGCCACTAACAAAATACTACTACTATTACAAAATAAAGTACCTATTTATATAAAAATCCTCTTTTTGTGTGTCATCAATAGAGATTTCTATTATACTATAAAACATAGAGCTTTTAACCAACAGCTGGTTTATTTTTCTCCATGGATTCAGTGATTCATATTTGTAATGGGTTCTATTTCTATTTTCACATGAGCTGCTAACATACTCATAGACAAATTTATGGTTCATCTTTATCAAATATATAAGAAGTCATCACATGCTTTTTGTGAACTACTAACACTTCTGGCTATATCTTATTTTTCTACCTTAATTTCACTTTGGCCTGATAGTTCCAATTGCTTTCATTTTTATGTATATAGTTGGTATTGAGAAAAAGAAAATGAAGTTTGGAATTGAACAAGCAGAACCAGAAAATACGGATTTTAGAAACTGAAAAAGCAGATCCCAACTTTACTAACATATAGTATTGATCATTTCATCTCTAAGATAAAGTATAAATTTGCCACTTATAATTTGGGAGACAAAATAACTTTAGGTATATCTAATATTTATTGGGATTACGTACCTGATACACAAGGGCTACTTACATGACTGAATTTCTACCATAATTGATTCAGCAAAGATTCTGAAATTATATTTTATAATTACATTTGATGCAGTAGTATTCTCCCCCCCCCAAAAAAAAAAAAACAGTTCTTAGTCAATGATATCTTAAAATTATGGAAAAAAAACCAACAAGTATTAACTTATTGTCCTGCGCTTTTATAGTCCTTTTGAATTAAGCAAAACTATTAATTACTAATGTTCAGCTGAAGTTAAATTATGACCAGGGAAAACCAAGAAACTAATGAACAAATAAAGGATATAACAGACTTTTTTTGACATTGTAGTTTTAATGAAAAAATGTCAACAATTCACTAATGCTTGTTTAAATTTCATGAGCAAAGGAATCAAAATAAAAAATAATTTGTTCACAAAAACATATTGCTTAGTTAAATTACTAATTTGCTGTTTGCCCAAAGTTTAATCAAGAGAGTTCTTACATGTGGGTAACAATGGTGACATCTGTAAAAGTTGGTGCCACGTTTATCTCCTCCAGGCACTGCAGCACCTGGTGACGCCACAGGGAAGAAATCGTGGATACTTCTTGAACATACTGCAACAGCTGTCGACTCAGAAGGAGGTATATTCTAAGTTCTACCAAGCAAGTAGTACTCTACAAAACCTCATTCTGTCCCTTCTTTTAACCGAAAGGAAGCCAGATGGAAACATGCAACTTGTCAAATTGCAAATGAAGAATTACTATAAATCATACTGCATGGATCGCTGGATGTTCAGCATTAAATATATGGTCTCAAAATTTTCTGAATAATTTCTCTGACATTTTAAGAACACTAAAGATGTGTGATGCTATTCTGCGGAAAGGAAATATCTTTAGGTGAATACAACACAGGTAAAGACAATGGGAATATGCTTTTATCTTAAACATAAAACCAGAGTGAAGAAACAACAGGCACCATTCTGGAAGCTTCCTAATGCCCAGGATGACTATGACTGCAGCATGACTAACCATCTCTCACAACAGTTAACAGTACAATCTGCTCAGAGCACACAGCTACAGAAAACCGAGAAAACAAGCTGTATTATTCATGATATAGCAGTCCTAGCTGTGCTGCTTCGGCTAAACTTCCACCTGTATCTCCATTACAGACTTCTATTTCTATCCATTGTAGGAAATTACTATAATAACTCTAAATATATTGTGGGAAGATTTAATTGTGATTGTATACAAAGACCAAGACAGGTAATTTTGTTTTGTATTCTTGGTACAAAAATTACTTAGGGTTTTTAAGACCACCAAGAGGTTTTTCATAAAATTGGACATACATAATTATTTCATATTTAGAGTAAGCTTTACTATTTCTGAGATGTCACTGGGAATGTGTTGATTTGTTCATCCATTCTTGGGTGCCTGCATAAAAACATTTGTTGAGTGCCTATTACATAACATCTATCATACATTTTTAGTTACATGAAGCTATTCCTTCAATATCACTAAACATTTCTTTAACAGTTAGAGTCCTGTCTGAAGCAGGAAAAATACTTTACACATTCTAAAAGAGAATGATTGTTATCAAAAACCTGAATCACATCATAACAACACTTCTTTGAGTATGTTACCCTAATGAAGTGACAGAGATCACTAAGAATGAAGAAACAACAGGTACCTTTCTGGAAGCTTCCTAACGCCCAGGATGACTATGTTATACTAGGAATATCTGTTAACATGCTTCAGAAAACTCTGTAGAACAAACACACATCTCTCTTCTAAATAAATATATATATATATATATATATATATATATATATATATATATATATAAATGATTTTAACAAGTCAACTCTCATTTTTCTATACCAATAGCACATTTCAATATCGTTAATTAACACTAAATAATGTTTTTAAATGCTTATTTATTTATATGCAGTATAGTTAAATGACTCACACTACAGATAACAAAGCTGGGTTACAAAGGTTGAGAAGGCTGCATAAGACTATACAGAACCCCAGCAGACCCTGGATTTCCCTGCCTAACTGATGTTTGATCAGGTCTATGTCTAATTCCAATCCCTTATTCTCAGAGGAAGCTTTTAGACAGCTAAACACTGAAAGGTATACTTTTGCATATGATGTAAAGAAACTATTAAGGTAAAGAAAAATAGAATTTAAGTTAAGCTAGTAAACTCAGTTACTACTTTCATCTTTTTCTCTTCTGCACATTCTTAACACTGAAAGGAACACAAACTACTCCAGGAAGGATGCACTATCTGTGCTGCCTGTTTTCTGTGAGTTACCTAACTGAAAGTGGGACAATTGCCACTTCTTCAATTATCACTACCCTATATCACTTCACTGCAGCTTCAAACCCACCATCTATTTCCTTTGGCAGCACCAGGGAGCTGCTGTGGTTAACAGGGTAAAGGAAGGTGGTCTCTGGAACCTTGCTTGGATGTGCTCCACAGGAAGTCCTAATCCCCTGTAGCTGCCTCTCTCCCGAGATAATGGAAGCCCAAGCCAGGGAGCCCTTCATCAGCTGTAGTAGATTATCTGCCCCCTGGCTGAATCTAGAAACCCAATCAATACAAGAGCAGATTAACAAGAGGAAAAGATGAAAGTTTTATTAACTTTACCTGTACATGGGGATCTTCACCAAAGAATGAAGTCTGATGAAATGACCAAAGCATGATGCATTAATACTTACAAAGAACAACAGACTGAAGGAATGAAGTTAGTGAAAGGTTAGAGTTATATTAGAGAGTTTGTTTGCTTAGGTTCACTGCAGCCCCAATAACCAGCTGTGGTGATAAAGGTTATTTTTCAGCCTTGGTAGGTGAAGGACATTCATCCAAAGATAATCTTTTATTTTCTAATGTACTTTGTATTAGTTCACTATAAGTACAGATGATATTGGGGTTCAATCTGACAAAATTATATAGGCATGAAATATAGTTTGTTACAATTCAGTCCCCAGTACTTCCCCTTTTTACTTCTCCCTCCCCTTGTTCCTTTTCCTCTACTCAACTGATCTTTCTTCTGTTTATTTATAGTTTTGAAAATTTCTGCATTGTGAATTTACATAAAGGTGAGATTCATTATGGTATATTCATAAATATACATGGTAAGGTTTGGTCACATTCATTCCACCATTCCTCCCTTCTCCCATCAATCCCCCTTCCTCTCCTTCACTGATCTCTGTTACACAAACAATCTTTATGGCTTGCTGCATGTAGGAAAAGACAGACCAAATGGCCTGGACTAAAGTACAGTTCCTCAAGTGGTTTCAGCTTGAAATAACCAATTTACCCGCTCAGCATACTTTGAGATATGCGTCCACTCCTTCACCCACTTGACAGAGGACGCAGCTCAACACACTCACACACTTTCTTCCTACTCTATCAAGATGCACTCAGCTTTCTCCTTTGCCTGTTTACTTTTAAAATTTCCACTGAAAGCACAAAGACCAAAAGTGATGCAAACATAAGACCAGGGGAGGGGGTAAGGACAACACAGAACAGGTCACAAGATCACTGCTCCATGATACAGATATCCAGTCGATATTTAGCAAGATTAATTGAATGCTGCTTAGGTCATTCAAAGGAATAAATTATTTTCCTTTGCTACAGTTGACAGAATACATGGCTCAATTCCTTTTTTTCAGTTGTCATATGAATCAGGGCTGAGAAAATACTCCTTGAATATCAGTTGGCACTACCATCAGTGTTGCTATCATTCTCTTTAACTCAAAAAATATAAAATGTGAGCCAACATAATGAAGGCACATCATAGAGAAACGTGTGATAATGTACCCAGCCCTGGAGAATTCTAAAAGTATGGGGTAGGGGTGAGAAAAACAAAATGTTAGCTTTTATAATCCCCGTGTTGCCACTTTTCAAATATTCTCTTCCTTGGTTCTGAAAGGACCAAGAGATTAAAGATAAAATCACCATAAAAAACTCCGATTTTTGACCAAATAATTATTTAAATTAACAAGACTATAAAAAGAAAGATAAAAAGAAACCCATGGCCTAGTTCTGCACAGATATTGATTATCATATTTAAAAATTATGTTTTTATACAAGCAGATTTAGATCATACAAAATCAGATAGGCTTTCTTGGGGGGAGGTGGGGTGCTACCTTAGGGAGGATATTTCTAAATAAGGGAAGAATCTATATTTTGTTATTTTATTTTCAAACCAGTTTTTGAAGGCATCAATTATAGGGTTCACTGCAGCCAGAAAGAACAAAAAAGTAGATTTGAAGACAACTTGTTCAACAGAAGGCCACACTTCTTTTCTGATCCTAAATCTCAAGTCTAACCCAATATCATGGAAACAGAAAGCATCAGCTTTTCTCTACAATCACTCATAATTCTAATAAAATTACAGTTCCCATGACAATAGATGCTATCTCAGGAGAGGTAAGCTTAGAGCAGAAACAATAAACATACTTTGGCCTACGGGAATGTCTGAAACTACCTGACAGTATCGGCTCATGTTTTTTCTTAGTAATAGTAGTAAGAGCTTATAAGAGATAGAAATCACATCATGGTAAAACCAGTGTTCAATACTTGCCCTCATTTGAATTTCTATTCCAAATAGATTTAGAATACTCTATAAAGGAGGAATATTAAATAAAAACAAAACTAGAGCCCTCTCAATTTCTGATCATTATCACTCCAAATAATCATATGTCTTTATGTAGCATGCTTTTCCTTTTTGCTTTTTTAAATTATTATTCTCCAGTGTAAATAAAACCAATTTCTCAGCTCTTCATACCAACACATAAGAGTATAAATATCCATCTGGGAATCAAGTGTCCCTGGCAAGAAGATCTAGGGGTATATAAAGCAGCTCTTTAGAGGGACAGAACACATTCAACAAGAGAACACACTTAGGTTTCTACATGTTTTAAGAAAAAATGTAAATATATGCAGTTTTACAAGTCCAAACTGTATTGGGAAATGGAGTAGACAAATATTCTGGGTGTTTCTCATTTAACACAATTGAACAGTAATTTGCTGAGGATGGGAAACCAGATTCTATTCCCTATAACTCCCAGGGCCTTGGGAGACTCCATGGCCTATGTCCAAATCTATACTCCCTTTCTTTCCCTTCAGAATGTCCCATCTAACCACTGTCAGAAACAAGTGAGGCTTTCAAGTTACCAGACTGCTGCATGTAATCCAAAGTGATATTTTTAGGAGAGTCTGATTTTAATCATTTATATCAATTTCTCAATATCACCATATTTTTTATTATTAAATATATATCAACAAAATAGCCAATACATAAATGTGTGTGTCCAGAAAAAATATTCACAACAAAGAGAAACTAGGAAAACAATCTCTGTGTTAGTTACTTTTGTGTCAGAAAATAATGTAAAACTATGCTTAAAAATAAGAAAGGTAAAAAGGTATTTGTAAAAGGTAATGTTTTATAATTTCATGGTGTTCTGCCTTTAATAAACACAAATACATTTATTAAATTTTTGTGGTTTAATGAGAATTAGATTCCCATCTTGTTGTTTGGTAAAATCATTAAATGAGGATATAGCTAACTCAGATATTAATTTGTAGAAAGAAGCACAGCAGCACAGAAAAAAAATACTAACATTTTCAACAAGCTTCAAACACCATACAGTCCACTGAACATTTCATTTAATAAATATGCATATTTCATTGGTCATTTTGGAAACATTTAACATATTTTAAGAGGCCTTTACTGAATAAAAGAAGTCTCTTTCTCTTTTTTTTTTTTTTTGATCTTGCATAATAGATGCAAAATGTAACACATTTCCTCTCTAAGTATCAGAAGCACTAGTTTGGACCATTGTTTTATGCTATGCATATTATTCAATTTGAATATATATTTAGAGTAGTATTTTACAAATGGAAGAAAATAACTGCTTGCACACACATTTGTGATTTGAAGCTTTCTTTTACACAATGACACCCATCCATCAACAGTCTTTCATGCCATATGCTTTTATAGCAGTCCTCTAAACACGAAGAGAACCTAAACATGCAGCGAGTTTCAAGCAAGTGAAACATCCATGTTTATTAATAGATTTTTATGTGGTCAAAGAGAAAGATGACCTTTCCTTTTAGATAACGGACTCCTGACTACAATGATACATGCCCAACTTGGCCTTTAATTCGAAGGTCAACAATATGCCTCAGCCAAATTAAAAAACCAAACAAAGATTCAACTTCCCTTCCAAAATACTCAAGACAATGAAAGAAAATGAATTTCATTTAAATCCTGTTATTCTAAAAAGAATAAAATTAATTTTTAGAAAAGTATTTCTTTCTCTTTTGCATGTTTATTAGCAGCCATCACTCTATCGAGTTTAACAAACTGGATGTTTGGTGCCTGAAAAAATAATAATGTTTCTAATGAAATCTATGTATTCTTTTGAGGTACAGTGAAAAAAACAAGGTGATACTTGAACAAGTGGATATTTGTGAGTTGTAATTGGCCTTCATTTCTACACAAAAGACAGTGACCTACATTGTAATGATGTTATTAAAGCACAAAGATAAAATGTGCCTGTCCACTCTAAATTATTGTAATGTTCTCATTTAAAACCACCATCTGTCAAAGATTATCTTATTTTATACCAAGGGAACATCCATTAAATATTCATCATCTTCATCCTAGAAATGTGCTCACATATAGGATCAGGGCTCTACCTGGAAGATATTAGTATTAGTCATTTATCTGCTCTTGTCTGAATGAGGCAGAATAGACACCTGAAGTTTACACCTAAAAAGTAGCATGCTTTTTAGGCTGAAGAGTGTGATTTCTGAGGGCTGATTTTAATTTACACATTCTGAGGCCAATAAGTTAACTTACACTATCTTGGCAACAAGCAGTTATCACTTATTTTGTTTGACCTAAAAATAGCAAAAAATGTTGCAAAAGACAGCTTGTTAAAATATAGCATATACCTGCAAGAATTTGGATGGAAGAAAAAAGCTAATGCTAGCATAACTACTGATGGGGAAAATTGTAGAAATCATTCTCTTTATGGCATGGAAGTTATAAACTTCTAGATTAGTCAATCACTACTTTATATTTTATGCTTTATTTCCTCAGATCTGGAAGAAAAAATATACAGGTCACTGTGAACTAAGAACAGTCCTTAAAATATTTATGCAGTCTTCTATTCTCCATACAATAGTAATGAGAAAATTGAACATTTTGTTCAATTATAGGAAAGTCTACTACAAATTTCAAGTTATATATACACATAGAAAACATCTAAATTCAGGAAGAAAATAAAGCTTCCCCTCTTATTTTGTAAATTTCTCAGCAGGATACTTCATATAGGCAGTGAAAATACTTGAAAGCATAACTTAACCAGACATAATTGCATCTATAGCTAAAGTGAAACAGAATAAGTGAGACTTTCATCCTAAACAGTAAAGTAGATCATAATGTCAACTCTTTGGGAAAAAAGAAGTTCCAAGGGATTATATCATAACTTCTGGCTTACCCTACCACCCTGCACTGCTAGTATGCATTTATAAGAGTGGCAGTCATCCACGGCAAGGTTCCCTTGCTAGTCTGTACCACATGAAGAAGAAGAAAGAACCCTATTTACAATATTCAACTTATCCTTAGGCAGAGAAGTAGCAAATATTTTAAAGAACAATTCTTGGCAAAGTTTACAAGTCTAAGATACAAATTCAAAATAAGGATCCTTTTGCAATTTTTATGATGTACTTCATTTGTTCAAAAAAAAATGCTAAACCTTTGGGGGAATTCAGAAAAACAGAAATTCAACTGAATAAACCTATGGTAATAATAGAGCACTTTTAAACACAGTTAATAATGTTATTTTCCAAAACAAGTACTAGGCATTTATATGTTATTACTGAAATACAAGTTGTATATTAACAATTATTGTTAACTTCTACACAGAGATCATTCTGTCATTGACCTTTATTAGTCAACTGCTACCAACATCTGAAAGACAATTTAACAATAAGACTTTCTCTAGAAAAAAAATATAATGTAGTGAGGACATTATAATAAAATGCAACTACATTATTAGCAATCTGTGGTAGATTTTCAACAAAAGTGCCAATAGTCCATCGTGTCCTTATTTGTATGTTGCTTCCCCCATTAAGAGGTCTAGTCTGTTTCTCATCCATTTGAATCTGGACTACTTTTATAAGTTCTGGTGATGCTGTACTGGTTCTGAACCCAGTACAAGAAGGCTGGCAATGCCCATTTTTGCTCCCTTAGACTCCAAGTTCTATGCCATAAAGTACTACACCATATATTGAAGTATGAGAAGCCATGGGGAAGATCAAACATACCTCTATGAAAACCTAGCACCAACAACAGTCAGCCAAGTGAGTGAGAACTGACCCTATTAATCTTCCAGTATACAAACTATTATGCAAGGTCCTATGCAAGACCAGCAGAACTACCACTAAGTCCAACCAAATGACACAATTGTAAGAAAGAGTAATTGTTACTATTTTAGGCCACTAAATTTTGGGATGGTTTGTTATATAGCAATAGATAACTAATATAAAGTGAGGAAAACTCTATCTTGGAGTGTGTAGGTTTACAGAACCAAAATGGTTTCCCTAAAAACTGTTAGCTAGTAGAGAACAAAAACTCCAGCTCCCAGGAACTCCCATCCATAACTGAATCATAGTGCAAAGACAAAACACAAGATGTATTCCCAAATTTAATCCAAAATCCTGTGGCTGGACACAACTCATCTTAATGAGTTAAGAGGTGAAGTGGCTCATACTCATGGTACACATCTGTACCCACATGCAGTAGTAATGTTATGGTGATCCAGAATGTGGCCAAGGTTCACTAACAGCCCCAACTTATCTATTAACTATGCAGTATTAAAATTTTTAAAGCACTCTCCTTGTAATAGTAATACTACTTCAGGAACAAACACTACTGAGACCTATAAGTGAAGTCTCTCTCAGAAGTACTTCATCTGAAATCTGATTTAATGATAAGTTTCTTATTGTCCTAGAACCATCAATCATTGAACAGCATTTCTTTCTTTTGTAAAACTGAATGACAGCTATTATTCACATGCTTACTACTGATCAGTTAGATACAAAACCCAGTGTAGCAAATTCTAGTAGTTTAACTTCTGGGGAAATACTTTATGAATATGAAGCTTAAGCTTTTTTCCCCAGGAGAAAAAAATCATATTACTTATTATAGATGTTAAGCAAAATTTTAAATACTCCATATTTTTTTCTGCTTTTTTCCCAACTGCCATAGTGCTTTTACAGACCATGGGATCTCATGCTGGCCTGAATTCCATTTATTATTTCAAATTTCTCAATTCTTCAATAAATCAATATTTGAATGACAAAATAAAATACAGCATAAATATGTTTTCACAGATATACCTCCCCAAAGACTCAGTGTCTGCAAATAACTCAATTTCATTCCCCAAAAAACCAACACACTCTGAGTATAGTTACTATAAAGAAAGCTTTAACTTAAAATGGTTATATAACTGCTTTATGTCTTTGATAGACTTAAAGATGTATAGTTATGGAAAAAATAAAAAAGAAAGACTTTGAGATTGCAAAAAAAAAAAAAAATCAAGTATGAATAGAGCCACCCAGCAGCACAGGAGGTTTGTGTGGGCAGGGCTGCTTTGGGGAAGGAACAAGACTGATGAGGATCCACATTAACAGGAACTTGGGATCTGCACTCTAAACCTTTCATCCATTTCCCTTAGGAAATCTTCAAGAATCTTGGCACTGCCTACTAACAATTTCTAAGAGTGAACTCCTTTTGGAGATGGAGAAAAAAAAATGTCTCCAAGATAATCTAGGCTCAAAAGAGGCACTACTCCTATACTCAACTGACTTAAGAATTACAATCTTTAGAAAAAGAAAAGTTGCTGCTGGAAGAGGACATTTTTCCTGCATAGGGAAACAATGATACTAGTAGTTTAGTCTCTAAAAGTTCTTTCTTAAACATATTTAAAAGGATGGTACAAAGCCCAGAGGGATTCTGTACCAGAGGACCCTGGAGAGAACTGATTTTTTTTCACGGTTTATTCATTCCAAACAAAAATACAATATTTCCATGGAGGACACAGAAAATTCTGCCACAATGTGATTTATATAGTTCTCTCACTTTTTTGACATTTGTTTCAGAGAAATTGCCTGAATACATTCTATTTTTCTGCAAAATGTGAATAATAACATATGTTGGAAAAGTGTGGTTATTTTCCATTTTCTCTTATCATTTGGATATTACATTTTACTCTATACATCTTTTTTACTCCAGAATTCTTGAAAACACTAGGCTCATGTGATGTCATATAATAGGAAAGAATAGGATTACTAGAAAGACATTCCACTGAGTTTAAGGTAGTCTATTAGAAAAAACAAATCAATAAATAATTTAATCAAACTTGTAGGAATGAGTAAGTATTATCTATAATTATCAAATGGTAATATTTCCTTTTTAAATATAAGCTGCAATCAAAAATAAATTTCCAGATATCTATTAGGCTATAAAATAAAATAAATATATTTTATGAATAAATGTTACTGTACTGAGTTTATAGCTTCTTTATTAATGTTTATACACTCAATCAAAAAATAGAATGTTGAAAAACTGAAGGCATTCCCTCTAAAATCTGGAACAAGACAGGGATGCCCTCTCTCACCACTTCTATTCAATTTAGTTCTCGAAATACTAGCCAGAGCAATTAGACAGACAAAAGAAATTAAAGGCATAAAAATAGGAAAAGAAGAACTTAAATTATCACTATTTGCAGATGATATGATTCTATACCTAGCAGACCCAAAAGGCTCTACAAAGAAACTATTAGAGCTAATAAATGAATTCAGCAAAGTGGCAGGATATAAAATCAACACGCATAAATCAAAGGCATTCCTGTATATCAGCGACAAATCCTCTGAAATGGAAATGAGGACAACCACTCCATTCACAATATCTTCAAAAAAAATAAAATACTTGGGAATCAACCTAACAAAAGAGGTGAAAGACTTATACAATGAAAACTACAGAACCCTAAAGAGAGAAATAGAAGAAGATCTTAGAAGATGGAAAAATATACCCTGTTCATGGATAGGCAGAACTAACATCATCAAAATGGCGATATTACCAAAAGTTCTCTATAGGTTTAATGCAATGCCAATCAAAATCCCAACGGCATTTCTTGTAGAAATAGAGAAAGCAATCATGAAATTCATATGGAAAAATAAAAGACCCAGAATAGCAAAAACAATGCTAAGCAGGAAGTGTGAATCAGGCGGTATAGCGATACCAGACTTCAAACTATACTACAGAGCAATAGTAACAAAAACAGCATGGTACTGGTACCAAAACAGGCGGGTGGACCAATGGTACAGAATAGAGGACACAGAAACCAATCCACAAAACTACAACTATCTTATATTTGATAAAGGGGCTAAAAGCATGCAATGGAGGAAGGATAGCATCTTCAACAAATGGTGCTGGGAAAACTGGAAATCCATATGCAACAAAATGAAACTGAATCCCTTTCTCTCGCCATGCACAAAAGTTAATTCAAAATGGATCAAGGAGCTTGATATCAAATCAGAGACACGCCGTCTGATAGAAGAAAAAGTTGGCTACGATCTACATACTGTGGGGTCGGGCTCCAAATTCCTCAATAGGACACCCATAGCACAAAAGTTAATAACTAGAATCAACAAATGGGACTTACTCAAACTAAAAAGTTTTTTCTCAGCAAAAGAAACAATAAGAGAGGTAAATAGGGAGCCTACACCCTGGGAACAAATCTTTACTCCTCACACTTCAGATAGAGCCCTAATATCCAGAGTATACAAAGAACTCAAAAAATTAGACAATAAGAGAACAAACAACCCAATCAACAAATGGGCCAAGGACCTGAACAGACACTTCTCAGAGGAGGACATACAATCAATCAACAAGTACATGAAAAAATGCTCACCATCTCTAGCAGTCAGAGAAATGCAAATCAAAACCACCCTAAGATACCATCTCACTCCAGTAAGATTGGCAGCCATTATGAAGTCAAACAACAACAAGTGCTGGCGAGGATGTGGGGAAAAGGGTACACTTGTACATTGCTGGTGGGACTGCAAATTGGTGCGGCCAATTTGGAAAGCAGTATGGAGATTCCTGGGAAAGCTGGGAATGAAACCACCATTTGACCCAGCTATTGCCCTTCTCGGTCTATTCCCTAAAGACCTAAAAAGAGCATGCTACAGGGACACTGCTACATTGATGTTCATAGCAGCACAATTCACAATAGCAAGACTGTGGAACCAACCTAGATGCCCTTCAATAGACGAATGGATAAAAAAATGTGGCATTTATACACCATGGAGTATTACGCAGCACTAAAAAATGACAAAATCATGGCATTTGCAGGGAAATGGATGGCATTAGAGCAGATTATGCTAAGTGAAGCTAGCCAATCCCTAAAAAACAAATGCCAAATGTCTTCTTTGATATAAGGAGAGTAACTAAGAACAGAGCAGGGAGGAAGAGCATGAGGAAAAGATTAACATTAAACAGGGACGAGAGGTGGAAGGGAAAGGGAGAGAGAAGGGAAATTGCATGGAAATGGAAGGAGACCCTCATTGTTATACAAAATTACATATAAGAGGATGTGAGGGGAAAGGAAAAAAAAAACAAGGGAGAGAATTGAATTACAGCAGATGGGGTAGAGAGAGAAGATGGGAGGGGAGGGGAGGGGGGATAGTAGAGGATAGGAAAGGTAGCAGAATACAACAGTCACTAGTATGGCATTATGTAAAAACGTGGATGTGTAACCAATGTGATTCTGCAATCTGTATTTGGGGTAAAAATGGGAGTTCATAACCCACTTGAATCAAATGTATGAAATATGTCAAGAGCTTTGTAATGTTTTGAACAACCAATAAAAAAAATAGAATGTTGGTTCATTTAAGTGGGTCTAAATAAGAATTCAATATACAATGGAAATAAATATGGATTTATCTCATATGATGTCAAGATTATCCACAGTTTCTCCAGAGGCACAATTCACAGTTTGTAAGGAATAATTAATTCTTCCTTTTTGTGAAATGCTTTCTATAGCACTGTAGGATGTCATATGTCTGACCTCTCCTATAAAATGACAGAGCACACACCTATCATCGTTGACAAATGAAAATGCCTCCACACATTTCCAAATGCCCCCTGAACTCCCAAACCCTGGTTAAGAGCTACTAGATTCATTTTATGATTTAGGAGAGAAAACATCTTCACAAAATCAAAACCAATGAAACATCTACTTAACTGGGAAACCAGTATGATCTGTTTTTTGCAACTGTAGCATTAGAATGTTGGAACAAGTTTTATGGTCTATTTCAGTATAGCTGTGTGAAATATTTTTAAAGGAGTAAGAGATTTGCATTTGCAATAATTGCAGAAACCTTCCAGGGAAACCATGGTTTTATGTGGTTTTCTGTTTGTGAACCAGTTAGCCCCAGGTATAGTTCTTTAAACTATTTTAAAATATTTTTTCGTTTGAGAAGTAATATTTAAATGATAGTGAACAGACTAAGCTAATTTATCCCAATCAGTATATGCACACAGTGAACAAAAAGAAAACATTTTATACACCTGCCTAAACTGGTCTGATCACCAAAATCTGCTCACTTAAAATTTCAACTACACCAATATTTTAATAGATATTTCTATTTTGTTAATTCACAGAAATAGAAAAGTGCATCAGTAATTGGAAAAAAAAGAAACAAAATCTTCTTGATATCACTTTATGAAGCATAGTACTCATAATATTTTGGATTTAAAAATCGATTTCAGAATATTGCAAATCTAAAAAAGGTATTTTTCCAAGGCAATGGATTCATGTTTTTTAATAGTTTTAAGCCAAAGAGAACCTTCTGTCTGCTGAAATCTATTACATAGTCATAATACAGTATATAGAATGGAGATATTTTAAATGACTATAGTGCACATTGTCCTGACAGCAGCTGAGTCAAACGACATTGCCCGTCTCTCAAAGAGAAAAGAGAGAGGAGGAGGGAAAGAAACATTGCAACTGACCTTTGTGGTTTACATCAAACCTTCATTGTGCTAAGCACCTTTACATACATATTTTATCACCTAGTCTTTACTGAATGTCAGCATCATTACTCCAATTTACAGATGATAAAACTGAGACACAACATCATACCTCTGGCGTGTCATCAAAATAATATAAAAAAACAGTCTTTATTAATGGAATGAAAAAAAAACTCAGTTAAAATCATACTTCTTTATGTAAAAGCTACCACTGATGGGCAATTTCAAAATGGATATTCTTAATTTCCTATGTCTCCAGGAACATATTCAGCAACGAAAGGTAGCTTCCTACATACTCATCATTATTTTTTAAGTTTGTAAGTATATCTACCTATATATTTTATTAAGTTATTTCAATTATGCTAGGATTATCTAATCAATAGTAACAGAATAATAAATAATCATCTTTAAAACTCTTAGAGACAAATGTTAACTCTAAGTCATATGCCAATCCTACTAAGAGAATATTTGAAATATATCTAAGAAAAAACTAACAGAGAATAAATCCCATAGTATAATTATTCAGAACAAACATTCTTACATAATTTCAACCTTTCTTTATATATTTTTACCCTTATTTCAACAATTTTACTTTTTGACATAGTGGACAATTAAAATTTCACATTAGTTCATCACTGTAATTTTAGTTTTTCAAGCAATGAAAATATCACACACACACACACACATATATATATATATGCCTAAACTATTACTTAATATCAATGGTTAAATTTTATTTAATATACACATGCTCAATAAAAATATAAAATGTGAGTTTCTCTGGAGAATCTCCTTATAAAAATTACTATCAAATTATAATTATCACATATCTCATTTCATTGTGCCCTAGATATAGTGAAATATTATTTTTAATTCTAATCAAATGCAATAAAACTCCCTCTTTTCCATGTTACTATTGTTATTTTGCTGTCTTCCTGTAAAATTTCTTCTATTATTAGAGTAGCTTTTTGATAAAGAGATATTGCCTCAAAGATATAGTAATGATGTTAATACTTTAAAAGCCTTTATTATGTTGTGCACTTTAAAATTCACTTTCACACATATCTCTTTTAAGCCACATACCAATTCTGTAGGTATTATTATTCCCATTTTATAGATGGAAGGATTAGAGCTGAAGGAGGTCATTTTCCCTGTCTCAATGTCCCAGAGCTAGTGATAAGGAAGTTAGGTATTCATTTTTCCCAGTGCTTTTAATCACATGAAATTTATTCTTTATTCAACATATGGATTTAATTTTAAAGTTGGAATGTATCAGTCTACTTGGATCACAAATGGAACGTATCCTCTCAGTATACCAGGGATTTCTCTGTTTTAGTTCTTTATGTCTTTCACATAAATGAACATCCTAATTATACACTTGTGTTACACAATACGTCTTCACCTTACTTCACCTTAACCCTCCTTAATGCCAATGTAGAAAGTAATCTATTCCAGCATTTAATGGAAAAAGGGACAGAGAGATCTCTGAACCAACAAAGGATGTAGGTATAGGAAGGGAAAGGGAAGTCACAGAAAGAGGTAGGACAGAGAAACATAAGAGAGAATAAACACTCAGAAGTCGTGATGCGAATTATTTGCTTAGTTACCACAAAAGTAATAATTACACTGTAACTCCCTGGGAACAATGGTAATTTCACAGTAGCTCACGTTACTGTTATCACCCTATATCCTGATAACTGTGAAATTAATTTGTGGCTCTACTGTATGTGTCAGCCATAAGCTGTTCCCTTGGTAACAGTATTATGCTACCATAGAGAAGAACTGTTTGGCAGTAAAATGGGCAGCAGTAACCTGATTATACATGAAAAGCCTTCTATCTAAATACACCTAACATAGTAATCATCTCTGGAAAAGCTGCATGGTTTACCAAAAGAGTTCTCTCAGGGCTGGGGATGCAGCTCAACAGTACAGTTCTTGCCTACCATATGCAAGGCCCTGGGTTCCATTCTCAGCACCACATCAAAATAAATGAATAAAATAAAGATATTGTCTCCAGCTATAACTACTCTTTTTTTAAAAAAAGAGTTAATTCTTATATACAAAGAAGATTAAATTCTTGATATTTTCTTTGTAACTCAAGTCCTGGGAACATTAAAGACATTTTTGACATATTATTTATTTCTGTGCTTGTATATAATGGGTAAGGTGACATTTGAGACTTTAAATGAGAAATTGGGGAAAATTGAAATTTCTCCCTTATTTGCAGTTGTATATGTCTTGAATGACTACATAAAACTTGGTTGTTTTTCTAATTGCTGTAAAAAATGAAAATGAGCATTATTAAACAAACTATATAGTTTGAAGTTGTTATGTTTTTCTGAAGTTTCACATCATTTTGTATCTGAAAATCTTGGTTTTAGGACTGCCTTGTGAGTATTATAAAGCTCTGGTTTGAGTAATTTGATCATGGAGGATCATTCTAAGTTGAGAGTGTCAAGAGCCTATTCTTCTCTCTTTGTCATGGGAGGAGTAACAAGTTTTTAGTTGCTGAATTTTAAAAGCATCAGTCAATTGGTCTAACATTTTAGAAGGGCATTGTCTCTATCCATGAAAATGATGGTTTTATAGCTATCATTCAGTGGTAAAATGCACATGACATAGAAAGTATTGCCTTGATCATCCTTAGGTGGATGGTTCAGAAGCTTTAGTCCCTTCACCAGATTGTACATTCATTGCACTCTCATCCTTTCTAAAGCTAAAGGGCATTCCACAGTCTGTGACCATAGACCATGTTTCATGTATCCATTTACCTATTGATGGACACGTGGGTTGTCTCCTCCTTTAGCCTATTATGGAAAATGCTGATAAGAACATTCATATACAAGATTCTCTATGGACATTTGTTTTCATTCTTTTGGAAGTAAAATTGTGGATCAGATGGTAACTCTGTGTTTAATGTCTTGAGGAATTGCCAGACTTTTCCACGTCAAATGCATTTCACATTCCTGCGGGCAGTATAAAGGGGCGTCAGGTTCTCTCTGTGCTCCCCAATGCTTGTGATTTTTCTTGTTCTTGATAATAACCATCCTAATGAATGTGAAGTAGTATCTCGTGGTGGTTTGATTTAATGTCCCTAATAACTAAGGATGTTGAACATCTTTTCCTGTGCTATTGGCCATCTGTATATCTTTTTTGGAGAAATGTCTGTCCATGCCATTGCCCATTTGTGATTTGGATTGTTTAGTTCTTACTGTTGCATTTTAGGAATTCTCTATGTATTCTGGATAGTAATCTATTATCAAATGTGTGTTTCAGAAATATTTTCTCCCATTTCTAAAGCTTGCTTTTTCACTCTGTTGGTAGTATCCTTTGATGTACTAAAGTTTTTAATTTCCATGAAGTCCAACTTAACTATTCTCCTTTTTCCCTGTACTTCTGGTGTCATATCTAAGAAATCACAACTAAATCCAGTGTCATAAAGATTTTAGGTTGTATTTTCTTTTTAAAGTTTTATCATTTTAATTCTTATATTTGATCTTTGATTCATTTTGTTAATTTTTGTATATGTAAGGTAAAGATACAACCTCCTTCTTTTGCATGTGGATATCCAGTTTCCCATTGTTGAAGTGACTATCCCCCAGTGAATGCTCTCAGTACCCTTGTAAAAATCAACCGATGGTATCTGTGAGGGTTTATTGCTGTGCTCTTTGCCCCAATCCATTGGTCTATATGTCTGCCTTTATGCCATTACTATACCATCTTGATTACTGTATATGTCTAGTAAGTTCTGAAATCACAAAGTTTAAATCCTCCAATTTGTCTTTTNTATATATATATATATATATATATATATATCAATGTATATGCTTCAATGAAAAGCATGGGGAGAGTTGATATCTAGGCAACCCTTAGGAATAAACAAAGACACCAGACATATTTTTTAAAACAACTTTGCTTAAGGAAATTCATTTAAGAACAATCAGTTACTCTGCAGTCTACTAACTTCAAAGCACAGAAGGAAAAGTTGAACATTGGCCAAAGGGATAACCTACATTTCATCTTTTCAGAACAGAATTTTGAAGAGAGATTACATTAAAATGAAAAGCATACCTGTATGACATTTTCAGAAATCTTGAATTAGAAGTGTTTAGTTAAAAGATCATGCATCCCAAGCTGCTGACAGTTTAACAACTAGAGATAGAGGTCAGCTTTGCTGGTTCATCCCACCCCCATCTTTCATCTTCCCAAACTGAATATAGAACAGTAATGAATTGGCTGGGTATACTGTTTATATTAGCCAATACTTATTTGCCTGTGCCAAACCAAGCATCATAAGACTGACACTATCTTGCCATGTTCCAGACAGAATGTGAGAGCTCTTCAGCAAACTCTAAGCCTTTTTTAAAATCTATTTTTGCTTTTGAGATGACCAAAACATATTTACAGATATGACTGAATCCTAAGATTTATGATAGATTTTTGACAAATACTTCCTATATTTATGCAATGCAAAGTTTACGGTTACTAAAGAGCCTTTTCTTTGGTATATCATAGATTTCTGTCAAGCAAAACAACTAATGTCAAGGAATTAGGTTCTGACAATTTCAGTGTAAGTATTAAGTCACATAAGTTAAGTTTACTGGGTTTATCTGGCTCCCAACCTCCAAGTGTCTGGAACATGAGTAGATTTCCAATATTTGTTAAACAAGTAAATATCTTTAAAATCCTTGTTTGGCTATTTTTCTAAAAAGGACATGGTCCTAATGTATACCTAGAGTCCTCTGCTTTGACATCTACTTCTCCAAAATTATTCTACTCATTCAGATCTTTGAATATTCCCTCTGCAATTGTCTTAGAAAAGATAATTAAGAATGTGAATCATGAAATCTTTAAAAAATTCTTACAACCAAACAGTCACACTAGAATAACTACAGAGTAGTCTAATAAACCATTTTTAACAGAATTATCTGTGATAATCAAGAAAAGAGTGAACTTATTTTCACTACTATAAATGTGCCACTTAGTAAATGATTATGAAAAAATTTGACCCATTTGAATTTCTCTTCATACATAAAATGGATATAAAAATAGTTCGTATATTGCAGGATTATTATGAGGAAGGAGCAAGATAATTCATGCAAAGTTGTATTTAAATGATGAAATGCCACAATAAACACTTATGCTATAGTTACAATTTACTTAGTAACCGTATCTAAAGTGCTTTAAAATGCACTCACTTCAATGGTTGAATTCTTTACCGTCCATCTCCCATAGCCCCTGTATGGTTAAAAACACTGAAATATTTTCTATTAAGAGGCAATATAGGTGGTATTAAAAAAAGAACAGGAGTTATGCAGATGGGAATATAAGTTCCAGCCCTATTACAAAGGACAGTTCCTGTATACAAACTACTTTTCTGAAATCCCATTTCCCATCCAAAAAAGAAAAGCCAGAAATTATGGCTCCATCTGCTTATCATCATTAATAATTAATTAAAATTCATTTTCCTTTCCACAACAAAGAAACAAGTCCAGTCCAGCCTGAGAACTCATCTCTCCATGAAGCTTTACTCACACTGCCTTCTCCAGGGTCCTCACACAGGCCAAGCTTGTGCTTATGTCTCACTGGGCCTGGAAGTGCACATACTTTACCACAGTGGAACACCTCCACTCACCCCATGGAAACCACGTGAGGCATGTTAAATCAAGTAAGAATAGTAGGTTCCCAAGAAGCTTGTGCATTTGAGAAACTTTAGTACTTCCTAGGCAACACCAGTGACTAAACTAAACTTGCAATTTAAAGTGGACCTGATTTATATGATCAATTAGAAAAATTCAAGGAATTTGCTAAGTATATAACAATAATTTCTAAAGGCAAAGATGTACCTTCATGAATAGTTTCTCATCCTGAAAAAAATGATCACCTTCTGAAAGTCTATGCTAGTTATCTGAAATAACAAAGGTGAAGTACAAATTATGTGATCCATCGTAACCTGAAATAAACACATGTTGCTACTCTGTGATTTTGGTCTTTATCCCAGTCTGACCAATTTCTTGAGATTGTACCTCAAGATGTTCTCCCGCGGAGATTTCGCTGAGAACACTTTAATCCATTTTCTTAAAAATCCATAACAAAATTACTTGGAGCTCAATGTCTTATCAAAACTCTTTTGTTTTAAAAATGGTACATGAAAAAGATAATCTTCAGTAAGTGTAACTAAGGCATTTTATACCTGCAGCGATGAATTGTTCCATTGGAGGATAGCAGCAAAAAAGTTCACATTGCCAAGAACAAAAACTTCCTGTCACCTCAATGTGTTCTTCCTGAATTTTACTAATTCAAACATCCCACTCCTCCAACACTAATCTTCAAACAATTTGACTTGTTCAGTTCCCCCATTAGGACTGTACTTACATTCCCAAAGATCTCTGCTACACACTCTGTGTAACAAATTACTTAAAGTGAAAACACAAGAACTAAATATCAAAGGGTTCAAATCCATATTTGCTATTTATTACATATATAATCTGATACTAACTTCAGTTAAGGTAAAATTAACACTTTAAGTAGTAACAATACCTATACTTCATAACTTTGTCATCAGTAGACATAATGTATATAAAACATTTCTTGGCACTTTGTAGGTAAACAACAAAGGACAGCTGCTTTTATTATTGTCATTATTGTTGCTATTATTGCCATTATTGCTATCGACTACCCAATTTTTCTTAATCCATTTAGTTCATGTCAGTTTTTGTTGTCTAAACTGTATTTTTAATTATTTCAAATAGCTTGTATAAAGATGCCTAGCCCCTTGCTACTCAGTTCTTCCATCATGCTTTCCTTAGAAATTATGGATGAAAATTTCCACATCCACAAAGAAAACTCTTCACATATGCAGAACACTGGCTTTGGGGTATCAGCATGGCCATCAATCAGCTAAGATCTCAACACCCACAGCAACAGTTTATGTTGTTGGTCAACTTTATGCTCTTCTCTTTTCCAAAATAACTCCTCTTTTTTTTTGTCTTCTGATTTCTGAATAACTCTCTGAAATGTTCTGTCTCTTTTGATTTCCAAGCTGGTCCCTTTCCATTCCTTTATCCTTACCTGATAAACTTTCATTTCTACCTTTGTGAAAAATTTAAAGCTTCCTTATGGTGCTGCCAAATAGTGCTGCCACCACCTCCCTAAACCAATTTGTCAGTCCCACTGGCTTTTCTTCTGTCTCTTATCACAATAAAGTTTCAGGCCCTCCTCCTATCAAAAAAAAAAAAAATGGATCCCAACCAAAATACTGGATTCCCTTTCTTTCCACCTTCTCCAGAGTCCTGTGTTTATAACTTTAACTTCTTTTCCTATTATTTCCTGGAATATTTTTATTGCCATTAAATTATCTTTAACTTCTCCAAATTGATAATATCTCTTTCCTCTTCTGTATGGTCAAAAAGTAGGAAAAAGGATTGTTGTCCATGTTGACAATTTTCATTTCCTTTCTTTCAGTTCATTCATTTATTCTGCAACCTGTTCCAATCATTATGAAATACCCCAAATTATTATATCCCCACCCCAAAATTCACATGTTAAAAGTGATAGCAAAATAATGATATTCAGAGTAGAGCCTTGAGGTTCATAAGGAAGAAGCCCACATAAATGGAATTAAGTCCAGTGTAAAAAGAGGCCAGGGAGTACGCGAGCTCTCCTGATTGTGGTGGACACCTGCAGAATGGGAGGAATGAGCGTTTGTTGTTTATGTCACACAGATTATGGTGTTAAATTACAGCAGCTCAAGCTAAAGTGATAATTGAGGGGCATCTGTTCCTGCTTTTCCATGGATATAGCTCAAGTCACTAATAATGCCCATTCCACTCAATTCAGAGAAAACTTTTTTCAGATCTCTTTTTATTGATGTATCAGAAGCATTCACTAAGGGTGGGTACTGTCTTTATTTCAAACATTCTTTTATTTTAAAAACACTATATTGACCCACTACCCATTTAGCTATTTTCAGATCTTTTTTTTTTTCTCTTATCTATTTACTTGTACTATAATTTTCTAAATAATTATTAAATGTTGAGTTTCTTAAGGTTCTGATGTGGTCTTTTCTTTGTCTCATTCCACATCATTTCCATGGCTCCTAGTAGCCCCTCTCTCGGACTTGTGCATCAAATAGAATTATTAAACCCACTTATTTGTTCAACAAATATTGAGCAGCTGCCATGTCCAGGAACTGTCTTACATGCCTCGTATATATGGTAATCAAACACAAAAAAAACTATATTCATGGAGCTTACATTTTATTGGAAAGATGAATTGATAGGAAGATAGTGTAAAGATAAATGAATCACATATATACACTACATTATGTCATATAAAGTCTCAGGAAGGAAGGAATTATGAAAGATGGGATCACAAGTATTGATGGCATAAGTTGGGTTAGCATTGTACATTTGTGAGAAGAACACAAAGTGAAAAGAAGCCAAGCATGTGTATATCTGAGAGCAGAGACAACAGCATAAAAAGGGGCCATTTTTCTCCTTAATTTTATTTTTTTCTTGTATTTTATTTAGTTACTGCCTAGCAAGATTTATTAAAAATTTTCCTGTACTCCTTCTGTTAATTGTGTACTTTGAAATAAGTGATAAATATATTATTATTCAACAAGTACTATCTAATTTTCACACAAATTTAATAGATCCTTTAATATCTTTGAAGAAAGCAGGACACAAATGATAAATAACAAAATAAATAAAGTTAAAATACATCAATATGTCCATTGAGATTTTACTTTGTAAAGTTATTATGTCTAACAGAAGATAAGAGGCAAAGAAGTCAGATTATAGTGGGCTGAGGTATGATTGGGAGGTAAAGACATGGAGCCACACTGTTCAAGACTTCACAGTCAAAAAGCTTGGCAGTGAGACACCTTGCAGATACCTTTGTAGTTGGATATAGCACATTTCTGACAGTTGGCTCAGGTGCAATATTTCAGGTTTTTAAAACCATTTAATTACGAACTTAGGAACATAAGTCTTAATTAAGACAAATCTTTCTTCTGCCTGAATAAAAACTTCCAAGATGTCAGAGGGTGAGACAAAAAGTTTCTCCTGAATTCATTTTACAGTCTCCATATTTGTAGACTATACAATGCCATACTTTCAGGAATCAATAAGTGCATTTCACACAGGTTCCAAGTCATCTCTTCTCTAGTAAGAACTATGAACTTATACACAAAATGTGTGTGGGACCATTTGGAAGCAGCATCCACTACTCAAAGCACCATTGTCCTTCTTGTGTGTTGGATCTATCCCTCCAATTTCTGTTACCAAGGTTCCCCATATCTCTTTTCAAGACTCACTGAGTCAGGTGACTTTGAGGATCTTATTCTTTTTAGGATATACATCCCAGCTCTCCTACTTATTTTTCTTTCCTTGGTTGACCTTTCTAGACCTCTTGTCTTAAAAAAAAAAAAAAACATGGTGTTGATCTCCACAAATCAATACAATGAATATATTTTCCCATATTCTATAGTCCAAGATGTGGTCTTAAAGAGATGTCAAGTTATTTTTTAAAAGTTCTCTTGGATCCTATATAAAGTTTTCATTATGTTTACTGTCTTAGTCTATAATATCTGTAAAATCTTTTCCCCAAACAAAGCTGAACTGTCTCATCAAGACAGATATGGACAAGTGAAAAGACACCTCAAAAAATGGATGCAGGCAAAGACTGCATTTAAATGATTCAAGGTTTAGTCTTACATGTGTTCAACATACATGTTTATTAATATTTTTCAAATGAACACATTATTTTCTCAAACTGAAGTTATAAAATTATTATACTAAAAGCAAATATATTAAATTCTATATAATTATCTCATTTGTATGACTAAGTTTATTAGCTTATATATGATGTCTTTAAAATAATTCCCATTTGCAGTTACATTTCAAACTGCAGATTTGACACACCAGCCAGGAAGAATGCCACAATTCCTGCTGTGCTAAACTTACTGAAACAAATAGAAAGAAAACACTTTATCGTGTTTTGTTCCTGTTTTACTATTTTGTAATTGGACTACCCTACAGGAAATACCCTTTTTTATAATATGTCATTGAGTTACTGTAATAATCTCATTTTTATACTCTTCCTTTATATATAGCATAAGTGTTTCTGAATTGCTACTTATGTCAAAGATAAAATAATAGGAAAGAACTTTAAAAACATTAATCACAAAGGTGTTTTGGGACTACTTATAATGGTACTTGTTCCTCATAACATGCCTGAATGTGTGTTTTGAAATGGAAATACAGGCAAACACATTTCAATCCAAATATCTAGGTAGTGGGACTACCAAAATAGAAATGAGAAAATCTCTTGGAAGACATTTAAAAATGTCTTCTCCAATTAAAAATACAGATTAATAGCACATATCTAACTATTTAAAGGTATAAAGTTGGTTTTCACCCTTCTGTTTATTAAATGCAATATGGATAAAAATCAATGTAACCTTGTATATAAATTAATTTTGAAATTCATTTCTGGAATCTGTAATTTAATGTTATAGTCCAAGATGCTTATATTTTACCATGTGTTCCATGGTTAGTTTTGCCAAAGTAAATAGCTTTTATGAAAGTACTAATATCCTCATCAATGAATCAAAAAAAATGATTTTCAGAAAATACTTGAAAAACTTCACTTCACGTCTATCTGGATCTCATATATTAAGATATTTTTTAACTGATACAAATAAACATAAAAGTTGGACATATAAATGGGAGACTAAGCAGTGGGTTGTATATATATGTATATAGTACATAAAATTTAAATCAGGTTAAATACACTTTTCTCCTCAGACATTTAAGGATTTTTTTTTTTTTTTTTTGGTATTGGGTATTTAACCGAGGGATACTTTACCACTGAACCACATCCCCAGATATTTTTATTAAATAAAAATTTATTAATTTATTTTAAGACACTGTCTCGAAAAGTTGCTTAGGGACTCATTAAATTGCTGAGACTCGCCTTGAACTTGTGATCCTCCTGCCTCAGCCTCCCCAGTTGCTGGGATTACAGGCATGGATGACCACACCCAGCTTAAGGATAATTTTTCAAATGAAAATAACATTAAATGAAGTAATTTTGACACTGAAGTAATAAAATTCATTTAAAATAGTTTTCAAGTAAAAGGAACTTTTTGAATAATTTTGCTTAATAGCAAAGAAATTTCATTTCTAGTGATTAATGTAAAGTCTTCTCAGTCTATTTAAGAAAAAAAACACAAAATTTGTTATTATATTAAGTGGTATTTTTCATAACTCTGATTCTCATTTAATGTTGATACCTTTAAGGGTCTTAAAAAACAGCATATGTAAAGGGATATAATATCTACTTTGGAACTTTGTATAAACATCATCTATTTCTGAATCAGACTATACGGATACCCATCATTTTATTTCACATAAAACACATATATAATTTCCTCAGAAGTAGACACAATAGTAAATATAACAGAAGAAGAAGAGGAGGAGGAGGAAGAATAAGAGGAGAAGGAGAAGGAAGAGGGGGGAGTGAGGGAGAGAGGGAGAAAACAACTATATATAACCAGAAAAATTACATCCTATAGGATAATGTCCTTAAACTCTTCCTAAAACTCTGAGACCTCAAGATTTTAAGGTGTTATATAAATTCACCAAGAAAACAGAACGAATGCATTTATTTCATAAAACTTTAATTAGACACATCCTACAATGTAACTTTGACTTTATCCCTACAGAATCCCGTTGATATTTATCTCCCTACACTGAAGTCATTTGATTGTGTTCACCCAGGTGTAGCGTACTCAATGATACAAAACTCTCTCCAGAGAAGAGAACAGGAAATTAAAGAAATTAGAAGATAACAGGTTGCATATTCTAGCTGTAAAAACAGACACTTTAGGAAAGGTAAGTGCTTAAGTGGTCATATAAAAAGCTCAATTAAAACTAATTTAACTTTGTCTCATAGGATTTGTTAACCTACACTTTTGAGCACTGAACTGAGTAGACAGAACCAAGTTATCCTTTAGTGTTCCTTATTTAACCAGACTAATTAATAACCAATTCTCACCAAAGTAGTAAATCATTTCATTTATATATGAGTTAGTTTTAATATATACTACTACAATGTTGAAAAAAATGTTAATTGATATTTGTTGGTTAGTAAAATATCTGGTTAAAATAAGCAATGGCCTAGCCATATTTTGATTCATTTGAATGAAATATAAATTGAAAACTATACCTTATACAGGATAAAGAACTTACTAAAAATTAAAATTAGTCCCAGTAACAGAATCAAAATCAGACCAGCTAGAAGATAAAGATAAAATAAACTGTGTTTTTGGATGCTGAATCTGAAGTTTCTACAGAGCAATCTAATGTCAGGTAAGCATTTAGAACTGTGTTTGGAGTTAAAGAGGGTGACTAGGGTGTATGACACAGACACAGAGGACAATGAGGGGTAGCCTGTGGAGAGAGACAAAGAAACAGATGAGTTCACCAAAAGCAAGAATAGAGAGAAAGAAAATGCCAGAATGAAACTGCCTGGCATGTTCACATCAGAGAGAAATGAAAACCAACAGTGGATCAAACATTTTTCTTGAAACGAACAAAACAAAAATAAATTATAAATAACACAGATTTGTTTTCCTTTGAACTTATGCCATATAATTGTTTATTTTAAAGTAGAGCATGCCCTTCATGACAAAACAATGTGTTAAGGTAGACACAGAGGGCAAAATTAACTTTGAAATAGAATACATAAAGGCACAAGAGGCCAGTCAATATTACCACTGCCAAAAACTATAGATAGCTGGGTAAACCCCACACCCATATTTTTAAAGGCATGCAAGATCAGAGAAAGGAAGGGGATTTCACAAACTAATGTTCCTAATAAGAAAGAACTTTCTCAGGATGAGATGAGGAGATAATCAGAAAACTTCTAGTGATCACTGGTAAGGGGCTGGTGTGTTTTACTTGGAAAGTTTTTCCCCACTGGAGACATGCTGAACTGTTAGTAAGGCTAATGGCAACTGAAAGGCAGACAGAAAGCAAAACATGGTAGAGAAGGTTGTAGGCACTAAAGAAAACTGTCAGAATTTCAAAGGAGAAAACTGGCCAATCTCAAATCCTAGCTGGAAATTCAAGCAATTCTCTCAGAATGAATGCATGATGTAAAGATACTGAAGCTCTAGGTAAACTATTAACCATTTTCATCTAATTAATACTCATAAAACACTACTCTCAAAAATTGCTGAATAAACATTCTCATCAATTCACATAAAACATTCACCAAGAACTAGGCCATCTCTCAATTAAAAACCAAGTGTCAACATTTGGTATTTGTTTTTTGTGGACTGGCTGACTTCACTTAGCATTATCTTCTCCAACGCCATCCATTTACCTGCAAATGCCATGGTTTTGTTCTTTTTTAATGCTGAGTAAAATGCCATTGTGTATATATGCCGTATTGTTTTTTATCCATTCATCCACTGAAGGGCATCTAAGTTGGCTCCACAGTTTAGCTATTGTGAATTGTGCTGCTATAAACATTGATGTGGCTGTGTCCCTATAGTATGCTGTTTTTAAGTCCTTTTGGTATAGTCCAAGAACAGAAATAGCTGGATCAAATGGTGGTTCTATACCCAGTTTTCCAAGGAATCTCCATACTGCTTTCCAAATTGGCTGCACCAATTTGCAGTCCCACCAGCAATGTATGAGCGTACCTTTTCCCCCCACATCCTCGCCAATACTTATTGTTGTTTGTCTTCATAATAGCTGCCATTCTGATTGGAGTGAGATGATTTCTTAAAGTGGTTTTGATTTTCATTTCTCTGATTGCTAGAGATAATGAGCATTTTTTTCATATATTTATTTATTGATTGTATATCCTCTTTTGAGAAATGTCTGTTCAGGTCCTTAGCCCATTTGTTGATTGGGTTATTTGTTTTTTCGGTGTTTAGCTTTTTGAGTTCTTTGTATACCCTAGAGATTAGTGCTCTATCTGATGTGTGAAGGGTGAAAATTTGCTCCCAGGATGTAGGCTCTCTGTTCACCTCACAGATTGTTTCTTTTGGCAGGGGATTAGCAAGGATGGTGGAATATGATGAACATCATTATACAAAGTACATGTATGAAGACTTGAATTGGGTGTCAACATACTTTATATACAAACAGAGATACAAAAATTATGGCATATATGTGTATTAAGAATTGTAATGCCAAAAAAAAGAATAAAGAATAGTGTTACCTTAGATTAGGTAGAGGGAAGTGAAAGGAGGGAAAGGTAGGGGATGTGGGGATAAGAAAGATAATAGAATGAGACAGACATTATTACTTTATGTATGTATGTGACTGTATGACCAATGTGATTCTACAATATATATACACTCAGGAAAATGAGAAATTATATCCCATCTATGTATGATACATCAAAGTATATAAGTGCATTCTACTGTCATGTATAACCAATTAAAACAAATAAAAAATTAAAAAAAAAACAAATGTCAAAGGATTAAATTCTTAACAGATTTTGTTTGGTCCATAAATTAGAAGTCAATATCAATAAAATCTAGAACTCAATCAACAATGTTAGAGAGATGTCCTTGTTTCATATCCTCACCAAAATTTGTTTTTTGTCAGTCTGCTTAATATTCATTATTCAAGTAGGTGTAAACTGGTATCTTACCATTGTTTTCATTTATATTTTCCTAATGACTAATGTTAATCATATTCATGTGACTATTAGATTTTGTATATCATCTTTCATGACAACTTCTGTTCAAATATTTTGACTCTTTTTAAAAATTGTATACACTTTTTTTTTTACCAGTTTTAGGTTCATAAGAAATTTAGCCAAATGTTCCCACATACCTCCTGCCTAGCCCCACATACACACACAGACTCGCTCACCATTAACATCTAAAATCAGATTGCCACATTTGTTAAATTATGAACCAATACACATCTTTATCATACAAAGTTCACAGTTTACAGTAGTGGTTGTTCTTGCTGTTGTACATTCTATGTTCTTTGGTAAACATGTATCCAATATGGATGTCCTACAAAGTGTTTTTATTGTCCTAAAAAAAATGCTCTGTGCTATGACTATTCACATCTTCCTCCTAAACCCCAGGCAATACCTGATCTTTTTACTATATTTATAGTTTCACCTTTTGCAAGATGCCACATAATTAGAAAAAATTCTATATAAATATTTCAAATTCGCCTCCTTCGTTTAGTATTTTGCATTGAAGATTCCTCTACGCCTTTTGGTAATATGGTAGTATCTCTTTTGTGCCTCATAATATTCCCTTGTCTGGATGTACCAAAATTTGTTTGTCATTCACCTGTTAAAAGACAGCTGTTGCTTACAAGTCTAGCAGTTATGCAATTAACATGTATGTGCAAGTTTTTTATATAGACAAATTTTCAATTCAAGCAAACGCCAACAAATGTAATTCCTGCATCATATGGTAATGCTATGTTTAATTTTGTAAGAAACTGCCAATTTGCCTTCCAAAGCCTCTGCATCACTTCACACCCTTGTCAGCATCTGGTATTATCAATGTTCTGAATGTTGGCCATTCCAATAGTGTCATGGTAACTCACTGTTTTATGAATGTGAATTTTTGAATATGTAATTCCCTAATGACGTATGACACTGAGCATCATTTCACACACTGATTTGCCATCTATATATTTTGGAGAGGTATATGTTCAGATCTTTAGCCCATTTTTAAATCAAATTGTCTTTCGATTGTTGAGTGATAAGAGTTCTTTATATTTTTTTACAACAGTCCTCTATCAAATGGTTTTCTGGCATCATGTACAACCAGAGAAATGATAAGCTGTGTTCCACTTGTGTAAAAAGAAAAAAAAGGGGGATTGCAAATATTTTTCTCCCAGTCTATCGTTTGTGTATTCATTCTCTTGATGGTGCCTTTTGTAGAGCACAAGTTTTTAATTCTAATGAACTCCAACTTAGTATTTCTTCATGGATCATACCTCTAACGTGGTATTTTGAAAGTCATTTCCAAATGCAAGTTCGTGTATATTTTCTATTATTTCTATGGAATTTAATAGGCTTATATTTTAGACTTGGATCCATTATTCATTTTGATTTAATTTTTGTGAAAAGTATAATGTCTGTATTTAAATTATGGGTTTTTTCTTCCTTTTTCTCTCTCCCCCTCACTTTTTTGCACCTGATGTCCAGTGATTCCAGCAACATTTATTGAAAATACCACCATTTCTCCAGTGAAATGCCTTTGCATTTGCCCTTCTGTCATGGCATCTCCTTGTTCTCTGCTTTCCACTATCCTAGGCTTCTTGTTTCCTTGCTTCCATTACATTCCCACAAGGGCTTTGTACCATAATACTCTCCCATTCATGCCTTATCCTCTTTTCTTCACCTATCCCCATACCTTTGGGTCCTGTCAAAACTTCTGTAATTCATACTCTTAACAATACTCCCCCTCCTTTGTAACATTATCTTAGTTACAACTTTATATACTTCTGTGTGGTTATTTAATCAATGCCCACCTTCCTTCCCATTACACAATAAGGATAAAGTTCATAAAAGTCTGCTTATAATTGTATCTCTAATGTGTACTAATGCTTTACATATATAAGTAAATATTTAAAAGTATAGACCAGATGTAAGAGTAACTATCTCCACTTTCAATGCTTTCAATGGCACTGTGTTTTCAATGGCCTTGTACTATTCCAATTATTCTAGAGCCATCTTACTTAACACAAATGCTATTAACACAAATACAAAGATTGCTCAAAACAATAAATATTTAAGTGCAACTACAAAGCCCTCTTCCTTACTAAAATCCTCTGACGTGTCAGAGAAGATATGAGACCCTCGCATATAAAACATAATTCTTAAAATTCAATAAACTATACTACATTCAGTATTTTTAATTCCATTCTAATACACACACATATACACATATTTAAAATTCTATGTGAAAATAGAAACATGATTCAAATATATTTAACTTTTCCTCAATTACATTTTCCAAATTATAGGTTAAAATTCAGTTTATGTTAAGGTGTATTATAATTCTTAGCTATAGGTAGTCCTTACAAAACCTAAAACCTTTTAATTTTCAATCATAAATAGCCTGAGATCACTAACATAGAGATAGTAACTAAATTATAAATAAAAATTTGATACATATGTATTTGAAGAATATCAAAGGAAACCAGAAAATCACTAATCATAAATGGAAATTTTTTTAAATGCAGCTGAATTATCACTTTCTTCTTTTTTCCTTATCAGTTACCTTGAGTCTATTTCCATGTTTTCAGTTTTACCCAATGCTTACTCCCTACTGGTTTTGTTTTAATCTTCTCTCATGATTTTAAAATGAATAAATGCATGCTGATGACTTACAACATTTTATGCACATCACTATCTTTCATCTAAACACTTTCAAAAAGCTACCTCTTTTGCCAGCATGTCCATCTCTACACACTACACTTTGGAAGTAGAGATTTCGGGCTGTTTACCTTATGGTCAGCTCTCAACCTTAGGCTTAGTAAAATTTGGCAAGGCTAAACTGAACCAAACGAATGTAGTAATCAAGTGTAGAAAAAGCTTTGCTGAGTATTTTTTTAGTAAACATATAAGGTAACTAAGATCACTTTCTGTATCAATCGAGATATGTGGAATGTGATAAGACATTTAAAGATATTCAATTTGAATAACAATACACAGAGCATGTGTGTGTGTGTGTGTGTGTGTGTGTGTAGAGTATATGTATGTATGACTATAATGTTTATGTTTACAAACACTAGGAATTTTTTTCCAAGATGCATTTTTTTTCAAATAAGTATAATAGTAACAAAACAACCAAGAATTAGTCAAGTCAAATTAATCTGCCATGCTACATAATCATGAGGATATAAAATATAAAACTCACATTATGAAGGTTTATTCATGGTCTAAAACTATTTGTTTAAATAAATTATTTCTATTTTCATCATATTTAAATGTATTTGTGCTCCCTATGAGCAAACAAATAAATAAGTAACCAGATGCATTCAATAATTTAGATTTGTCTAGAAATTCTTAGTTTGGTCATACAGATTTCAGAAAGTATATATTAATATTGATATAGTCCAGATATCTTTTGGGAATAGCGTATCATCTATGAAAATATGTGTGACAAAATTATGTTACATCCCTTAAAAACAGATATTTGGTTGTAAGCACTGAAGGAACATTTGAGTCTCATAGAATGTCATATGAGCAGAAAATAATCCTGCATACATAGAAATTAAAGGAAAAGTCTTATATTAAAACCAAATTATGATAGACTTTCATTTTACTGGAATGATACTGCTCGAGGAAAAACTCTCAGTCTGCAATTAATGTTAGTAACCAGCTCAAACTGGCTACCCAATGATTTTTTTTCTTGAGTATTATTAATATTTTTTGTTATTGCTATAATATGTTTTAATTGATTTTATTTTTTAAATACATGACAGCATAAAGCATTACAATTCTTATTACACATATAGAGCACAAATTTTCATATCTCTGTTTATATATAAAGTATATTCACACTAATTTGTGTCTTTTTATATGTACTTTGGATAATGATGTCCTTCACATTTCACCAAATTATTTATTATATTTTATTCATGTGGAATCATTTGCTTTTACTTGTGTGTCAAACTAGTAATATTTTCTTTATAGGAAAAAATCTTATCCATTTCACTATTAAATATAAAAAAATGTCTGATTTCTCAAACATATTTCACATCCAATATGTTTAAATTTTTACCCAATTCTTACTTCTGGGTGAGAAGTGTCTCAAGCAATATTCCCTCACAGAATATGAAATTATAAACAACATCTAAGGGGTGAAGGAAGAAACGAAATATGAAGGAAAAATATGACAATGACAAATACAATACCAGTAAGTAATTTAACTTTATTGTAAATCATTTTTCTTCCCCGTCTAAAAGGAAGAAAGGGATTCCTCTAAAGTCTTCCTAAAAGATAAAGGAAAATACTGGCAGGATAACTCGTTTGTAAACATAGCACAGATATCGATGAAATGGATTACCTGTGGCCCAAATACAAACACCTATTTCCACTAAAATTGATGTTATAAAAGATCTCTAAATAAAATTACCACTATTACTTCTTCTATTCCCCAGCCAAAGTAATGGGCTTTAAAATGGGAGAGGGCTCTAAGGCTAATATTTATAAATGTACTAAATTAAACTGAACTTGTTAGGCTCCTTGTAAAACACTAAGAAGGTTAAAATTGAAATATCATTAACTAATATATGCGTAGTTAATATGTATAGTTAAATTATATATATATATATATATATGTATTAGATAATAAAGTACTTAACATTTTCTTTCTTTATTTTTTAATGTAGCTTTTTTCGAATATGTTAGTAAAAGTATGCTGACATAGTAGTTTTATTTCATGTCCTAGGTACAAAATTAATTAGTTGAAATTTCTGAGAAGTAATGAGTCTGCAAGAGAAATCAGTTTGAGATCCAATTCTGGCTCCTCCAATTTTGCACTATGTACTCAAATTACTTTGCCTCTTTCATTCAGTCTTTATTCACCAGTTTAAAGGGGAGGGGGCACTGAAGCTGAAAGTCAAGAAGCAATAAAGAAATGAAGAGCCAGATGGAGTTAGAGAGACAGCATGGCGCCCAATCTCTAATTTTAGAGGAGAAAAAGTTGGCCACTTGGGCAGGAATTCTGTGAGCAAAGTTAAAAGTGGTCAGGAAAATGGTTGATGAGGTAGCCAGTGGCAGATCACAAAGATACTGCAGGAGAAGATAAAAATAAGAAATTTAAATGTTATTCTAAGTAAATAATAATCTGTTGAAGTGAAATGTCACAATTTGGCTCATCTGAATGTTGCTTGGGAAATGAATTCTGAAGGAAAGAGTGCAAAAAGGGAAACCCATCATTCAAATGAGAGGCAAGGAATGTGGCAAGGCAGAAAGGAAGACTTGGACAGATTCCGGGTATTTTTCTGGAATTAGGGTTAGAGTTTTTACAGAAATTTCTTACTGATTAGATGAGGTATGAGAGAGAAAAATTTTCAATGAATTCCAGATTTGGAGGTAAAATAACTAAGTAGATGGTACTCAGTTTTATTCAAATGGAAAAAGTAGCAAATGAGCAGGTTTAGTGGAGGATTGTGGTGAGAAATTGTTATATCTCTTTTGATACCTGAAGAGGAAATATAGATATGTAGTTTGAGTTATCTATTAAATATCCAACTGTTTGGATTTTTAAAGATAAAGATCAGGACAGTTATCAAAACTGGAGATGCAAATAGAAGAGTCTTCCACAGTAAATGGTTGTTATTTACATAACAATTATGCAGGGAAAGCAGATGCAATATGTCAATATTTAGAGGTTGAAAGAGGAGGTAATAGCCACTCAGGAGTGAAAAGGAGTAGCCAGTGAAGAGGGGAAAATAAAGGAATGTAGAGTAACTGAAGCTTACATGGCAGAGAGGGTGGTGTTTCAAGAAAGAAGGGAAGCTATTGAAGCAAATGCTGCTGAGAGGTCATGTACAAGTTAGGGATTTGAGGACCAAGCAGCCTCACAGAAATGGCAGAAGAGATGCCCAGCTTGAGTGGATCCTGTGAGAATAGGATGTTAGAAAATGGAAAACTTTTATAGACAACTCTTTGACTAGGTTTAGTTTTGAACATGAGAAACAATAATGGGGTGGTATCTGAAAAGGAAAAAGTAGGAAGGTTTTGTTTGTTTATAAGATACATTATTATGTAAGCATGCATGTTTTCAGACAGAAATAATCACAAAAGAAGGAAAAATTAGTACTGCAGGAGATAATTACAAGAGGGAAGTTATTGAATGGGTTAGAGGAAACAGGACTCATGTGAGCTTGTGAGCAGAGATTAGCCTTCCACAGGAGCAAGGCCCTTCCAGATATCACAGAAAGAAACATTGAAAATTGGGTAAATTTATTCCCACATCATTGAATGTCTGAACATTTGAGAATAACTGTCACCAAATAATACCTGTACATCAAGGACACATAACAGGCAATTTTTAAAAGGAAGCCAGAGTATCCCATATGCCACCTCATTTCATCAAAATAAAACAATAAACAAAAAAAACAAAAACCTTTCTTTGTGGACTATAATGTTTTATTATAGATTAAACTTTTGAAAGGAGGTAATTCTTTAGATGGTTCCATGGATATGAAACTGATAAAGGAGTTAAAATAATGGACCACATAATATATTCTAATCAATATTTTCCCAGTCAGTACCATTTAGGTATCTGGCAAAAGGATTCTTCATCTAAGATTAATGGATAAATTGAAATATCCCAATGTATACTTTTTGTAAGTACCACATTGTGGCAAACTGGTGTCAAACTAAATGCAACATTATGCTGTTTCCTAATGTAGGTAGTTCTTTAATGGTTTTCTCACATTTTAAATATAAACAATAAATATCAGATATTACTGCTCATTAATTCAGTGGCATTAATACCTATTCATCATCTTGGTTGCATATTGGTGATTTTACAAGCTAGATTATCTCTTTAATTCTTAATCATGCTTATTTACTTGAATGCGTAATCTTTGAATCTAACATATTCAATTTTATAGAACAGCTCAGAAACTGAGAAATATGACACCTAAGTTAACGTTCTTTACTCATGTTTATTAATAAAATTGGAAGAGATTCATAGTATATTTTAATATTAATTCATCAGAAACAATCACAAATTCCTAATATATTTCTTGAACAACTCTTGGAAACTGGAAATTTATTCTAATGAATTTGTCAAGTTTATTCCCAAGCAGGGACCAGCCAAGTGCAACCTACAGGCCAAATTCAGCTGGTGGTATGTTTTGGTAAATACAACTTTGCTGGAACACATCCACACTAACCTACTCCTATATTGTCTATGGAGGCTTTGGCACTGCCTTAGCACAACAGAGTAGGAGGCTACAGGAACAACACGGCTGAGAAAGGTAAAAATGTTTGTTATATGGCCTTTAAATAAAAATGTTTGCTACGTCTGCATCAGACTATCAATCATGCCTTGTCAACTGAAGCAACAAACAAACAACAAAAAAAAAAAAGAAAGAAAAAAAACCCCTTCAATTTACTAGCTACCTTCACCACTTATCAGAATAGGGGACTTTTTACCCTAAGAGTAAACACCAAAAACCCCCTCAATGAATGATAGTGCATATCAATAAATATTGCATAAGAAAACTAATTAATTGTATAACATGCTAATATATGATAAATGAGAAGTATTATAGCTATATATGAACATATATTTTCCAAATGCGATGACAATAGAAGTAACTATTATATTTTAGTACATCGTGGAATGCACCCAAATTAATTAGAATGGTCAATAACAAAAAATGCCAATGTGTTTATAAACAATATTCTATTATCTATAAGTCTATTATTCTAAGTTGCAGAAAACACCAAATATAATTACAAAATACATATTCAAAACATGTAAACCACTAATTTTCCACTTGTAAAAGCCTGATTCAAAAAGCAATTTACTTTATCGTTTACTTAAGCTTTGCAACTACATTAAAATATGATAGTATATACACAACAGCTTGTTAACAAGATTATCATAACATTAAAATCATAATGTGGCACTTCAATTATGGATACTTAAAATTAAAGCTAATCCTCACAGTACCAATTTTTATCTCCTAAATAATTTTAGCTATTAGCTGCTCATTCAAAGTCTGTATCTAAAATGATAAGCATTCTAGAGTAACAACTTAGCTCTGCACTTTTCTTTGGTAGCACAAGAAAATCTGCATCCCTTCTTTTCTAGTCTTAATATGCAAACCTTCAATGCAAAGGGTAAAAATGTGATTTTTTTTTCCTGACCTTTGCTCAGTGCTTCTTACTCAGTTAATACTGATGATGGTGTTTCAAAATAAAAAACCCTAAATACCAATGGAATGTGTGTTCTTCTTTTGGTTTTAGCATTCCAAATGAATCAAATTGACATAAAATGGCATTTGCAATGATTGATTTATTTATACAAACACAGCTCCTCACTAAACACTGCCTATTACACAGTAAACACCAGGTTGAATATAACAATGCTTACACTAAATATGATAATGCATGTTATAAATAAATAATTAGGTTATGCCTAATTTCATTTGTACTGCTGCTAAACAAAATGTATCGTTGATGATTATGTAATCAATATTTCTTATATTTGAATTATAATTTAAGTCAAAGGTTATAAACTTAGATATGCCAATTGTTATCAAACCCATAAGTCAACCAGAAGTATTATTGCTGAGCATATGTTTGATTTTTAACGTTACAAACAAATAATATAGCACTTTCTTCTATGCCCCATGAATGGTGGGAAAATTAAATGGGCTATCTGAAACTATTAAATCTTGCTTTGACTCATCTTTGAAGTAAGTTAATGAAAGAAACATTTTTAACATATGTGGGAGATAGATGACAGCTAAAGTGTTTATGTATATGAATGTATATTATATACTCATCTTGTACAATTTACATGAAGCAAATTACATAGGTTACATAATTACATATAATCAATTACAGATATCTGCTGAGCTGCTTTTCAATCATGTTTATCTCAGAAGATATATCATAATCTAGAAAAGTGATGATGTGCTTTTGTCCTTATATTTCAAAAAATCTAAACATATTCAGCCTGAATTCCTTGTTCACAGGTTATATAGTATAAACCAAACCAAGGAACCTACTGTGGGCTTGGTACAACATGCAGTGCTCTGCATTGGGACTGATAAAGACAAGACATTCTCTTCTCTCTAGAACAGGATACTCCGCTGGTTTAAAGAAGGTTTCAGAAGATTCCTATTGATACAATTGGTGAAAGAAAACTAAAACTTGGAGAAGCGTAATTTAGAAAGGATCAAGAAAAGAGCTAACCCATTGTTTCTAAATCTAATTATACTTTGTCAAACTTTTCATGTCTTTAAAATACCCACATATAAATGGGCACTTTTGATTACTTAAGTAATTTATATTTTTGATGACTTTCAAAATAAAAAAAAGTTAAGACTTCTATGATTCTGACATCACATTACATAGCATTTTAAAAAGAAAATTTTCTTTACTTCCCACACTGTTGAACAACCTTCTGATGTCACTAGAAATATTGTGTTAATTTTTTTCTGTATTATTTCATATTCTCTTCAATCCCACTTCAGTTTTTCTGGTAGCCTTTTAATTATTTTCTAAACTGCTTAATCAATTCACTAGTCTCAAATATTTAGAGTGCCTGTTCTTTCTCCTACATCTTTTTAGTTTGTTATAAAATGATTTCTTGGAACCTTCTTGTATCTTTATAACCCTAATGGATTCAAGTAAAAAGTAAAGGGAGCTCTAGACTCCAAATGCTGTCAATACATTCCAAGTTTTCCTTGACCAAGTGGGGGAAATTATTACACATACAAATGCACAAGTAAATACATGTACATATAGAGAATACATGTAAATATGCACACATGAACACACATGCACACAAGCTTATCTCCAGAAATAAAATTAAGTAGGACAATGATATAATCCTTATCTTTAAATCTTATACAGATGAACAAAATTACTCATAGAGATAATCCTTTACTCAAGTTCATGTTCAAGTATCAGTTAAAGAAATACCAGTGTAATTTAACCAGTAGTCTTTTCAAGGGATGCAAGAGTAACATAACTAAAATAATAAACAGGTAAAACAACACCTAAATTACCAGAGCATGAGTAAAGCAGCCCTTAGATCCGCTGGTAATCACCTTAGTAACACTGGATACCAACAGATGAGTGAAATTAAAAATGTACTTTAGGACAATAAATCTAGAAAGGATAGACACAAAAAAACTGAAAAATACCTGTGTAACTATCTTGGAATCTGTCCTTAAACTTTAATTTTTGTTTAAGAAGTTTAGATTACTATTTATATTCCTTCCATCTCTAAAAGTCTCTGAGTCAAAAGTAAAGAAATGAGCACAATACAGCAATTTTAACCTTCTGACTCAAATAATATTAAGAATCATTACATCTCTTAAAAACTAGTTTCCAAATTGACATGGTCATACAAATGCTTGACTCTGTATATGTGTCTGAGTTTATGATGTACCTGCATATACTATTCCACACACCAGAAAAAAAGCCAGTAACTGTAAATTATGCAACTCAACACCACCATCTAGTGACAAAATTCTTAACACGTGACAAAGCCAAGCAAAAAGGAAAACAGATTTCAAACACATTTGTCTTGGTAGTTCATATTTATAATAATATTCTAAATATAACAACTCTCAGTGAATAGACTTGGTTCTGCACATAAAATAATAACCTCTAACTGGCAATGTTGTATACTACAAAAATATAATTTGTATTCTTGCTATAGCAATATATCCAAAAAATCTAACCAATCTGTATTTTTATTTATTAATTAAGCCACTGCTAAAGGCAATTACACTTTCTTTTTCTTAATGAACTATACTGCATTCTATAAGTACCTCTTCTTTTACAGAATTTAACATGTCCTTTTCTCAAGTTCAATTCAAATACTTGTAAATTCTACATACTACCTACTACCCATGTACTACTACTGCCTCTGGATCTGAAGAGGGATATCCAAAGTGTTAAAAATGGCCCCATCTTTCCATATGATGTTTAGAAATTTATTACAGGATGCAAAATAATATCTCCTAGATACCAAGAGGATTGAATTAGCTGAGGTAAGCAGAAAACATGATGAAGTTGAGAAATTTACCTCTGAATTCATTATCATACAATAGATCATAGATTTTACCTAGAGCTGACCCTTTCTTATGTGTCCTTCAAATGTTTTACTTGCAGGGATCCTGCAGAAGATTTTCATATAGCCAGAGCATAATGAATTCTACATAAGTTAGGCAAGAAATAGTCCCTTTAGTATTCTATATACTAAGACTACAATGAAGTTTTACAGTCAGTTCTATTAATTATGTATATTATACATAAATTCTTTTAAATAAAATCCAGGGGAAGTGGCTCATGCCTGAAATCTCAGCTACTTGAGAAGCTGAGGCAGGAGGACTACAAGTTTGAGGATAGCCTGGGAAATTTAGTGAAGCTCTGACTCAAAATAAAAACTAAAAAAGGATTGGGATGTGATTCAGTAATAGAGTACCCCTGGGTTCAATCCCTAGTACTGAAAATTTTTCTTTAAAATAAGTACTAGACACCATTAAAAGAACACAATATGTACAAACAGCAATGTTTTTATTTTATATTTATTAATTTTCATAAATCACAAATCTTTCTTATATTTTTCTCATTCCTGTCAATTCTATGAGGTTTTAGATCCTATTACAGAAGACAATTAAAACTTAATTGCCTAAAATTACTTGGAGTCTCAGATTTGATTCTTTCATAATATCTGTTTCATATCTGTTCTTTTTTATTTTTGTCACTGTTTTTCTAATTTTTTCAAATATATTGCCTTACAGAATATTTTTTTAAAGAGAAGTATAAGCCTGAAAAAAAAGTATCTATATGCCCATCACCCAGATGTAATGACTATGTTTCATTCCTATCCTTTTCTCTCTCTCTCTCTCTCTCTCTCTCTCTCTCTCTCTCTCTCTCTCTTCTATTTATTCAGTTAAGATCATGTTCTATACGTAATTGTGTTTCTTAGTATTTTCATCGAATTTTATAACACAGAAATTCTTGTGTCATTAAAAATACCATGTTAAAGGTCATTTTCATGTCCAGAAAGAGAAGGAAATGTGCGAAAATTTATCATATATACGTGAGTATATGTGCACATATTTTGTTTCTTTAATAGTAGGCAATTAGATTTTATTCAATTTGTTCAAAATTATAGTCCCTAAGAATCAAATCCAGATCATCCATAATTTCTATGCTTCTACATAGTACATTTCTAGAAAATAAGATAATATGATACTCTGTGTTCATTCTAAGGAGCTTAACATTTACTGTCACACTCCTTTCTTTAAACATAACAGCAATTTCCAATCTTCATGAGCTCTGGGAATGTATGTCTGTCTTACCATTCTATCTGTAGCACTCAAAAATCACCTCCCTACCAAACTGTAGTAATAGCAAAATGCAAGAAACTGGTAGGACTTTTACAAAATTTATACATTTTATTTGCCAATAGAGTTGAGTATTTTCAAGAGTTTCTTAGGTATATTTTGCCAATTATCCATTGAGCTATTATCTGTTTTAAATCTGTCACAAACATGGTAATACGGTATACTGATGTCTTTTAATTTTGTAATTTTTTCCATTTACAGAAGTTTTTAATGTAATCAAAGCTTGTTGATTTCTTCAAATACTTTTCAGTTTATCATTTCTTTCTCTACTGAACCTCAAAAACATACTTACTTCCATTATACACTGGATTTGAGCATTTTGTTTTTTGTTTTTTGTTTTTTCATTTAGCTCTTTAATATACATGATTTGCTTTGACACAAGGGAACTGAAAATATAGAGGGATTTTTCTTCCCAAAAGAAAAAAATATCTTCTAATACCATTTCCTGAGTGATTCAACTTCTCCAACTGACTTGGAGTACTTTATCATACAATAACTTCTTTGGACCTTTATAAGCTCTATTATCAATTATAGCTACTAACTAGTTATACCTCATACATATAAAAGCTCATAAATTTCCACCTTTATTTTGAATATGACCACATTAATGAATTCTTCTTGCTTCTTTTAAATTTTATCTATCTATCTATCCACCCATCCATTTTTTAAGTTTTGTAAGACTAGGAATGAATTCCAAGCCCCTCTTAAAATTCCATAGGGGGTTTTATTGTTGTTGCTTATTTGCTTGTTTGCTTTTTATTAACCCTCCTGGGCTTTGGAGATATAAATCACAATTTTAGAGAAAAATAATCACTTTGTCTCTTTCATGTCACATCACACATATTATTTTGGGTTTTTCATTCATTACTATGTTATGGATCTGCTTTTTATTCTAATTTTTCTAAGAAGAGAGTGTGTAAATGTGTGATGTGTGTGAATGTGGTTTAGCTCACTCTGGCCTCTCTATTGATGAGAACTCCACTGGTGAGAGATGATGATCAGGCATCTAACCTGATGCATTATTCTTGAAATCACATGGCTTCCCATGGCAACAAGAAGTATCAAAATACTAACAATTTCCAAAAGTAGACATCATTCCTCATCCTCTTCCTGAGTTGTAGAATTATGTTTTCTCTCTGCCTATGGAATATTTACATGTGGGTTTACCTTAGCTGTCTGAAATTCATCTGAAAACCAAAATCTTCTTCATTTTTACTCTTCTTTTTGTCTCTCTCCCTATTTCAGTTAATATATTTATTTTTTATCTAGTCAGCACATTCCAGGGAAAGTTTCCTTGTGCTTTTTACATAGCAGGACTCCAGGCTCCACACATCCTCACATCTGGGATCCGGGAAGCATGGGAAGGATCCAAATGATTCATGCACTGGGATACTAACAAAATAACAGGATCAGTATGCACGGCAGACCAGCCAAAAGAGAGACTAGATGAGGTGGCAGAGAATTGAGCAAGGACAGAATCCTCTCTTTTCTGCGCTTATAGAAATAACAGAACCTTAATAGCTATGAGAGTACAGGGTCATTCCTGTTCTTAAAAAAACACATTGACTCCTTGAAATAATTTAAATTCTCTGTAAAGGCAAGTCAGATATGTAACTGGCCTCTAGAATACATTAACAAACACATTTTCCATCAGCTTCCTGAGACCAGCCCCTGTGCTAAGATTTTAGGCAAATTATCCCTTCCTGTCTCAGCAGTCACTTCTTTACTGCACTCTATGCTGAGTTAGCCCTGCCATCCCTGTCAACCTTCTACTGCTCCATTGCCACTCCACAGGTTCATGGTATATAAGGAGACATATTATTGACAGAAAAATTCCACTTAAATGAGTTTTGTGAGAAAACATAAGATTCAAAAACCTTAAAAACTTCTTGTTCTCCATCACATTAGACTACTTTCTGTTTCTGAAATACATCTTGAAGTTACAGGCCTCCTCACCTTCGATCTATACTATTCCCTCCCCTTGCAAAACTGTCCATCTTTTTAAATTAGGTCAAATTTTTTACCCTGTGTTTTTTTCAATTCAGAAATCCTTCATAGAAGGAAAAACTGATTACTGGTAACAGAATAATTAATTTTGTCTCTTCATGCATTTTTCCTCTTATTAATCATGTCATATTTTCTTTACTTGTTTGTTTTCAGAATCTTGAATCTCACAGGTAAAACAATGATCTCTCACTGAATTTTCAAAAAACAAGGAGTCTGACCCACAGTAAACTAAATTGTTAAATATTATTAGTTACTAAACTGTTTCAATGGTTATCCAGACATTACCAAAAATACATGACCATGTGTGCTAAGTGCAACCTGTGCAACCTGTGTAAATGTGCAACCTGTGCAAAGAAGTATATTTCACAGCCATGTAATTAAATTCTGATTTAAATTGTCTGTACTACAGCTTTCTCTCATAGTGTGGTTGGTTGAGAGGTTACTATAACTAGGTAATTAATACTTGCTTTTCTCATCAGTTCATCTCTACTATTTTTAAAAGTATGACATTCTGGTATGTTCTAAAATGGTATATACTGCAAAATTTGGCAGAATTTAATAATCTCTTCATATTCAGTTCTTCTATAATTTGTTTTTTTTCTAGATGACAAATGTCCTACACTGATTACATGTTCTTTCCTCATTCATTATATTTCCCTCACTCACATCCACATTCATTCACATTGCCCCTTTTCAATTCTTTTTATGTTTTTGGCCTTCAGTTCTTTTATTCAAAGCATGAGAGCTGTCATCCTCTTTGTCTTCCTATCCCTGCATTTACTTCAAAATGAATAGATATAAAAATACAGGAAATAATTGGAGTTTTCTAAATAAATATTGGTAGGCACATTTAATGTATTCAGAATCATTACTATAAGCATTGCAAAGAATAATGTTCAATTTATAGCACTGTGGTAGTTTTAAAGAATAAAGACTATATTGAAAAACAGGAAAATTCATTCATAATTTCTGCATTAGCCTTTCCATAATATATTTTAGACCTTATTTTTAATTTATGACTATTTTCAATAACTAAACTTTCTGAGAATGTTTTATATAGATACAAATTCTCTATTGTGTACTCAGTTTTATTTTTCCCCTTTTTTTATTAGTAAAGACATTAACAATAAAATAGGCTTCCTTGCTCCAGCTGGTAATTTCTCAGTACTAGTAATATATTATTCCTCTTTTTGTGACATCATAATCATCTATACAGAAGTACCATGTATCTTTGTGTAGAAGCTACTGTTTCCATTAAATTTAATTACCTCCCCCTGTGGTTTTAAATAGAAGTGGCTTCAAAATGAGGGCAGCTTCTATTAAATTTAATTACTTTCTCCTGCTGCTTGCATGGTAAAAGGAAGGTTGCTAAATGAGAGCAGCTTCTAAACTAAAGTATATGGTAACTGTGTGCGAGCAATAACAAAATTGTATCAAAACCATTATTTTTAAAAAATGTTAGACTTAAAATCATAAAAAATGAGCAGTAGGATATCAGAAAATATATTTTAAAAATAAGCTTATTTTCATAAACAAAATAAAGATTAATATATTCAATTATTTACAAAAATACTGTAAATAATCCCAAAGGTTCAAGCTCAGAACTTTTAAGAACAGTATCATTTGTTGTTTTCCAACTCTAAGGATGATGGGTCTTACTACTCACACATTTGTAGTCTCTAGTTAAAAAAAAAAAAAAAAGAAAGAAAGAAAGAAAATACTCCTTTTTGATTCTGATCAAATGGCTTGAAAGAATGCTTCACTGAAAATTATTTAAAAGGCATTCAGTTTGGGGGATTTCAGAGAAATATTCAAAAATAGTGATGTTAAGAAGTGAAAAAGAAAAAAAAAATCAGGCTCATTACAGACCAGTATATTTGAAAAGAAGTTAATTATATGCTTTGTAATAGTGTGAAAATGTGAATCACTTTAAAAATACTACAATATAATCCTATAAAATCTAATAGAAGATGAAATTTTAAGTACCTCTTTTTAAATTAAATATTAATTAGAAGGAAATACTGTTAAGCCACCATTGTACAATGTTTATTTTTTATATATACAGGAAGAATTTAGATGAACAATATTTTCATTCAATCACACAGTTTAGTATAAATATAAAACAAGACACCCCTTAAGCATTTTAAGTAACAAATTAAACATTTACATTTTTTACTGTGCACTGAGGCTTAACATTTATGCAGCTTCAAAACCAAAGTACAGCCTCAAGGGAAGTCTCTCCACTGACAAATTAATACCTTAGAGAACAGAGCTGAATGGTGGCAATGAACTCATTTGTTCCTCCAATAATGAAGAATGACTTTTTCTTTACCACATCTGTGACTGTTGCTATGGTGACCTAGACTTACCTCATTGCTTCTCGGAGAGCTCCTCGCTCACCAAGAGTCGTGTGCTTGATGTCATCAAAATTATTTTCCAGCTTCTCACAATTCTGAAACACATTAAAAAATTACATTAGCCTTCCAACATCCTGAGAAAAATTATATCTATACAGTTATATAAAAGTATAATTGATTATATTGATCGTGGACTTGTGAAAAATATGCACACCACTTTAATTAGGTAGGATTCATTAAAATCGACAGTTGATTCAAGAGCAACAAAATAAAAACATGATACAGCTGTCACAGAAGTCTTTTCCATACATTTTCTGAAATAGGTAAAAAAAATTAGTATTACATAAAAGTAGGAAAATGTTTAGAGTCTGTCAAATAAAAATTATTTCTCTAAAATCATATTGTTATCAAAGTTTATTTAAATTGAAAAAAGAAATCAATAAAGTAAATTTTAAATCACAATGAATTGTACATGATAACTATCTAGTTCTATACAAGTTAGCTTTTACTAAGATGAACAGAGCTCACTTAAAATAATAAGAGTTCCAAAAATAATTTACCAAAATGTTATAATCACACTTGTAAATAACAACCTACATGATATTTACAATTGTATGTACACATATATGTATATATGTTTATTTAAATATAAATAAAACCAACTCTTGAAATTAACTGACATTATATCAAGTTCTTAGACTATTAAAATCAAGTAAATATGCAATAAGCAACTTAAACTTCATAAATGTCTCTCTTAGCAAATACAACAGCTTTAATGGGCTGAATTTTTCTAAGAGTATATGTTAATATTTTACTGCAATCCTTAATATATCTTATTAACCAAGTTAATCTTATTAACCAAGTTAATCTTATGTGACCCAAATAAATTTCGAGAACCAAAGATGTAAAATTTAATTTTAGATTAATAAATGTATCTATTGTAGTCTTTTGGCACTTAAGATTTCTTGCAGAAATTTAGTAGTATTTAGGTAATAAAATAATTGGTTGTACTGTTCTAGTTATATTACAAACAAAAATTAACAAAAGTACTAATATGTTCTTTCTATCCTCAAATTATACATAAGTATGTGGTATTTATGAAAATTAAAGAACTTAGATTAGCAATTTGCAATATATAGGAGTTGATTCAAAATCTATAAGTATCTAACGCATTATGTTCACCTTGATAACCTCTAATGACTTAATCAAATTAAGGCAAAGATACTTTTAACGCTATCATAAGGTAGGTATATTTTTGTTTTCTTATTTTTTGTTAATAAGGATTGAGCCTGGGGGTATTTATCCACTAAACAGTATCATCAACCCTTTTTATTTTTCATTTTGAGATAGGGCCTCATTACCTTGTCAAATTTGGCCTCAAACTTGTGACCCTCCTACCTCAGGCTCCTGAATCACTGGGATTACAGACATTCACCACTGTACCCTGCTAGTCAGAGAATTTATAACGAAGACCTTGAAAATTATCAAAATTGATCTAAAATAGCTGGAATTCTGGATAAAACATCCTCTGCCGAATAATACACTATGAGTACCCTCTCCTCCTCTACCTCTTGTCATTTCACATTTTCAGTAGTGCCTATTCATGAAGTGAATTTACTATGTTTAATTGGTCTCAACAACACTTTTTTCCAATTTAAAATTAATGCTTTTTATGTCCTACTAAAGAACTCTGAAAATTTTTCCAATGTTATGAATATGTTTTCTATAATCTTTCAGGAAGTTTTATTTTATATTTCATATTTGGATGTATAACTCATCTGAGATGGCATCTATACATGGTGTCAGAGAGAAAATAACATCAGATAGGTAATCAAGTAAATCAATAATATTTATTCAAAGGACCATCTATAATTTAGAGCCACTGTTTTTCATAAATTATACTGCAATCTAAGAAACATCTGTTTTATAGTATATTATGTATAACTGGTCTATTTTTCATATTTGTGCTAGTGTTATGTTATTTTAATGACTTATATCCACAATAAATAAATTACTCCTACAAATAAATATAAAAAAGACAACTAAAGAGAAAAATGGACAAAAGGCTTAAAGAAATACTGTTTTAAAGTTAATATCCATATTGGCAATTAAAAAATAAAATTAGTTGTACATCATTATTCATAAGCGAGATGCAAACTTCAGCAATAACAAGATAACACTACATATTCTGGAAATATCTAAAGTGAAGAAGATAGACCATATGGTGGTAGTGGTGTATTTTTAGTATAAAAATAACACTGCTGGTGAAACTTTAAGTTGTTACAATTTCTTTGTAAAGTACTTTCAATAGCTGAACATTCGAAACCATATGACCTGGAAGTTCCACACATAAGAACACACCCAGAACAAAGGTACATGTTTATTTACCAAAAGTCATGTACAATAATGTCAAAAGTAACAATATTCAAAATAGCCCAAAACTGGAAATAAGCACATGATATATTAAGATAAATTACACAAACTGTAGTACATTCATGTACTAGAAAACTATATAGCAATGAGAATGACCAAACTACAACTACATGGAGTAACGTGAATTGAGCAATGGAAATAACATGCAAAACAGACATCAAAAATATTCCAGTTAAGTGAATTTCAACAAAAAGGTACAGTTACAATAACCCAAAAAGATACAATATTTATAAATAAATTTAACAAAAAACATAAGAGTTGTGCACTGAAAAGTAGAAAGTATCTATGGAAATGCAAGGAAAACTTAAATAGAAAGATATCTCATAACCATTAATTAGAAAATTGAACATTATGATGATAGTGCTTCTCCTTAAATTGACCTAAAGAGGCCATGCAATTCCTATCAAAATCCCAGCTGACATTTTTTTAAAGATTTTTAACAACTGATCCAAAAGTTGACATGAAAATGCAAGGGACATAGAATAGCTAAAACATTCTTGGAAAAGAGAAAAATGAAGTCATGAAACTCTGATTTCCCAATTTTACAACTTACTACAAAACTATAGGAAACAAGATGTATGGTACTAGTTTAAAAATACAAAATAGACTTGTGGAATAGAAATGAGACTCTGGAAATACACTCTTTAGCTTAATTTACACAAAGGAACCAAGACAATTCAATAAAGAAAAGGATAATCTTTTCAACAGATTGTGCTACAGCAACAGGACACCCACATGCAAAAGAACAAAGATAGACCCCTACCAAATACAATGTATAACATCAATGCAAAACAGATTAGAGACTGGGGTAGAAGCTAAAACTTTAAAACATTTAAAAGGAAACACAGTGGTAAATTTTTGTGATTGTGGATTAAGCAAAAGTTTTCATAGATAAAATAAAAATAAGCTAAAGATCATCAAAGCTTAAAATATTTGTGCTTCTAAGGACATCATTCAGAAAATGAAACAACTCACAGAGTAAGAGAAATAATAGTAAATCATATATCTGAAAAAGGACTTCTATCTAGAATATTTAAAAGGCTCTTACAACTCAATAAGAAGACAACCCAATTTTTTTTAATGAGCAAAGATTTTCTACAGTTTCCTAAAGATGATATGAAGATGGTCAATAAACATTAAAATATTCAACATCATCAGTACTCAGAATAATGCAAATTGAAATCATATTGAGATGTTACTTCACACCCAATATAGGATGACTATAATCAAAATGAAGACAAATAGCAAGCATAGGTGAGGATTTGTATTAATTGCAAAATTAATGGTACAAATGAAAATCAGTATAACCACTGTAGAAAACAATCTGGTACTGCCTTGCAATGTTAAATACATAATTATCATATGAACCAGGTAAGGATGGTTAGACTATAATTAATAAAGTTACCATATGACCAGGGAGTATACAGAAATGAAAGCATATGTCCACATAAATGTTTAAACAAATGTTTATAGCAGTGTTATCAATAACAGACACAAAGTAGAAACAACCTAAAAATCAACCAAATGATAAAGGAGTAAACAGTGAGGTAGACCAACACATCTAGTATCATTTGGCTACAAAAAGGGAAGTTGTAATACACTCTACAATATGCAGAAGCCTTAAAATATGCCAAGTGAAAAAGACAAATATAAATATACACATTTTATAATTCAATTTATATGCAATATCCTGGAAAGGCAAATCAAAAGAAGCAGATTCCTGGCTCCCAGGGGTGGGAAGAGTGGAGAATGGGGAGTGATTTTCTCAAGGGAGTGGTGGTTCTTGGGGATAAGATGGAAATATCTTGGAATTAGTGGTGATTTGAGCACAACTTTCTGAATATACTAAGAACTACGGAACTCTGCCCTTTTAGGGATGAACTGTTTGGTATGTGAATTATATCTTAGTAAAGCTGTTATTTTATAAATAGGCAAACTAATCCATAATGCTGGAAGCGGGCAGAAAATAATCATAAGAGGCACAAGGGGGTCTTCTGATAGAATTTTTAATTAATTGTATAAAAATCTGTTGGACTGAATACTTTAAATTAATCTTTCCATATGAAATTTTAAAACTTTTTAAGAGAATTCCAGAGATAGATATGTTTAACCAGATTTAAACGTTTTATAATGTATATAGGTATCAAAATTCCATGTTGATCCACTAATATGCACAATTTTATGTTTTTATACATCAGTTAAAATGTCATATTTCTCAAAATGTATAAACAGATAAGTAAAAGACAGTTTGAATTCTGTTGAAGAGTCATAATGCAACTACAAATCACTAGAGTTAAAATTAAAGAATGCAAATGAAATTTCTAACATGGTAAATATTAGCCACCAGCTGTTGTTTTTAATTATTATTATTAATAAAAATTCTGTGTTAAAGATTTAATTCCTGAGTTTAACATCCTTATAAGATTTTGATACTTCAGTAATAAAATTATAATTTTTTCTTTTTAGATTGAATAGTTTTTAATGGCATTTATACAAATATAATTATTTAAAAAATGAGTAATTAATTTTGATTAGAGGCTCCTTTGAGAAACATATATTCAGTCATTCTGAACCAAAAATAAGTTCAATTAGAGTCCAGACCTCAAAAAAAAAAAGTTTTCCTTACTTTTTGCCTTAATACTAGCAGTCAGACAAAAAGAAAAAAGACACACATTCTACACCTTAGAGATTGTAGTACCCTTTCGAATATTTCTGCAGAAATACTCATTTTTTAAAAGAGTTTTATGCTTATAAATGTTCACTGTGACTCAAGACACTAAAAATTAGGGAAAAATATAAAATTTTCAAAATTAAAGGAAAGGTTAAAGAGGACACTTTGAGAGTCATATACTCACTACAAATATTACTTTTGTGGATTTTTAACAAGCCAATGTTTATTATAGGCAGCATATAATTTTTCTAGAGAAAAGATATAAAATTGAATATGCTGTATATTACAATTAAGGGAAAAAAAACAAGCAAAACCAATAAACACTATAAATAAAATAAGAACTTTTTACTTAAGAATGTTGAGAGTATGTTTCTGTTTTCTATAATTTTAGCATTGTCCAAGATTTCAGCAATGAATCTATACTTTTTGATTTCAACTTCTTTTAAGTTTTTTGAAATATTCATAGTTTCTATATCTAACTTGCTACTTCTGTAAAAGATAATACCACAAAATATGTGTAAGCAATAAAAGTAATATGAAACAAGATTTGACTTTTTCAAGATTTCTTCCCTTTTTTTTCATTTAATACGCATTTCACTGGTTAAAGTTTATGCTGCCTCTGATTGGCAATATTTTTATGAAATTTTTCTTATTTCAAATTTTCCAAAGAGTGGTTAATCACCAGCTCGCTTGCTTGCTTCCTTCCTTCCTTCCTTCCTTCAGACACCAAGGAGAGATATACAAATAAATACAAAGCAATAAAATACAATCAAGTCATGCTACAAAACCAATTTATTTGCTACATTGGCTGCATTATTACCTAAAGACCAAATACAACTACTAGGTTTATAATATTTGGACTATATTATTTTAACTTTTATATATTTATACTTAGAATTATATGGCTAGTATCTTTTTGTGGTTCTAAGCAGACTTTGCAAGACAATTTTTAAGGTTACAGAATATTCCATTGAATCCATTGCTATTATTTATTTATCCAATTTCTTTCTGATTTTATTCATGTACTTATGTTACTACAAACATAGGATAGGAACAGATGAGTGAAAATTAATTAAAATATTAGAAGTCTTAAGAAAAACATGGTGAGTATTCATTCCAACTATTTTGCCATGTAACTCAAATTGTTCGTTTCATCAAAATACCTTTAAAGTATGTGAGTACAGACTTCATTGGTGCAGTCAAGAATTAGATTCAGGATTTCTAATCTTAAATGTCAATGTTTTTGCTCCCCAATTTAACAATTAATGGAAAACAACACATATCCTTCTCAGTTGTCATATATTAATTACACTTACTTTCTTTGCAACTAGATTGCTATGACCAATCCCATCAGTTTAGGTAGATCATTGCTAAGAGTCTTACATTTAAATCTTAGTGGGAGAAAGTTTAATACTCATTTTTTTTATTTTTTCCAAACTTTAGATTATAGACTCTTGATAAGAAAAACCCTTTCATTAACTTGATTCCCCCCGAGAAATGGTTTATAAATCCGATGTGGAAAAAGATATTTAATTGTCATTAAAACATTTTCAATAAGTTTCTAGAGGTGTATGTGTTTGTGCATGTGGGTAAGTGGATATGTTTGTGTGTTCACAAACATTTTTTTCCCCCTGTCATTTAACAAAAATATATCTATGCATCTGACAGAGATTTTTTTTTTTCAGTTTGGTTAGTTTTTAAGAAAACTTTAGAAACTTTGAATTTAGCCACAGGATTCTTAAAGTTAAACTATATTATATTTAAATACCTTATTTACAAACAATTGTCTTCCAGTAGAGTATTGTCTTTCAGACCAGCAATGCTGTAAGAAATGTGTTGTTTAATGGCTAATACCAATGGAAGGCCTGATAATTGCTCTACTATAATTAAAAGGTAATTTTAAGATCTCAGTTTAGCCATTTAAAGTTACTCCCTAGACTGGAGCAGCTATGCCCAAGGAAAAACAAAGTCAGGACAGCAAAGATTTAAGGAAGCCCACTTTAACAGTGGGACAAGAGGACCTTGAAATTAAAAGCAAACACAGAGGACAGCACAAGACCTCTTATCTTCCCAACACACCATGACACAAGTCCCCAGGGGGGAACACTTCATAATAGAAAGAAATAACAAAAATTGACAATAAATATATTATTTTTCATAATTTATAAGCCCTTTTTAAAATGAATGAATCTGATCAAATTGATCAAACTTTTAGGTCATTTTACATTAATACAATAGGTAGACAATCATTTTTTTTGCGGGGGAGTAGGTACCGGGGATTGAACTCAGGGGCACTCGACTACTCAGCCATATTCCCAGCCCTATTCTGTATTTTACTAGAGACAGTGTCTCACAGAATTGCTTACTGCCTCGCTAAATTGCTGAGGCTGGCTTTGAACTCTCAATCCTCCTACCTCTGCCTCCTGAGCTGCTGGGACTACAGGCATGTGCCTGGCCGACAATCTTTTAAAAACAAAATCCTTTAGGAAATTTTATTTTTTAAGATTTATAGTTTTAAAATTATACAGATGGTCTGAGGAATCCAACATCTGTAATCCCAGCCAACCCGGGACTGAGGCAGGAGGACTGCAAGTTCAAGGCCAGTCTTGGCAACTTAGGAGGCCCCAAAGAACTTATTGAGACCCTGCCTCAAAATTCAAAAAAAAAAAAAAAAAAAGTGTTGTATCCCTATTTAAAGCCCCAGTATCAAAAGAAAAAAAGAAAAACATATATGATTTTTTTGTTTGCTTGTTTCCTTTGGGCCCTGAAATTTCTCATTTTCTCCCTTCGCTTTGTCAACCTCACTAAAATTTTACACTTTACTTTGGTATCCACCACTATAATGGAACAAGTTTATGAAAGATTAAAGAAAAAAACAAAATTATTAGATTTTAAGTTTTTTAAGATCCATCTTCAGTGTAAACAGTAGGACTGGAAGACTAATTGACTATTTGGTTTTCCCAGGAATGAAAACAGGAGATAAAAAGATCATCTTGGACATAGAAGAGAGAAAAGAGGACACAGAAGGCCCTGAAGTAGCTCCCTTGAGCTCTCTGTGGCTCCTGGAATTTGAGGAAGTCAAATTTCTGTTAGCTAAAAGAGAGCCTCTAAAGGAAATGCATCATTTTAATAAGCAAAAGCCTCCATTTTAGCTGTGACTTTATCTGGGAGATACAAAACTGCATATTCATTCATGAGATGGCATGGAAACTCAAAATTGGTATTAGGTTGAGTAACAGAAAAAGAATATTCCATGTTTTATACTCTAAGTATGCTTAAAGCTTATTGCGCCCAACAGAACAATAAAGGAAATAAGGAAGACTATAAGAATTCAAACAATCTGTTGTTACCTTGACCAAAAATGCTTCCATGTCCATAAATGAAAAACAAGTCCAAGGTTACTTTTATGCTTCATGAACAAAATAGAAAGGTGTCAAAATTTGAACAGATAAATTGAATTTGTATTCTGATAATATTTAGGCTCTTGTATAAGGAATAAATTTCTCAAACAATTTTTATGAATTTAAACAAATCTCCATAAATTTAAACATCAGAGATCTGTTGGGTAATGTACAACAGCCTCATTGTCATATTCACAGTCAAAAACATTTCACTAACTTTAGGGACAACTATAGGTAAAATCAAGCAAATGGCCTCTTTTCAAAGTCTCTTCTCAGCTCAGTTCATAAGGGTATGTGTCAGAGAAAAATTATGAATGTATTTGTAAGTAAAAAATTTCATAATATGTCATTCTTTATGCTAGCAAGGCCACCCCCAGAATACAATTTGAGGCATTAGACAGACATAGGATGCTTACTGTCCAGGGTAAAAAAGTTTCCAACAATTCTAAAAAATATTACTTTGTCCATGGTGGTGACTTATAATCTCCACCCTTCGAGGGCCTCCTTTATTTCCTTCAACCAATATGATTGCATGAGAAAGCAACAAATATCACAACAGAAATAAGTGGTATATCTTTTGTTGTAAGAAAGAAGAAAGAGAAAGGGAAAATAGAAATGAAAAAGAGAAAAAGAAAAAATGAACAAAGTACTCCTCAGAACAGTAGGAATAAGAAAAAGAAAAATTAGTGATTAGATACAAAGCCTAGAACAAGAAGCAGGCGAACCAGACTAGACACCAGGGAGCAAGCAAGTGGAACTACACAGGAAATCTGGAAGGTCAGAAAAGGTATTGAATATAGTGCCTGACAGACATTCCCTGTGCTGTGAAAGGTAACGGTTACTCCTACTGAGTGGGAATCGAGAAATTCATATCAGCAACCATGGTAATCTGGACTGGTGGTGTTGTTTTAGGTACATAAGGATGAGCTGTAAACAACTAGTTAATATTGAGGATTTACTGTGTGTTAGGAACTGTTCTGGAGACTTAACCTATCTAATCTGCACAACAACCATATGTACCCCTATTTTTCAAAATGAAGAAACAACCACAGGGAGATTAGGATAACTTGCAGAAGGTTACTTAGCTAGTAAGAGATAAAGTAAGAGATAAAGCAGGGATTTTCCCCCAAGTGGTCAGACTCAAAACACCTCTGGAGATAGATTCTAAAGAGTAAACTGCATAAAGTAACTGATCGAATTCTGAATAGGTCCTCCTTTAGCTATTGTGTAGGACAAGATGAATAATAGTCTACTAGTAAAGCCAAGTGGGGAACAAGCCCTTGCATGATTTTGTCTAATTTCTGTCTGGATGTGCCACACCTTACAATGTAAAAAAAAAAAAAAAAAAGGAATCCAATATACACATTTAGGCCAAATTAATACTCATAAATATTTTGCATGCAACAGCCTTTATTTGGGTCTGTGACACCACCATGACAAATATAATGAGCAATTAAATTCCCAAGTGTTCAGATTTTGGCAGCAATTAAAGGAGAAACTGGAAACTAAAGCATCAAAAAGAACTGGTTTTGGTGGCCTCCTGCCAAATGAATTCTCATGGGTTGAGGGAAGGTCTAGAGTTTCAACTGTGATAGATTTTATAGTGTTTTATAGCTCATCTGTGTTAAGGATTACATAAAAGTATAATAAAACAAATGAGTGGAATATCAACAGCAACTTGAGAGAAAAAACATACAAAGAGTTTTCTCAATGCTGAGAAATTATTCTTGCTTAAGCTGTACCAAACAATAACAAAATTCATTGATCATGTGCTGGATAAATCTAAAAGAAGTAAAAAACAAAAGCTAGCAGATTATATTTTTAAAGAAAATTATTCCACTGATATTTCCATATTTCTTAATTTCTGTGGGACTACATTTCTTTTGTGAAATAATCATAATAACTAAAATTAAATAAGTTGGATCTAAAATTTATATACTAACCCAAATTTAATACATTAGGAAATTAATTTTAATAAATGAAAGGTCACAGAGAGTTAATGGCATAGCTGTAAGAACTTAAGTCTCAGAATTGCTAAGTAACCAAAGCTCAAGTTAATTAGATTTCAATTCAGGAAAAAAAAAATCTTGAAATTTTACCATGTTGGACAACATATGAAACACAGGGATATAAAGGTAAATAAGATAAAACCTCATCTTGCTCAAAATATAATGAAAACATAGAATTAATTCTGTGGGTGCCCCAAAGTCTGAGTTTATTACTTCTGAATGTGTCTTTGAAATCTTTTAAAACTGTCCAGATTAGAGAAAATGTTGGCCAAGAGATGCTAACATAACAGAATCAGCTCTAACTTTGGACCTTACTATCACTGCCTACTGGCTACATCCCTAGGAAAGTTACTTAACTCAGTTTCCTGAGATTTCTTTTCACTCACAGAAGTATGATGCAAAAGTCAACCCTGCTGAAAAACCACAAATGAAAACTAGTCATTCACATATCCATTCATTCAATATTTATTTAGAATCTAATAAGACCAGATACTACACTAGTAACTGAGAATACAGAGGCTTAAAAAAAATAACAAATCTGTATTTTTTTTTTTTTAAATAGCTCTTTTAGTTCCATTCAGTAAGGTAATTGGCATTAGGCAAGTATGTGTGATCCCACATCCAGTGGGAAAAGGAGAAGCATTATCATATATTAGTGATGATTGCAAATCTTAGATGGTTGGGAGTCTGCCGCATGCTGCATTTTGAAGGATCCTCAGGAAATGGAATTTTCACCAAGGAGACTAACCAGTCTTATGGAAGAAATCATATATTTCACATTTTAAAATAAGAAGACTATTCAAGTAAAATGGCACTCTGTGAGTTATCCTACTATAACATAATGGTTTTCATTTGGTTGGAAGGTAAATTGAGGGGAAAAATAATGCAAGTACATATGTTTCTCATGTAGTTGGAATTTCCTGTGGTCTATGTTCCTCTAAAGAATGAGTCAATTAGGTGAACTTACTTGTCCAGGAAAATGTTCTATTTTAATATTGGCACTCAACAAAAGTCCTCAAAACTAGTCCCACTGAAGTTCTTTACCACATTTTGAGTAAGAAATAATTACTATATTCAGATTTTCTAAAATTCCAAATGAACATTGTAATGTCAAGATACAATTTCCAGTTCTAATCAAGAGATTCATATTTCAATAGATAATTACTTTTCCCTTCAGTGTGTCTTAACTAGTCTAATCCTTTCAGGGAACATTAAGATGTAATCATATTTAGCTAATGTCATTTCACTAATGGTGGCCAGCTTACAATCAGGCCCTGTCTAGGAGAATCTTATATGAGTCACAGTGAAATGCAATATAATGGAGTAGGAGAGGCTGGAGCTGTGGAGAAAGGAAATCTATTTTCAAGTTCCAACTTTGCAACTAAACTGCTTATGTATTCTCAGGAAAAGGCTTAACATCACAATCTGCAAATATTCCCCCATAAAAAGAAGAAATCAATAAAGGTGGTAAAGGTAATGATACCATCTTCAAAGTGTTATTATGAGGATGAAATTAAATAAGGTTTTATATATATATATGTGAAAATGTATTTTAAATAAGAAAGTACCATTTAAATATTTTACCATTTTTATTTGCTATTCCACCTTGAGTTTAAAGTTCAATTCCACTGGTCATGTCATCATGTCATGGAAGTCTGGTGCATGTAACGGTATTAAATAAGTGCAATTTATGCTCTAGTTTGTACATCTGTTCTTATTAAGTTGGCTAATGGGAGAAAATACGAAAGGCAGATTCACTGTCAGTGGACTGACAAAATTAACTCTGTTAGTTTACATGACAGAAAATATAGAACATGATGTAGCCATCAAGATAAAGATACAGTGGAGAGAATAATCTTTTGTAGGTTCACAGTCTAAATCAAGAAGTGTTGTAGCTACATTTGAAATATTTTAAGATTTCAAATCGTTCACCAGTAAGAATACAATAATGTTTTAGTACTTTCTAGAATTAATAAAAATAACAAATTCTGCTATAGAATCCTACCTGCTGATCATTTATTCCATATCAGTTCCAACTTTGCAACTAAACTGCTTATGTATTCTCAGGAAAAGGCTTAACATCACAATTTGCAAATATGTGGGGTGAGTGTCAAGGAAAATTAAAGATTAAGTATTTGCTTTTTAATTTTAATTTCTTATTCAAAATTACCATAAATCTTGTTCACAGAATCTATGGCCGTTTTGATTGAATATGACATGATTTACACAATCATCACATGTGTAAATACATTATAATCATTTCAACACGTTCTATAGAGATCTGTGTATCAGTATGGCTAAATACAAATCACACCAAACAGTAATTATTTTTATTTTTTGGCCAGGTATGGTGGCATACACCTGTAATCCTAGCTACCACAGAGGCTGAGGCAAGAGAATTACTAGTTTGAATTACTTGACTCAAAGACAAGAATATCTTGACTCAAAGATAAAAAGCTTTATAATGCATTTTCTCCTATGATTCTAAAGATAGGCCCTCCCGTTAGAAATTTTGGTAGAAAAAAACTAAGTCAGTCTAGCTCTGCCAGTTCAATATCCCAAATTCTTTAAGAGAATTTTTCCTATACATATTCATAAATCACAACCAAATGCCATTTCTGGTGCAAAGAAATGAAAAATAAAATTATTTGTAAGTCACATATACTACAAAGAAAATAAGAACCTCAAATACAATATTAACAAATTGCTTTAAAAAAAAAAAAAGGAAAAAACAAAGCTGAAAATGCCAGAAACTGATAGTATTAATAGAATCTTCCTAGTAAAAATAAGAAAAGTAGGGGGAAATGTCAAATACTATAACTCATAATTTACCTTTGCATTGTTTTCTTAAGACCTTGTTATCAATTCTCAGTTCATTCCCAGCAATCTTAATCTATTTCAGCCCTATAACACTAAAGTATATATAGTTTTTTGATAAGCATCAAAAACCTACCAGCAGCTTCACCTTCCATGACTCAAGATCCAGGGGATGCTAGATGGAAAGCCAAACAAGAAATGGAAGATGTGGTCACCTACCTGTCTCCAACCGGGTATGTAGACACTCTTAACATAGCTGCACTGAGTGGGAAACCAAGTTAAACCATGCCTGCTCCCCACCACCAGTTTCTTACTTTGATCATCAAATGAATAAGGGACCCTATGGTCCTCTAAACACCCTTCTGGTGCACATTTTGAACCAACTACATTAGATGAGACTAAAAAGAAAAACTAAGGCTCTAGATCAAAGAAAATGAGAATATTCCCAAATAACAAGCCTTCATGTATCTTTATGAATTCGCTTCTTTAAAATGTGTTCTTTTTTACCAAAAAAGTATATTAGTTAATTTTTTTAATACTCATAAATTCTCTGTCCTGAGCACTTCATAGTACTGGCTAAGGTGTTATATAGATGGACTGATGCCAGCACTGTGAAATACACATTAAAATGACCATGGAGGACATGGTCTACCAGCCATTCATATTTGTCCTGTGAAAGTTTAAAATAATCATCTAAAAAGAGTTTTTATAACATCAATATACCCCCCACTAAATTAATTATTACTATAGGAAACCCACAGCTACCCTGTTGTGCTCTAAAATGTTAAGATAAGAGATCTGGGGCTGGGGATGTGGCTCAAGTGGTAGCGCGCTCGCCTGGCATGCGTGCGGCCCGGGTTCGATCCTCAGCACCACATACAAAACAAAGATGTTGTGTCCACCGAAAAATAAATAAATAAATATTTAAAAAAAAAAAAAAAAGATAAGAGATCTGGGCTTTCCACTAAAACAAGCTCTTGTTCTTAAAGAGTTTTCTCTGGAGCAGCAGGCAATTCCTGCCAGAATGAATGGAATCTAAACAAATAAAGAGAAATTTGGGAATGGGAGGTCAAAGTCAAATAATCTAATTGCTAGTACTCTGGCATCACTAGTTCTTCCCTAAATCTCAAAGACAATTTTAGATGGTTAAGTTTTTTATATACAGGATTTATTGTTAGGACTACCACTCACTTAAGAATGTTAAACAAATGTCTCATTTACTGAATAAGATGTGTTTGCTCGTACATTTATTAAAGACATAGAAAACACATTATTCTTATTATTTAGCAATTAATTTTTAATGTATGTTGAACTTGGTCAAAATCTATAAAAGTGTACTTAGATCACAAGGCTGTGTGTGTAATCTAATACATGACGCATTATAATTAGAGAGTATGCAGGATTCAAAGTTGTACAACAGGTAATCTTCTTTAGTACTAAAAAGGAATTCTTATTTTATAATTCAATTTTAAAATAATTAACAGATGGATATATGCCATTGTAAGCTATCTCAATTATCTTATTTGGAATAAACCCCTTGAGATCACAAAAGTCAATTCAAACAAAAAGAAAGAATTTAGTACATTTGATTTTGAAAGATAACAATCATGAATTTTAAATATATATTACAAATAAGACTATGGAAACCAATTAAACATAAATCTCAATAAACAATACATAAATGGATAAACTGATTTTTGCATAAAAAGGAAAAATATGTCTAACATTTCCTCTATAAAGCCACTAGATACTAGATCGATATCAAACATAAAACCCTAAATAGTACATCTAATCATTTATCTTTAAAAACATATGTGCATTTAAATATGCAAGAAAAGATAAATAGAATCATTTAAGTTCTTCTGTTCAGTTAAAATTCAGAACAGCAATTGTTTGTAAGTCACAAAAGAGAAAGCCTTCAGATTTTTTTTTGGTTCTGGAGGAATAAAGGCTTTTACTTGACAGTTACTTACATGAGTTTGTGTCAAAAAGAGAATTTGGCAGAGACTTCTAAATTCATAACAATTGTCTATTAGTCTGTTTTTAATAATTTTTCTTTGGCATGTAATCCTCTTTAATTAGATTCCACTCTCTGTTGTTTCAAGACTCCATAAACCGATGTCTTATATACCAGCTGCTAAAGCAGGAGTTACTGTCTAAATGATATTCACAATGAGTATTTAGAAGGTTTACAATTATACCCTTGCTAATAAATTGTGCTATTTTCCCCAACAATTTTAAGTGCTAATCTTCAGAAGGCATTTTAAAATTAGCTAAAATTCTGTCAAGAGATTTACAAAAATTGTTAGCATGAAGATAATTATGCCACAGTCCTTGGACTCCATCTCTGATTGTGTGCATAAATCAGAAAACGTCAGCTGTGTTTCCCCTTAATAATTACGCTTGCAGCAATATATTATAGTCTAAACTCCTATTATAATTTTTGTTTCTGGTTTCTAAAACACCAGACAGTTATTTCAAAAGTTTGGAACTGATTAAATAATTCATATTTCCCAGAATAACAAGTGATTATCAGTTCCAAATTTTTAAGTATCAACAATACATTGATCATATGGAGGGAATAAACTCAGTTTTCATGAACTCCACATCCTAAAGAGCAAGACACTTGAATGTGATAATAATTTTTTAAAATATTAATTAGGTAAAAATCTAACATAGGAGATAGTAATCATAAATTATGTTTTTTATTTTCTCTGGTCAAACAGATCAGACAAAAAATAGAACTTTGACTATAAGCTCATAATCATGATAAAAACAAGTTTTAGTGATCTTTATATTTCATTAGCTAAACTAACAAGTATTATACTCAGAGTTATAAGTATTCTAAAATGTGAAAAGTAGCATGTTTTCCTGGCACATTAGTCTCACAAGATATTTTAGAAAGAAGGTCTAAAATGTTGCTGGGAACTGAAATCAGTAGAGTCACATTTTCTATGTTACCCACGGTTGTATTCTTTTGATGAGACGTCTGAGTGGAAAATCTTTTGTACATTCAATAACTGGAAAATAATGACCAGGTATATTGCTACTGGTTATCATTATAAACTCTGTAGTACAATTAAATGAACAGGCCTAGTGCTGGAATGACAAGAAACACAGGAGCCAGAGTTAATAGTTTCAGTATATTCTCATGAATTAATTTTCCAAAAAATTAAGTCTACAGTCTTAGAAACAGGCCTTCTTTCCTATTCAGTCATACCAACAAACAAATTTCTCCTACAAAATACATCAAATTCTTCTAAAAAGTTTTAGTGATGAAAATAATGTTAAGCTTCCTTCCTTTAATAGTACATCCTTCAATATAAAAAGTTGTTGAAATTATGTGTATTATAAACAGGTAGACATTTTTAGTTTTAATTTTACTTCAAATATTATTAATCAAATGTTCAATTATAAATGTAACATACACCCTTATAAAATGAAAAAAAAAATGTAGTTTTATGTAAGTATTTCCCTGTCTCCAAATTCAAATTTAATTATGATCCTCTGAGTTAGATATCAACTTCTTAACAAGTCCGCCAAAGTATGAGAAATAAAACCAAGAATCAATAAGTGGGATGGTATGAAATTAAAACACTCTGTACTGCAAAGGAAACAATTAAGATCATGAAAATAGAGCCTATGGAATGGGAGAAAATATTTGCATGTTTGACAGAGCATTATAATCCAGAACGTATAAATGATTCAAAAAACTTAATACCAAAGAATAAATAATCCAATAAATACATGGCAAATTGGTGAAACAGACATTTCGCAAAGGAATAAATGCAACTGGCCAGAAAAATACATGAAAAATGTTCAAAATTATTAGCAATCAGGGAAATACAAATATAGCTACACTGAAATTTCATCTTATTCGAGAGAAACATGGCATCCATCAAGAATATAAATAATAACAAATTCTTGCAAGAATGGGAGAAAGGAACATTTATATATTGTTGGTGGGACTGCAAATTAGTACAACTACTTTGGAAATCAGTAGTTCCTAATTTCCAATCATTGCTCAAAAGGCTAGGAGTGGAACCACCATATGATCCAGTATTTATCCAAAAGAACTAAAACAATTCCCAATGAAAATACATGAACATGGATCATTGGCTCTGCTGAACTTCACTGTGGGAAAGTCTTGGTTCCAAGAAATGTTCTCCATTAAAAAAAAAAAAAAAAATGATGCGCTGCTAAAGGTTAATAACTAAAACAAAATAAATTAACTTAAATTATTGCTCACCCTAACAAAGAGATTTGCAAATTTAGCCTATTAAAACGTTCTGACAAGTTGGGGCATGATTCATAAAAAATAATTGTAAGGAAACCAGTATATTTATGGTACATGACCAAAGGCTGCAATGAAAATGAAATTTGAAAATTCAATGAAGAGAGTTGATTATGTAGATTGCAAGGCTCAGATAATTTACATGTGATGAAAATTACAGTATCAGTTTTGGAATTAATGGCATTATCAATCATCATTATTCCCTGAATCAGTCTTTTTATGAGATTATCAGGGAGAAAAGAGACGATTGACCAAAAGATTAGTGACATTTTCCTCCCATCATAAACCACAAGTGGTTTAACTTGTCATCAAAAACTATACTTATCAACATTTACAGCAACATAGTCTGGAAATGTTGCACTGTGTTGCTTCTTTGACTTGGTTGTGGATATCTCTCATTAGTGATTATCTTGACAGACTTTCTAAGCAGCAAAATGGTAACCAAAGGCATCCCTTCCCACAGAAAAGTGTGCAATCTCCAGTGTTTTGAAGACTAAAGAATGATAATAACCATGTTGCTGAAATGCAAATTTAAATAAGTGCTCCATTTAAATTATCTTAATCCCACCAATTACTAAAAGAAGTAGCAAGAGAAAAAATAACTTGTTCCTGAGCAGAAGAATGTTGAAATATCATTTTAACATCAAAATGAACAAATCTTATACTAATCTGACATACTACATATTATACTTATTTTACTTGTCATTACTTTATGAAACTAGAATGCAATCTCCACAATCAAAAAATTTTTCTCTGTATTTTTACTACTGTATCCCAAGGGCTTTAGAAATGCCTATGCTATTCTAGGTGTTCAATGAATGATTAAAAACCATATTATAAGGAAAATACAAAATTTGCATGAATATTAAAATTAAACAAAGGAAAGACTCCCTTGTGCACTCATGGCCTAGACCTTGTCTAGTAAACCAAAACTATTTGTGAGTATTAATGGAATTTCACTTGAAAATTTGATAGGCAGTGCCATATTAATGCAATTTGTAGAAGCTGACTAGATTCACAAGGGAAGATGAAAAGCATATCTTAATTTTACTTTTCAATGACCATTAGTATTAGATAACGTAATATTTTGTTAAACATATTAAATATATCAATTTATAACCTGAATAATTATCTTGCTAGAGTAATTAAACTTTTACTGCAATTATTAATATATAAAAAGTGCAATAAAATTAAATTATCAATGTATATGTTAAATTGCAAAGACAATAAAATTCTTGTAGAGCTCAATTTTCAAACGTATGTTATTAAGGAAAAACATTGTGCTTGAATTCAAGATGATTTCCTCTATTACTAACACATCACACATTTATTTCTATTCAGAAGATATTTTCATAGCATATTTGAATAATCCAAATATCTTAATGCTTCCTAAAACTCATGTAGGATCTTACATTGCATAATTATTTCCTATTAAATACAACAATTAATACTTTTTTCCTTTTACTCTTTACTGATTCCATTAAATTACTATTATCATAATTAACAGGATGAAAGTTATCATTATCTTAAACAGCTTAAATGTTGACTAGTTCTACAAAGATCTCAACACTCCATTCATTGACAGATTGCTGAAATCACTGAACTGGAAGAGGCTTTAAGAAAGCAATCAATGTTAGTTGAAGTGAATTGACACTACTGCCTATTTATAGAGTTATGAAGGGAAAATCGATACTCTTTAAAAGACCTCCAAAAACTAAAATTCACACCCTTTCAAGGAATTAAAATCTTCACTCTCAGGATATTCTTTAGTTCTAATCTAAAGTCTGTAATGTTTCCCATCCTCTTGTTCTGCAGTCACTGGAGATGTTCAATAAATATTTGTGAAATCCCATCCTCTTGCTCTATACTCACTCAGTGGAGATGGAAAACAGCTAGTAGTCATCCTTCTCTTCTAAGAACCCTTCACCCTTAAAGACTGTTATTAACTCCCCACTCTTATAGTCTCAAGCCTGAACAATCCAATCCTCTAGGCTTGTTTCATCATTCTGATCAGTTTTTAAGTCTGAATTTATATACATGCCTAACTCAGAAATCCTCTTCAGGTTCTCAATGTATCTCCTTATTAATGTAGCTTAAAACTGGACAACTTATCTCATGACTTTACTCAGTTTTGAACATAATCAACAAAATATTGCTTTATAGCTTCTCATTGTAGCAATAACTCTCCCTCCACTCCCTTATTTAGGTGTACTTCAGAGTTATAAATGACACTTCAACTTACTGGAACATTCAGATTTAGTAGTGGAGGATATTTTACCTCATAGCAAATAATGTTTCCCTTAAGTACATTCAGCAGGATTTTATCATAATTTTCCTTAGCATATCTGATTACATGTAAACTGAATAGGATTTTAAGACAAAACAAAACAGTTAAAAATACCCATGTGGCATTATATGATGGCTTTGAATAATTCCATTGTCTGGCTCAAATCCATTGTCTATGGAGCCTGCTGAACAATTCCCAGGGAATATTATACTATTGGCTGCATGAGAACTTTTATTTCCCTGGCCAAAGTGGAAACACAATCTTGGCTTTTTTTTTTAACACTTATTCACAGCACACAATCAGGCTGAGCTTATTTGATGTAACAGGATTAAATGATAGACATATTTTTTCCTTAAGAAGTCATGTGTTAATTTAATTAGGTAAACAATACTCAAAAATAGACATTCTATATTTGTATAAATCATTGAATAAATCTGATATATATAAATTTAGCATAAAAAAGTTAAACATACTTTTTAAGTATTTTACCCTTCTGCTCTCATAAAGTTTATATTTTAATGGAGGGGAGAGAGATGATACAAAATACATTTAAAGTGTCTTATTTAAAATGCGATAAGGATGAGGGTATGGCTCTGTGACAAGATTTTTTGCCTACTGTGCAAGGCCCTAGATTTGATCCCCAGCACTGCAATATATACGTAAATAATATGATAAACCTACATAGTTCAAATTTCCAGATTTAACACTATCTATAGCTTCAGATATAAGAAAGGGAAAAAGAAACAGAAGTTATGTGATCTGTGATCCTAAGGGAAATGTTAACCTAGTACAAACAGAATGGTCAGGGCAAGCCTTTCCAAGTTGATTACACAGGGAAAGGAATTGCAAAGACATGTTGGCTATGAACTTGGAAAGTTAAAAATTCAGTATGCCTAGAGTATGGTAAATAAGATACACAAGGGAAAATAAAATAAGAGTAGACAGGGTGTAGATTATATGAAATCAAGACCAAACACTGTGACAATGTGACATAATAATATATATAATATATTAATATGTATATTAATTTATCCTTTGAATTTCTCCCTGTTTCTTGACACACAGCTACTAAAAATCTTGGAATATCAGAAATGATAGATGTCTTTCTGTATGCTAATGAATTAATGATGACTTGGAGGCTTCTTAGAATGAGAGTTAGTCGCCAGAGGAATAAACTATGTGATCAGAGCATTAGAACTTTCAGTCCCACTGCTCCACCTCTGAGAGGGTAGAGGGGATGAAGGTTGAATTCATCATGAATGATCACTGATGAGTCCTCCATAAAAACTCAAAAAGACCGTGTTCAGAGAGCATCTGTGTGTGTTGCTGAATATATGAAGGTGCTGGGAAGGGTAAAGCATCAGAGAGGACATGGAAGTTCCTCATCCCTTCTCCCATCCCTTGCCCTATGAATCTCTTCCACTTGTCTATTCTGAAGTTATATCTTTTTATAAACCAGTAATCTAATAATCAAACTGTTTTCTTGACTTCTATGAGCTAAGTGGAGGCAGTCTTGCAGGAACCTGTGGAATCTGATACTAATACTACACTTAGTGTCAGAATTAAGCTGCAGTATACCCAATTTATATCCACAGAGAATTGGAGAAAACCCCATATATCCAAGAGATGCACCAAGAGTGACATATGTAAAAAGCAAAAACATTATTTGCTTTTCTACTTCAACCATGATAAGAAGTTTGTAATTAATTCAAATTAACACACTAAGACTTTACAGGGAAATAGTTATTTACTATCATTATCCTAAAAGAAAAAAAAATCACATATACTTCCTGTTCTATTTTATAACTACTCTTTATTTCCCAGATTTTTAACTTCTTAAAATATTAGTCCCTCATGTCCCCATAACAGATATATTTATTCATCAAGAAGTGTACATTTCTATATTTCAAAACAGGTTCAAATACAGAGACAGTGAGTGAAACCATGGTTACCATGGAATAGGAGGGTATATAGGCCAAAGGGTACAAAATCACAAATAGGTAAGACGAACAACTTCAGAGGTCTAATGTATATCATTAGAATTGAAATTTATAAAATTGTATTGAATCATGCATTTTTCTTAAAGTAGACTTTACCTGCTCTTCTGACACCCCCCAAAATAACTATGTGACATGATATGTTAAGCTGCTTCACTTTACTAACCAGTTTATTATCTATATGTGCCCTATTACCTCAAATATACACAATGATATTTATTTTTTCAAACAAGAAAAAAAAAACACCTTAAAAAGATAGAGGAGAGGATACAGGAAACAATTACAAAGTATATAAAAAATTATATACTCAAGGAATCTTGGATCTATAAGACAATAAAGAGTAAAAAGGGGAAAATGTTAATTTCTAAAAATAACAGCACAATGGAGAAAATACCTTTTAGTTTGTGGAAATATAGAAGAAGAAGGAGGAGGAGCAGACAGAGCTTCCCCAGAATAATTTTTGGCATCGTTCACCCTCAAGTCTAACTAATACTTCAGTACAAAAATCAGTCTTACCTTTCCAATTACTGGGAATTTAAAACTATATTATGTTTTCAATATTTTATATAGAACTTTAAAGTTTTCCTCAAAATGACTTTCTTTCAAGAAACTAAATACTTTTTTCAAGCAACAGAAAATACAGTGAGTGCTGAAGCGTAAGAATCCAATCCCTATTTTTAAAATCTAAAATAAATTATTCAAACAAAAAAATCTCTTTTTACTTCTTAAATACAAAGAAGATTTAGTATAGAAAGAGGAGATAAGTATAAAATAAAAGTGTTAAAAACTTAACCTTAAGAATATATTAATATCCTCAACATATCTATGAAGTTACATGAACATATTAAAAATTATTCTTAAATTTTATAGTAACATAAGAACAACTTAAAAGTAAAGCAGATTTCAAATATAGCCTTGTTCTACAAAATAAGAAAATGAGATATTAGGCAGGAAATAAAAGTATGCTAAATTTATCAGGTTAAATGCAGGGAATTGATAAAGTCTGACTCTATTCATTGAGTCATTTTTGGTAAATTTACTGATTAGAGAAGTCAATTAATTCAATTATATTAAAAATAATATTAAACACTGATAAAATCAAAATACAGTATGACTTGGGGCTGGGGCTGTGGCTCAGCGGTAGAGCACTTGCCTCGCACATGTGAAACCCTGGGTTCGATCCTCAGCACCACATAAAAATAAACAAAAAAATAAAGATACTGTGTCCACGTATAACTAAAAATTTTTACAAGAAAAATACAGTATATCTTATTAGTTAAGAGAAAAACTGAATTTTTTTAAACAGGAGGAATATTATAGATGTGGTGGGAGGTGAGGTAGGGGTGAAAATAGCATTTAAATGCAAGTTAAAATATATAAATTAATATTTATGTAAAATGGTTAAATTCCCCTATTGAAAGAAAGATTTCTCAGAATAAAAAAATTACCAAATAAAGGCCCATTCCATTATGTACAACATCTCTTCACTATCAATCGCCAAGATTCCAAAATATAGAAATGGGCCAGGTAAACACAAAGCACAAAATTGTTCTGTACTGATAAATGCGAGAAGCCACAAATAAGATATAATAATAGAAAACTCAGATTAAAAAAAAAACATTTAAAATACTTAAAAATATTCAATATCAATGAAAAACTTAACACACCTCAATAAATAACAGTCAAAAATACATTGCTTTTTAAAAACATTTTAAAAATCTTAAATGTAATAATTGAGTAAAGTAAACTAAACCCAAGATATTCATCCTTTTAGAGAATATGAATAGTATCCCTTTAGAGGAGACAGGAGGTCGAACAGTAATATGCAATTATGTTTTATGTTCTTAGGATTGATTTATATACTAAAAGAAGTTTTATGTGTACATAGCATGTAAACATCAAGCACCACTAGCATATAAATGTTTAAAAACACACATACAACACACATTTAAATTGTGTTTTAAAAATACTAACATAAATCTATATATATATATATATATATATACAAAATGACTAATTTATTCAATTATGCTTAATTAGAGATGAATCAGTGCTGTTGTCATAAAGGAAAAACTACACTGTATAATTTAGGGTAAGTAGAATCTCTGTACAGTGCCATTAGTCAGCATTTTGAATACTATGTTTTCTTGGAGAAGCTCAAATAAAAATAATATAGAAAGGGTAAGAACTTCATCCTGTATATTTTTAAAAGACTAGGAGTCATATATTGCAAATCATTTGACATGGGATCACTTTTTTACTATTAGTTATAACTCAAACTGAATGTTAGGTATTAGAAATGACTTACATATCCCTAAAGAAATAACCTAAACTTTGTGAAATGATGGCCATTATGAACAATACTATATGAGACCCTTATTATGGTAGAAAAAGAAAGAGACTCTGTATAAAAAATTATATGCTCAGTTCTATGGCATTAGATAACCAACATTATCATATTATTGTTATCATATTATTGTTATAAGTCATTTAAATAATGTGAATTATAATATATGATTGCCTGGAAAACTGACATGTCATTTTAAGTAAACAAAATGGAATAACAAACTAAGGCATATGCTAAAATCCCATTTTTAATAAAAATAAAGATATATATAATAAGATTGAAACAATGTGCTTCAAAATGTTAGTGATTCATTTCTAGGTGGTAGGATTCAAGTAAATCTTTTTTTCTCAGTTCTGGCTATATGTATTTCCTAAATTTTATATAGTTTAAAATTCCTTTAATAGCTGCCTCTTTCCAAGTTCTAACTCTATGTGGAATTGTTCTCAGTGTTTCATATAAAATTTTCAAAACTCTACAATAGCCATTTTTCTAGATAAGAAAGCTGAAGCAGAGAGTTTAAATGCCTAAGGTTGTCTGAGTAGAAATTGGAAGCACCTGGATTTGAATCTTGGTAATAGTAGTTTGGTACCTGGAATCACACAAATAAGAACTAAATTGGCTTTCATAATTTTCAAAGCACTGTAATACTCATATAAAAATTTAAAGAAACAAAGTTGATGGATTCAAGGATTGTCATGTTTGACATTTATAACTAAAATCAGCTCTATCTTGTTTCCCACATATTTACTGGAAAAACAAAGACAAATGTTCCTCACCAATGTTTCAACAGAGCTATTGCTAAAGACATGAGTCCCTTCCAAACTTTTAATTGTGTGACTTTTTTTAAACAAAAATATATGAAGTGTTGTTGTCCTAAGCAGCACTGAGAGATTTTCTGACTGAGAAGTAAATGACTAGGGGAAAAAATTATAGAGCATTATGGCATGCTAATAATCCAAATTAGATAAACAAACACAAGCAATGGAAAGGAAGAAAGAGCAAACACATTCAGCAGAGAATGGTGATAAAGAGTAATGGACAGCTCGTTCTGCACAGCTAAAATTGCACAAGCTAAGCTGTCGAAGGGAAATGAGTCATCTGGTTCTCAAGTTATAAGGAAATCTTAGAGAATATTTTGAGTCTGAATAGCTAACACTGCAGGCAATTGAAATAGGTCTCCAAATATCTGATTAAAGTCATGCATGATTACAACTGGTATAGAATATTTTTATACCTCTTTTACAAATGGTAAATGTACGTTAAATTTCCAGTTTTCTGTTACTTAACTTCTAAAGTAGGTATTAACTGAAGAAGTAAATTAAGATATGCTTAACTAAATTCTTAGATATGGAAATGATGTCCAAAACTCTTTATCAGGACATTATTCACTTCTACAGAGCTTCTTAATGAACTATTTTGTCCTTTGATTCATTAGCCCTTTCATGTCATTTTAATTCTTTAACATAAATGGATTTTTGGCATAGGGATCTGGTTTTAAATCTCTAAAACTTCAACACCAGAATACAGAAGTGACTGAATAGGAGGATAAATGAGAAGATATCTATAATATGAGGGGCACTATACAATCTGACAGATAAGAAACACAGATCACATGGAAAATAAAACTACCAATAATGTCTTCCATAGAATTAAGTCTCCTATTTTTTCAAACTTAATTTGATCATGCAAATTGCCTACTAAATGCCATCAGGCTAGGTAATTTTTTGTATTTCGTTGCTTATAACTATAATTCACCATCTGTTCTTCTATAAATGATATATTGAAAATCAAATCAATGGTGATTTTTAAAATGCATGTCCTTTGTAAGAATGTGATACATTATCTCCCATGAGTCCTTACTAATTTGCTAATCAAATGGAAAAAATGTTTTGTTTTCTTTTTTCTTACATTGTCTATGTATTAAAATACAATACATTTTATGGAAAACAGAGTAAAACAGAACTTACTTTTGTAAATTAATTATATCATAGTATTTTATCATTTGACAGCAATGATACTCCAAGAGATATCTGACAAAAAACAGGCATATGTGTTATAATACAAAAATATAAATATGGCAGGACACTTGCTTTCTATGCCTCTAAAAAGTTACAATGTAAAGCACACATTACCATTCATCTACTTCCTATATGTGTCCTTTCTGTTGCCCTTTATTTAATTATATTTTACAAATAATGGGAAAGTATGTGTTTCTATGAAGTCAGATTAGGATCCTCCTTATTTTTAAGCCAGTGTAATATGTAACTTCATTCATTATTCCTTTCCCCACACTATAAGGAATACACTCCAGTGTATTAAGTCATATAAGTACAAATATAACATACAAAGTCTATTTAGAAAAAATACAAACACCAAAAAAAGGCATATATACCATGAAAACTCAAGAAAGAGTGTTATTTATGATTTAAAAATACAGACACATTTGGAATTTCCCTGTGTAGTTTTTTTTTTCAAATATTTTACAAAATATCTGAGACCAATTCAAAATATATATTCAACCCTAGTCCAAGAATTCTACAAACACCTAACTAGATGATGCCTATTTCTGCAATCCCCACAGTGGCTGATGATGGCAGCAGCGAAGAAAATAGAAAATAAAAGTAAGCTGATCTCTTAATAGTAACTATTGTGAAAGTTTTCTGTAGGTTGTAAAGCACCATAGATGAGAATTTCAGCTGTGTGTATGAAAGTGTATGTTTGTATACTTTAGGTGAATAAAGACTATAAGTCAAATTTTTTTTAAAGTTTGCTTCTTTAAGCCTGTCAAAAGGACAGTTATATGATGGTTGAAGGAAACAAAATGAAGAAATGAAAAATTGAGTGGAAACTAGGCCAGTTTCAATGTGCACACTCAAGGACCTCTTACTGCCTAGGTTCATAAAAGCAGAAATCTCTACATTCGAGCATAAATATTCAAATGGTTTCAATTTACTTTCTGTTTTGTCTTAGTTGCAATTACAGTAATTCTCAGTAAGTGCTACTATGGTTTTCCTGTTCCAGACAGAATGAGTCACATATGTCAATAATATTATATGCTAGTGTTGTAACTATTAATATATATTACTGTATAAATATTACCCTTCTCATTTTATACATAAGGAAATCAAGGACCAGAGGATTGAAATAATCTCCTCAATATCAAACAGTTGGTAATTTTTATACCTATTTTTCATCCTTCATGTGAATAACACAACATAATAAAATAGAATTTATTATAATGATTATCATTTTATTAGTTATAATGTTATCCAAGTTGTACAAATGAAGTTATATCCAAGGAAAACTAAACACATGCATTTTTTAATTTTTTTCTTAAAGAGAGAGAGAGAGAATTTTTTTAATATTTATTTTTTAGTTTTAAGTGGACATAACATCTTTATTTGTATGTGGTGCTGAGGATTGAACCCAGTGCCATGCACATGCCAGGCAAGCGCACTACTACTTGAGCCACATCCCCAATCCAACGCATGCATTTTTAAAATAATCATTTCCATTGTTAAATTTACTTTCCACAATGCCAACTTTCTACTTATCTTACTCAAATTCAACTGTCCTGATATTCACATAACAGTTTTCTGATTACATTTTTATTTTTGATTCAATGAACACTTTGGACATTGTCAAACTTCAGTTTCTAAAGTTGGTGAACCACTCTGATAAAGAACAATTAAGATTATCCTTAATTGTTCAAATGTGGGCATATCTGATAGTCAGCAACCTTTGTGAAACTGCTGAACAAAACTTCAAGACTAACTTTCTTCCTAGCCAGGCATGTTACAAATTATATTACATGTGGCCTAGAGTCTGAAACCAGATCATTACCCAAATAAAAAGGTTTAGTCAATCTATTAAACTTGTGTAAATACATTAGCAGCTATGGTTTATTTAAAATTCTTAATTTTTTCAAAATATGTTTACATATCATCTCCAATTATCTTTAGAACAACACTTTCATTAGGAGATATGAAGGATATTATCAGATAATTCACCAGAATTATTTGTGACTTATCTGAGTAGTTAACAGAGTGTTCTTCCATTTTCAGTATTCATTTGTTCTATAAAACTATCCTCAGAACATTTTAAGTTAAAATAAATCATTCCATGTGGAAGCAAATCTGTCTTATCATTGAAGAAAAATTTTATAACCAAACAAAATCATATATGAGAAATAAGATGAAAAGACCTTCCTAATTGCAAGGGAATTGAAACAGTGCTTTGTTTCCTCTTCCTATCTGTTGCTCACACATTTGACTGTTGATTATATTGGTAAATCTTGAGAATAAAAGGGAAAAACTGCTTCACCATTTGTGTTATCCAGGGTTTTTAAACATTAAAAATCAAGCATTTATAATATTTAATTATTTGTCTTTTTTCTAGACTTCCCTAACTTCTATGCAAATAAGTTTTGGAGCAAAGAAGAAAGATATGCACATCTCTGAAAATGTTTAGGAACACAAAAGCCTTCTGCAGGAAATTCATGGAAATATTTGTATCCACACATTATTATTTTTTTTACAAATGCCTCAACTTTCATAAGTAGACTATTTATATTTAGTACCATATATCAATTTTCAAACATTTATTTAACTCATTGCATATTCTAAATCCTATCTGATAATCAATACTAACTAAAAATAATACATAATACATTAATGTAATACACAATCCCAGTCTCAGGGCCACCCTCTGTAGTCAGAAGACCATCATGTCACCACCCCTCCTACCACAAGAGAAGAGTTCTGTCCAGGATCAAACACCCTCTAAAACTAAGATTCTGAACATCAGCATCCAGAAAGGATCTTTGGGTAATAAAATATTTTAGCATATTAAAAAAGAACTAGAAAACCATGAATTTCACAGTTGGAATGCACATTCTTGATAAGGGCAAACTCTGAAACCACTGATGAACATCTCTTCAATAGTTAAAGGTGATGTTGGCAAAGAGAGAAAAAAAGACTCAATTCAGTCTTTATCCCAGGATCCCTGCTTATGGACATACAAGGCCAGGCAGACACAGACAGAAGGTTGGGAGCTGGGAATCCAACATGGTTAAGCTTACCAATGAAGCCCTGAGTGCTTTAGGGGCATGATGAGATCTTCATCCTCTCAGTTTTCAAGACATCAGAGAAGGCCCCAGAGGAGCCAGAGGCCAAAGATACTACCTCTGCCTTCTGCATACCCCAAAGGGTCATGTGATTTTATTAAAGTCTGTTGGTGTCTGAAAGTGAAAGAAGTAGAAAGGCTCTATTCCACTATGCTTGGTCTCACTCCCTCACCTGCATTGACTTCTTTCCTAGTTTCCAGACACTTCTTTGGTTCTGAGCAGAATGCTCATTAGTTTTCTCTGCAGTGATTGTGGTGTACAATTTTTTAGTAATATGAAATAGCTCAGCAGTGGCCTCAGAGGCCATAGAGGTCTGCAGATGGCCATAATACTCTATGTCAAGTTGGTCCTGGAACTGCTACAAGTAGTGACAGAGCTGCCTATTGCCCTTGGACTAGAGGCACAGGTCTCTACAGATTGTTGAGGCAAATACTGGTATTGAGAATGACAGTAGGACTTTTAATTATCAGAAAGACTACTTTATGCAATCAGAAAGAACAAGTTGCTGGATTTTTCATCATTCTGCACAAATATATATTTAAAAATGTGGCATACATAAACAACAGAATATCATTCAGCCATAGAAAGGATGCAATCCCATCAAATATATCAACAGGGATCAACCTGGAGGATGATAAGTAAACTAGAGAGGAAATGACAAGTACCACAGGACCTCACTTATATATGAAACCTGAGAAAGCTGAATTTGTAGAAATAAAAATTAAAAAGGTGGTTAACAGAAACTGGGAGAAGGGAGAGGGAATAGGAAGAAATGGATCAACAAGTACAAAGTTACAGTTAAATGGGAAAAAAAGTTATTGTGTGCTAGTGTACCATAGCATGACTATAGCTAACAATATTGTGTTATATATTTCAAAATTACATGAAGAAAGGATTTTAAGTGTTATCACCACAAAAAAAATGATGAATGTTTGAGGTGATATATATGCTAAGTACCATAATTTGATTATTTCACAATATATAAATGTTTAAAAACATCACAAGATATCTCATATGTATAATTATTATATATCAATTAAAAACAAAGGAAAAAACTAAAAATAGCAATGTATATGCCTTAAATCAAGTTTATCAGAAATCATATTCAAGAACAAAGTAATAGAAATACATAAACTAGATATGTTTAATAAAGCATTGGAAAGCTACAACTCTTCATATGGGTTTATAATAAGGACTTTTAGCAAAGAATCAAAACAAAAAAAATCTATATGTTAAGAACATGTTAAACTGGTGGCTTTAAGATACAAGAAAGTTTCAGTTTTTAGAAGATTCACAAAACTTAATCAAATCCAGGTAGCTGCAAGCAATCAGCCTTCAAAATACATCTTAATGGAAAAAAACTTCAGACCACACCTAAAGGTGCTTTGGATAAAAGTTCTGATCTTTATAGAAGCACAAAGCTGCTTTCACAAGAAACTGAATAATGCAGAAAAGAGAAAAAACAAACTTATAAAACTGAATAAAAATGTTAGAAACCTCTCAAATGCATATGAAACAAGTTATAAAAATAAAGACAGATAAAGCAACTACATGAAAACTAGTTAAAAATGTGAACCAGCCATCACTCTTAAAGAAGATAACAGATGCTAGGAACTTGGAATTGAATTATAAATGCATTAGAAAATGGGAGACATCTAAAAGAGGGTAAGTCAAAATTAAAAATTTCAAAGAATGTGATTAATACAGCTTTTTTTTTTTTTTTTGGTACTTTGGATTCCAGAGATAGAACCTAGGTCATTGTGTATTTTAATCACATGCTTTACCAATGGGATACACCTCCAGTGCTATTTAAAAACTCTTAAAGGGCTAAGGTTGTGGCTCAGTGGTAGAGTGCTTGTCTGGCACGTGTGAGGCACTGGATTCGACCCTCAGCACCACATTAAATAAATAAGTAAAACAAAGTTACTGTGTCCATGTTCAACTAAAAAAAAAAAAAGTTTAAAAAAGAATAAAAAATAAAAACTCTTAAAAAAACAAATCATAACTAAATTAACTGAAAAATGTAAAAAAAAAAAATTTACTTGAAGATCACAGCAATCCAATCCACATATGCTTCTTGCAGTCAGAAAAAAAACAAACAAAGCCCACAAAGATAAAGGGAAGCAAAAATACTGGTGGAAAACGTCAAGAATCGAAAAATATGTAAAATGCATTTTCACAAAATATCCAATTTTAGAGTGAATTTACCACATAAAGATAGCAGAGAATCTTTCCAAGGAAGGTGAAAATATTATTCACACATGTGAAAAGAGGAACACCTATAAAATATAAGACAAAAGTCTTTTGGAAAAAAAATGAAAAAATCATTGGCTTACTATCGAAGCCAGATTATTTCTCATAAGAAAAATACTCAGGCATGCATAGTGGCACATGCCTGTAATCCCAGTGGCTTGGGAGGCTGAGACAGGAGGATCATGAGTTCAAAGTCAGCCTTAGCAATGGCAAGGCACTAAGCAACTCAGTGAGAATCTCTTTCTAAATTAAATACAAAAAAGGGATGAGGATGTGGCTCAGTGGCCCAGTTCAATCCCTGGTACCCACCACCAAAAAATACTCAGATCATAGAGTTCTGTTGGCTGGATAAAATTTTGCTTATAGGAGAAAACAAAATGCCTCCACATTAGATACTTAATTAATAAAAATTTAAATATTTATGAAGTACCCTACCTCCTTGATATTCCAAGTGAGACATGAAGTTGATTTCTGAAAGGACCACCACAGAATGGTGTGCATGACCAGATCTCCGAGTAAAGAGGAGCATGAAACAGAGATGGTGCACAAAGAGGGTCTCATGCCAGATGCTATGCCCAGGGTAAGACCACATGAGCAAGGTTCTTCCATCAGGCCAGCTCCTTCCTGACATAGCAGGTCCTCCAGAAGCACAAAACCAAGATTGTCCTAGGATCCCTTGCACTGACAGATACTTCAGAGCTTCTCTAGGCTCAACTTGTCCACTGATAAGGAGATGGTGGTTCCTGCTCTGGAGTTCTAGTCCATTCCATCCTTCTGTCATAAGTCAGTGTTAGGATGGCCTTAGGCCTGAGCCTAAGCAATTCCATTTTTAAAACTCCAGTTTAACCTGCAGTTTCACCAGGCACATACACAGTTCCCTCCAGTATGGCCTCAAACAAGTTATTTCCCCCCAACCTGATAAAGACAGTGAAGCCCCTGACAGGCTGTCCTTGCCTGATAAGAGGGAAAGGTGAGAAGATCAGAGTGGAGACCACCAGACCAGATGTTTCTGATCTCAGGGTAAGTGATGTCACTGAGAAATCTGGTGGTAGCTGATAAGGATTGAAAGGGGGTCAAAACCCCCCAAAATTTAGTATAAATGATAGAGCAAATGAACAGGGATTCAGCCAGCTGAAATAAGGATACACTCAAGCTAGAGAGCCTGATGAGGACCTGACATCCCGTCACTTGTCATTGTTTCCTGAGCCTCTGCGTGATCCTCACTGCTCTCAAACTCTACTGCCCTGTCTGGACCTTGGTGAGAACCAGAACTCCTCCCTACAACCCCCTCCTCAACTCGTTATCCACTCCATGCCTGTCTTGGTTCCAGACCTGATCACCGAGGTCTGAATGAGTGTGCATCTGCTAGACTTAAAGCCTAAGGCTTAAGACTTTTGAACTTAGTATGCAGAGGGAATGTCTACATTAGATGTCATTAGCCTATCATGATTAAGTGTGTTTTGCAGTGCTCAGAATTAATCTAGAATTTTTTGCTGTGAATTAATTAATCTAGAATTGTTTGCTGTGAATTGATTATGTCTATTGCAGTGCCTAGCATTAAGGATTGTCGTTTTCTTGATTAAGAATCTATAGAGTGAAATTGTATGGAGTAATTTGAGTGAATAAAAGCATTGAAAGGGGCAGAAGCATGTGGACATTCTTTATTTCTCCCCTCGACTGTATATGTCTCAATTTTGCCCCCTCGTGACAGTCATATCTGAAAGGGTTCCCAGGGGCAGGTATTGAGAAGACAATTCCCTCCTCTATGTCCTATTCTGTAGTGAAGAGGAACCTCAACAAGAATCCCACCCCCACCACCAGAAATTCCCTGATGTAAGAAACATCTCTATGGTAGGACTGGATATAGTATCCTGACAATATGGCCTAAAAACAGCATTTAGTCAATTTACTATTTGTTCCTACCATCTAAGGAGTCCACTTCTAATAATTCAGAACCATAGCAAGATGCTTCTCTCTTTATCAGATAAATTATATTTCTTTTATTTCTTTTACTATTAAGTGATTACACAGTAGCACCAATGGAAGCTAGATAGATTATAATCCAGAGGATAACACTTTATAATTCTAGATTATTTAAATGTGAATCTTATAAGTACATTGTTTCCATCTTATTTGATTTGTACATAGCAAATTATGGCATTTTTCTGAAGTCTGCTAAAATAATCCATAAATACAGCAAATATTTTCTATTTTTCTTCAAAAATAATGGTGACATTTTTTATTTTTTATTTTATGTCTACTATTAAAGTGATTATAGAAATGATAGGATTATAATTTTGTGAATGTTGATTATTTAAAAGTGAATTTTCCCTAATTAAAGTGCTTCCTTTCTTATATATCTACATAGCATAAAGATAACACTTCTACTCTTGCTATTTACCTCATCTCCCTAGCACTTGATGTAATAAAGAGTTTTTAAGAGAAACATTACAGTTGAAATAATTGAAACAAAAGTTTATTTCTGTGTAAAGACCACAGTTATAATTTTTTTGCCAAAATAAACTGTGGTTTTAAAAAATTAAACTACCTAAGTATACAGGCCTTTAATGGGGAAGGAGATATTACTGTCTAGTACTTCAACTAAGTATAATCAAATTGACACTACTGTCAAAACAATTTTAACAGTAGTCACACTTTAAACTTAATGAATATATACATGAAATCTTTAATCTAAAATGTAGTATATTTAAAAAATATTAAATAATAGTAGTTCATAGTTATGATTCAATGTAACATACTATGTCATAATAAATTTATAATGCTGTCTGTACATGTAATACTTATTTGTCTAATTTTTTTCCTTAATTTTTCTCCTCTAATTCTACTCAAAATTTTAATAATCCTTGCCCTTTCTGAATCATTTACATTTTCTTAAAATACTTAATAAATGTTTTACCTTTGTTTTATTCTTCACCTTTAAATTTATATGTGCTTATTTATTACCCAAATGACTCAAACAATACTTTCTTTAAAGCAAAAAACAGAAAAGATGATGATTCTCTCAGGCACAGTGGCCCATGTCTACAATCCCTGCAACTCAGGAAGCTGAGGAAGGAGGATCACAAGTTACAGGTCATCCTGGACAATTTAGTGAGAATCTATCTATCTAAAAAAAAAAAAAAAAAAAAAAAAGCGGTGGGGAACTGGGGATGTAGCAGCAATAAGGGTTCTTTCCTCTGCTGTTTCTTTAGTACACTAGTATAAAAAAAACCTTTTCTTCACTGTGTATCTATTCATTATAAACACAACAACATTAATGACAAATGCACTATCTACTATGGACATGAGAAAAATACTTGTAATAATTTTTGTATTTCTCTCTGATCGATGATATGAGATTGCCCTAGATTTTGTAAGTATGTAAGACAGAAATTCTGAATTTTTTTTGGAATCATGTTTCAGAATACATTATTTACTGCTAGAAAATAATTATAAAAAGATATACAAGTATTTATAGTCAAAAGTGTATAAGAGAAAAACATAATATAAATATAACATAAAACAAAAATATTATCAAATTTTCTAAAACAGTAAAGGGAAACAAAGCATAAAAGGGAATAATTCACGAAATAAAAATTTAAATATATAAATACTAGTAACAAAGAGGCACCTGAATAAAAGAGACCTTTCAGTTAAAAACAAAATATACACTGACATTCTCTATGTACAATGGTCACCCATACCAAAGCAAGCCAGAAACTGAATTCAAAACTGAAATAATAAATACAAAGTTAATAAAGAATGGGCATGGGTAGATCATAATTCCTACAAGTATATCTATCCTTACAAGAGATATATAAAAATGTAGCCACTTACATATACTAAAAGATAAAAAATGACAATATTGAAAAACAAATGCATAAAATGTATTCAATAATTGATAAAGCACTATCATTTATGATAATAAGTTCAATGATTTGTATTCATTAATAAAAGACAAAGTTGTTCACACTAAATATATTTAAATCCAAACATAAACTTCTTAGGAGAAATAAGTCAGATATAAACTGAGAAATTGAGCCAGGCATGGTGGCAAATACCTGTAATCCCAGCAGTTCAGGAAGCTGAGACAGAAGGATCACAATTCAAAGCCAGCCTCAGCAACTTAGTGAGGCCTTAAGCAACTTAATGAGAGAGCAAGACTCTATCTCAAAATAAAAATATAAAATGGGCTGGGTATGTGGCTCGGTGGTTGAAGAGCTATGGGTCCAATCCCTGGTACAAAAAACAAACTGAAAAACAGAATTAAAGATAAAATCATGGACAAAAATATATTTTAAAAAGCAAACAAAACAGTCACTATAATATACTCTAAGACAAAGTAAAATACAATGCACAAAGTTTAAATTGAAAGTTTAAACTTAGGATAAAAGAAACAGCAACTGAATTTAAATGCTACCTCCTCAGAGAACACCCAACCTGAGTTCCTTATCACTATTTCCTAATTCTCCCAACTTTATATCAACAGTATGTAAATATACCGCACATACTATCAAATAAACAGAAATAAATCTGTTTATTTCTTTGTTGTTTATTTTCTGTAACTAGATTGTGCACACCATATGATCAGATTTGTTTAAACAGAGACCTGATAGGATTGTTTAAGCAATATAACTAATGAGATCAAATTAATGTATATATGTCAAACATGATATCCCGCAATTAGGAGAGGTACTTTACATTTAATTGTTCTTAGGCCATTGAAATTAATAACCCAATGTTATACCAATTTTTAAATGATATATTATAGTCAATTCAATAAAACAACTATTCCACATAGTATCTCATAGCAGCACCATGAAACATAATCAGAAAAAGATAACAAACATAAGGACAGGGAAAATATGCTCATTTGGACAAAAGCACTGCACCAATCTTTTGAATAACTATTAGGTAAAACTATAATAATAACAAAATTTTCAGAAAATGAATGAGAAAATTTTTATACCCAAGACCTGTCCATACTGTAATTATTGTTATTTTATGATCTCAAAAACAGATATCACTCTAAAAGTTAAAAGCAAGAAATGATAGTAAATAAGTGAAACAGTAACAATGGCATCAGTAATTAGGACAGCATGTGATACGGGATGTTGTGAAGACATCCAGTAGGCAGACAAGACCTAGGCTATAGATCCAGGGACAAATTCCTCCTCCTGTTATAAGGAAATGCCATAGGATAATCAAATGATGAGACAAAAACACATACACATTTATATATGCATGGGAAGCATCTGGGAAGGGGACAGGAAATAGTTGTCCACATATCTTAGGGGAGTATAAATTGGTAATGCCTTCCTGGAGGATAATCTGTCAGCATACATTGGTGGAACCAGCAAGTTCATGTCTGGAAAACTGCCCCCCAGAGCATGAAGATACGCATATAACAAGGTATATATTAGTAAGTTCACTGCACATGGCTTGCAATGACGTAGTCTGGGAATAATTAAATGTCCTTAAAAAGGATTATTAAATATACAATTACATATGTATGTTATAGAATAGTCATTAAAATTAATGGAATAGATCAATATATGCTGCTCAGGAATCTGTTAAAAGATCTCTTACATAACTTACTGCCATCTCTTCTAAAAGTCTATAACCTATCGACATTAAGATATAATGTTACACATAATTATATGTAATATTAAGATTCTGGAGAGCCTTCAATTAAAAAACTGAACTTTCAAACTGGAGTCATCTATATCTGTTTGGAAGGAGCATCTCTTCAAGGCCCTACCAAAACATGAAGGCAGAACTAAAGTTAATTTATATAAAACCATGGAGTATGAGAATAAAAATAAGCTAAATTGGCAAGAGCACCAAGCTCCAGATTTTAAGCACATGATACAGTGTCAGGCACTAAGTAGGTAAAAGAATATACGGTATCCTTGGAAACAAAGAAAGGAAACAATGCAACATAAGTAATTTTTCAAACAGTATAATATCATTTATTTAGTTATATGTTTTTCTTGTCTGTCCCTGATTAGAATGAGAGCTCTAAAAAGTAAAGTCTTTTTATATCTGCTTTGTTGTATTCCCAAAGCTGATAACAGTGCCAGGCACTTGATAAGTCAACAAAGTTGACTGAATTCAGAAAGAAGAAAAGAAAAACAGAAGAGAAGGGTGGGTTTTATTAGAGTAAGTTCAAGGACCTGAGAGCAGGGCAGAGGGAGGGCAAGGAAATGATCAGAAAAGGCTCTCCAGAAGGGAGGAAATTTTACCTGAGATTAAAGAACACGATTGAATTTAGTGAATGTATTTAAGTGATGAAGGACTGTTTTCTGGTCTGAATCAAATAAAAGACTGCTTAGATGATGCTATTCTCTGAGCAATGGAATCTATTAAAGTTTAAAAAAAAAACTTTTTATTTTGCAATTAATGCCTGTGTGGTGTATCATAGTGAAGAAATACAAAATATATAGATCCAAAAATCAGTAGATCAATCGACAGTAAAAAGATTTGAGACTCCTCAGACAAAAACTTTTTTTCATTTTTATTGATTAAAAATAAATAAATAAATAAATAAATGACAGCAGAATGCATTACAATTCCTACTACATGTATACAGCACAATTTTTCACATCTCTGGTTGTACACAAAGCATGTTGACACCAATTCCTGTCTTCATATGTACTTTAGATGATGATGTCTATTACATTCCACTATCCTTGCTAATCCCCTGCCCCCTCCATTCCTCTCCCACCTCTCTGCCCTATCTAGAATTCATTTATTCCTCCCATGCTCCTCCTCCCTACCCCACTATGTGTCAGTCTCCTTATATCAGAGAAAACATTTGGCATCTGTTCTTTTTTTTTTTTTTTTGGATTGGCTAACTTCACTTAGCATTATCTTCTCCAGCGCCATCCTTTTACCTGCAAATGCAGTGATTTTATTCTCTTTTATTGCTGAGTAAAATTCCATTGTGTATATATGCCACATTTCTTTTTATCCATTCATCCACTGAAGGGCATCTAGGTTGGCTCCGCAGTTTACTATTATGAATGGTGCTGTTAAGAATGAGGGTAAGATGGACAGAGAGACTTAGTGAACACTGAGGATGGTGACTGGAAAAGACATTCTGAAAAGAAAGAACACTTCAGGAAGAAAGGCACCTACCGTGCAAAATTGTCTACAGAGTTCTAGTAAGAAAACACTTGCAAGTACACTCACTGGATCTAGCTACACAGTGGCCTTTATAGTCTTCCTAATCGAACTTTCTGGGAACAGAGGAGGTGGAAACCAGAATGTTGTGCTTGAAAGAGGGCGGGAAATGAGAGGTTGGCATTTCTAGAGAATAGAGAGGGGTTTTGAGGCCCAACCCTGGATGATGGTAAGAGTAAATTTAGCTGGTTCCATCTGTGAGTGCCTCAAGTTGTAACACAGGAACTGATTTTTTGTAGTAGTAAACCTAAGCTGTGTGTGTTTATGGAGGAGGAAAGACTGCTGCAGAGACAGAGGGAAGAGATGGGAACTGCACAGTGCATGTCCACTTATTTCATAGGCTTTTGGACATTTAAAAAAAACAAAACAGGAACTTGAATAATCAAACACTGCAAGGTAACTTACCAACACTAATTGGCTGGTGGGAGACTTGCATGCCTATTATTTGGATTTGAAAGGAAAAGAAAAATAAACAGCTCTAAAAAGCAGAGCAAGGTTGTTCACTGAACCACAGGAAGTGCATTTAAGTTCTCTCACCACAGTTGTTTTCAAGTTTTCATATATTCTATGCTTTTGGTTCTTCTAAGACAATATCTGTGAAGGTATATAAATATTTATGATAATACTCAAAATTATTCATTTCAAATAATATGAAGTATTGACACCTAAAATGCATGATTTATTAATTATTGCATATTTATTCATTTATGTAATGAAAAATTACCATAGAATTTTTATTACTACTATTTTCTTATTCCATTTTTTCTGTTCCTTTAAGTCATCTTGTAGCTGTCTACATAGATCCATTCTTCCCACAATAAAGTAGTAAATATGTATTTTAAGGAAGAGTAAATGTTATGTAATAGTAAATTATTTCAAATGAGCACCAAATCAATATTATTTGTTAAAAAGTTTGCAAAAGTTATTCAGAAATTTCACCTATACTACATAAAATGTAAGTACTTTGCTTTCACTTTTAAAATGAGCTTTACTTTTAACAATATTATAATTTTTTAATTGACACTTTTAATGTTTCTTTTACAACTAAGTGCCAACTACATATGTAAAATATGTAATCTCAAGAATTGTACACCAGCAAATCAAGAAGACTAAATTTGAGAATAACTATTCAAGTCAGAACATTCCATAAATGCCTCTAAGTAAAACCTAAAGGTTTATAAATAATAAGTATAATGCAAACAAGTGCCTAAAATTATTGAAAATATCAACGCTCACACTCATTTTAAATTGGTATATACCACACTATCTCTATTTTTTTAAATTATTTACTAAACTTCTGAGATGTTCAGTGGCTATACAGACATACATGAAGTAAAGACAACAGAGATTAAATTCTTACCCTAAAGTATCTCAAATTATCTATGATTCAGAAAGAAAGTACTATATTGGAAGTTTTCTGGGATATTATAAGAGATGGGAAATCTTGCAGTGACATGACCACCCACAGAAAACTTCCTTACTTGAGACTGGAACAAATCCTCAAAAAGTATTTTCAAAAGTACATCTAAAATAAATCTTTATTTTCCATTTACTCTCCTAACACATTGCCATAGCCTTTGAAGTGAAAAACTTTTGGGTCAGTCAGGAGATACCACAAGCTCAAGTATAGTAATCATTCATGTTGTGACCTTCAGTACAGTTTCAAAAATGGAGCTTCCCAGTTGACCTTCTGAAAATGGGTAGGGTGGGACAGTAGATATTGAAGGATATAAAGTGATACATTTGTTATACTGACACAAATCACTGAAACTTTTTAGAGTCACTCAAAATTTATCACACTTACAAATATACTGGAATATTATTTGGATAGGTTCTTCTGATAAGGTTTTGATCTTAATCATTTGAAATATATCACAGTGTAAAGTTTTTTGTAATAAATCCCTAGCTACCTATTGTCTTCTGTATGTGATACTTTCTGTATTTCAGTCAATTATTGATAAATTTGCATCTGTGTTGACTTATAATTACATGAATATGTAAATATTCACTTCCATCTTCTTGTTGATATCAATTATCCTTATATAACATAAAAAATATAATTAACTCATTGCAGGAGGCCCCATAAAGATACCACCAAATGCTCCCTTGTATATCAGTGTGGCAGGCAAATACTGTCAAAGTCTGTATGTGTCATGATGTTCCAAAAAAAAGAGAGAGAGAAAAGAAATTAAAAAGTTTGAGAGGCACTACATGAGAGGTTTTCATGATTTGTAATACTGGGTGAACTGCAAATCATTACAGTAAAATCAGTGTACTTTCATTAGCTAGATCAATGTTTGTGAAATTTTAACCTGTAAATCATATTATAAAGTATTCTCCTAAGAATCCCACAATTTTATAAAATGTCCAGGTCTGTAGTGAATTAGGATAAGAAACATTATTAATGATTTCATTTGGGAACCATGGAATGAAAATATATATATAATAGGCTCTTCTTATCTTCTTAACAGCTTTCATACAAAGCAGTTCCAAATTAAATTAAAATTTCTCATTTAAAGTCCTATGTTATAAATTATCTGTTATCTTTCTTCTTGTAACCTAAAACAGTATTCTTTGTCAAAAGTTCAGAAGATGACTACATTATATCATTTTACTTATAGAACTTAAGAATCATTTTGAACAAATGGTCAGATGGTAAAAGTGAGGAATTCTCCTACAAACTTCTTGACTGAGTCCACTAAGGGTTAAACATTCTTTTTGGTTTTTTTGTTTTGTTTTGTTTTGTTTTGTTTTTTTGTATTGGGGATTGAACCAGAGGCTCTTAACTTCTGAGGCACATTCTCTGCACTTATTTGAATTTTATTTTCAGACAAGAGTCTCCTGGGTTGCTTAGGGCCTCAATAAGTTGCTGAGGCTAACCTTGAACTCATAATCTTCTGCCTCAAACTCCAGAGCTGATGGGATTACAGGTACTGCTGCCCTCAAGAAGCCCCCAGGACAGGCCAGGTCACCCTAGTTGGCATGACCACCACACACACACACACACACATGCACACACACGCACACACACTTCTTTACCCACTCATTCACTGATGAATAATTAGGTTGATTCTATATCTTGTCTATTGTGAATAACGCTACAATGAACATAGAAATATAAATATCTCTTCTATACACTGACTTTATATCATTTGAATTTTTTAGTTAAAAATTATTTAACGTTTAGATATTAATCATAAATCATTTTTCTATTTAATTACATAATTTTATTTTAACATTTTGATTTATTTTAGATAAAATTAATTTTAAATTAATGAAAATAATTTGTAATTTTTAAAAAATTTGCTTCATTTACATTTTCAAAGAAAATACAATTTTTTTCCATTAAAATAAATTATATTTTCATCCCTGAATAGATTTTTGTTACCAGAACAAAAGGAAAAATGAAGAATTACATGTCAACCTCAATTACCACAAACTAATTTGTGACTCTACTGAAATGAAGGCAATAACAAATAAATCCCTTAATATAAATATGCAATAATTTATTAACATGTTTACTATTCATCTAAGCATCAAGAGTCCATTGATAATTTAGACCTGTAAAAAGACCATATTTTTCAATTCTGTCATTATAAAATATATTTATTAAAGTAGGATGATAGAATATTACTTAATACTTTTGTTTTATAAAGTTTTTAATACTTAGACATATGACTTGTGGGCCCTTATTTATACTCTTGCTTGAGCTGAACAAAATGCCCAAACAAAGGTGATAGTTGGTGAGCCTATATATGGTCCTGAAGGTTGTACACTTCATCCTAAGAGAAGTGGCCTGATCACCATGGAAATGAACCTCCCTTGAAGCAAAGAAGGTGAGAACTTGTCTTATCCTGTGTATATTTTGAAGGGCACACTAATTATTAACAGATTTTATTTGATGTATGAGAGAAAATGAGAAATCAATGATTCAATATTTTTGGCTAGAAAAATTAAATAGATAAAATTTCCTATTTGGCTATTTACAAAAGCAAAATGAAACAAAAGAAACAAACAAAAGTTTAGGTAAAAAAAAAAAAAAAAGACTAAAGCTTTCTATGCATTTCTTCCTGAATGGCATAATAGAACAATAATGCCTACCCTACTTCACCAAGGTGAGAAGGTGAATGTCAAATGTTTTGAGGCTGTTGGAGGAAGGCATTCTATAAATGCAAGGTAGAATTACTATCTTGATATTACATTTCTGATACTTTTCAAAGGGTTCCTTACAGCAGATATTCTAAGTACCTTTCTGAGGTCAGAACTGTGCTAAAACACAGAATGGGAGACCTAATGGGAATATGACCATGAAACACTGAAATACCATAAAAACTTCAATTAAAAAAAAAAAAAAACCTTCTGCCAACCATACTATTTTCAGCATGTCAACACTGTTTTCAGCATTACAGAATCTTTTGACTTACACAATTAAAACATGCTTTTCTTATTTTTTTACATTTTAACTAATAATTTATTTCTTTTAAATTAATTCTTAGCAATAATTTTTCCATCAGACATGTCAACCTGACATTATTGAGAATTAAGTTTCTCTGGAAAAGTAAAAATAAATTCTTTTGAATTTGGGGAAAGCCCAGTAACATTTGATTGTATCTTGGTAATGAAAACATCAACTATAAAAACAAATGGGTAAACCTAGCAACTGTTTCTGCCTTGTTTCAGTTTAAGGTAAAAAAAAAAAAAAGAATCTCAAACATTTAATTTCTTCTTGCAAAAGTGAAAATACATGTTTATACACTCTGAATTGTGCTAAGACATGAAGATATCTAACTTCCCCTCCCGGTGTTAATACTTCACTTAATAGCTGCATGACTTGAACAAAGAATTTAATCATTCTAATTCTCTGCCAGTTTTTTTTTTTTTTTAAACAAGGATAACACTAGTACAAAACTCATTGAATCATAAAAATTAAAGAAGCTTTGTTTAATTTCGTTGTTTAAACGGGTATAGTCACCAGGCATGGTGAAACATGCCTATAATTCTAGGAAGTCTGAGGCAAGAAAATCACAAGTTTGAGGTCAGTCTGGGCAACTTGGTGAGGGCCTAAGCAACTTAGCAAGATTCTGACTCAAAATAAAAATAAATAAAACTAAAAATGGGGCTGAGGTTGTGGCTCAGTGGTAGAGCACTTGCCTAGCATATCCGAGGCACTGTGTTCAATCCTCAGCACCACATAAAAATAAATAAATAAAATAAAGATATTGTGTCTGATTATAACTAAAAAAAAAAAAAAAAAAACTAAAAACGGATAATGTAAGGATATATGTAGCTCAGTAGTAAATCCCCAGTACAAGAAATACAGAGAGAGAGAGAGAATTCAAGTGATGCCCGAGGTTAACTAAAAAAAAAGGATAAAAGCTTGGCATCTCTTTGTCCTATCTCTCTTTTATTAACCTAAACTTTGGGTTCTATTCCTGCTCAACTCTGCACACAGGCATGTTAGTCATTTAAGGGGTGCTCATCCACAGCAGGTAATCCACACCTTCAAGGCTGACAACATGGAGATAAGTGTAAACTAAGGTATTTTCAAGATTTTCAGGAACATTCAACTGCCAGCTTTTACCATGTTCTGTTCCAGAACCTTTGGAGTGGCACCTAGAAGTCTTCAGTCATTACCCTAAACCCTCCAGGAATAACAGTCTTATAGGCAGATTGCCCATGATGAGACTGCTCTCTCGCTAATCAGGATCAAGTCTCATGGGAAGCAAACTGCTGGCTCCCAGGATCACAATTTGGACAGATAAACACCCTGAGAAGAAAATGACGATTTCCCACTCAAGTGGTAAAGACTTCTCCAGAGCCACCTTACAAAACCAGAACTGAGATCACTTGCCTTCCCAATACAGCCATATTGATTAAAGTTCCTGTCCTATTTTTCACCATTAATATTTCTATTTGGTTTTGGGGCAAGTGGCCAGATCTGATTTCTTGGAAACCCCATCTAGCAACATTTTGAGCTAAAGAGAGTTATGAAGCAGCAAATGCAAAAATTGGTCTTTTCCCTCCCACAATCTGCATAGAAGTATATAAATTTCCATTTGTGAAAGTGTTCCTCTCTTCTCTCCAAAACTAAGAAAACAACCATTATCACTAGAAATGGAAAGTTAGTACCAAGCTAGATCTGCACAAACCAACCTTACTTTCCATCATCATCCCATATATTTATCGTCTGTTTATTACCCCTTTTTGTTTGTATTATAATTCCTTACGATTTATTAGCTTTTGTTAAAATAGTATACAAGCCTCTGATTCTAACCACTTCTTTAGGTCTTCATTACTTTACTATGAAGGCTTCTGTGCACACAAATTGAAATATTAACAGCATATAAACTTCATATGCCTTTTTTATGTTAATCTCTCATCAGTTTTTCACCCTAGTCATATAACATAATATGTATATAGTTATTGATATTTGGATGAAACTATATCTTCAAATATTAATGTTGAAATTTTAAGCATTGTTCCAAACTGCAAATGTTGAATAGACTGTAACATTTTTAGGATTACATGAATGTTCTGGGAAACAAATTAGGAAACCTAAATGGATATGAGAAATTCTGAGAGAAAAGAGATTCCACTCTGACTAAAGACTATTAAATTAAAGCTTAACTATGCAAATAGGGTATAAACATGTTTTTATTATTATTAAAGCACTCAAGATAGCACTAAAAATACACTGGTTTAAAGGAAACAAAAGTATGTATGCAATGTAGTTAAGATGTACAGATTGTGATTAGGTTATATTAAAAACCCAAGTATTTCAAAATTCATAAACTTCAATAATGGAGAGTGAGGATAGCAGAGTTCATATTCAGTTGTAAGTACATGACTGCAGAAAGTCTTTTTCATACTATTTCTCTATGGTCCCTGAATTTAGAGTAGTGCATGCAACAAGAGTTTAGTGCATACACAGCATACACTGCATCCCTTCTAAAAGAAAAGAGTCTCAATTCCTAATCATTTCAATAGGCTCTAATGTAATATTTCCTACATTGGAAATCACGGGCACTTTATTTAAGGAAATCAGTCTGGCCAAGTAAGCTCTGTGTAGTGCAGCCTGCACAGACGTCAGTTCAAAGGATCAGATGTCAAAGTGCTCCCTCTAATGTCCCTTAATCATCACTCCGATTAGTGCTTGAATAGGACTGTGATTAAAAACGCTGCTCCATTGTCTACCTATTCAGGCGTCTAGCTTCCTACATGGGTTCCACCGATTAGTGTCTGAATAGGAGACCGATTAGAAAGACAGCTGCCATTGTATGTCCATTCTGGAAAACAGCAAAACTCGCATATTTATTTGCTATGAGCACCAAATAAATGTTTTGCAAAGGTAAAATATACCATTAGGCTCTACAGACAATTTAGCTGATTTCTTTTGTTCAGAGCACTCTATTTTCCCATATGCCAAGATATTTCTTATTTGCAAATACAGTAATATGCTTCATTAATATCTTTTAAAATATACATATTCTGTTTTTGTAGACATAGTCTTAACACACATCTGCTTTATTATATAGTACTTATTGACCTACAATACATCATACAATTCCAGTTTAATATTTGTGATTATGCAAAGAATTTCTGTGTAAACAAATCAAATCAATTTGGTCCCAGATCTTTTGGATTCCATCTCAATATTCTTGAATGTCACACAGTCTATACGCACAACTTCTTCTCCCAAGAGAAATCTCCAGGTAGACATTGAGAGTAAATATTTCATCCAAGAGAAGCACATTTCAGGTTAGCATTTAGTAGCCCTTTAGTAAGACAGGCTCAACCACAGCAGAATTCCCTGAAACAATACAGAATTCCAGCCCATGATGACAAATGGCCAAGATCAGGGCATCACACTGAGGCTTTATGGAGAAGGCAGAAGGATAGCAAAGTATCACAAGAAAATAATTCATTTATGCCTATGAGGCAGTGCTCAAAAAAACTAGCGGTTCTCTCTCTCTCTCTTTCTTTCTCTATCTCTCTCTCCCTCTCTCCATCTCTGCATGTGTGTATGTGTGTATGTGTGTGTGTGTATGTAAATATGTATGTGAGCTTACTACTCCCTGCTGGCCTCCCTCAGACTCTGCAAAGTCAGCCACATGGCACTAGAATCATTTCATGCCTTTTTGTTCAATATACTCCCTTATAGGTCTTCCCAGTAAATATTTTCCACTCTGGTGGAAATACATGTTTTCTCCTCTTCCTTTCTTCATCTTTTTTTAAGAGCCTCAATTAAAGTTGCTGAGGCTGGCTTTGAACTTTTGATCCTCCTGCCTCAGCTTGGGAGGCATGCACCACCGGGCCCAGCACTTTATCTTTATTTTGAACTTAAATTCTGCTTCCTTGAGGAGGCCACTCTTGAATCCTGAGATGAGGTTATATACTTCAGCTGGACTGATAAGACCTGATTATGAACTCCACTTTAATGCCTGTGTGAGTAACTGTAAGTTGTCAGGGCAACATCAGTCTTTCTCCTTTACCATTTATCACAATGGCTGGTACATATTAAGTATTAGGTATTTGGTAATTAATTGTTTTTACAATTCAGATTCAAATCAATTCTTATAGTGTGTCCACTTTTTTAAAAAGTAGAATAATTTATCTGTAGTGGTGTCACAAGAATATCAGAAAGCATGATGCAATAAATTAATTTCTGAGTTCATTGCTAGAGAAACAACTTCTTTCGAGCAATTGAGTTAATGCTGCAAAATATTCAAGAGATGCTCTTCAGAGTTCAAACTTCATATATTGACAATAGAAACCAATCAATGACTTATTTTAATTGCTGCTTCAGGGAATACTTCTTTATTCTTAAAAGAGTCTAGGTGGATGTTAGTCAATAAGACTGACTACACACAAAAAAAATTTTCAAAAGGAAATCAAGATAAATTTTTATATATGTGTAAACTATTTGTAGAGCTAGTAGTACTAGCTCTATCAACTATATTTGGCACTAGATAATTAATTTCTCTTCTCTAAAGCTTTATACAATATTCCCCATTAATAAATAGCAATAATAATCATAATTAGTAAAATAACAATAATAATTCTCATTCACCAGAATGTAACTTCTTAAGAATATAGTTGTAGTCTTATCACCAAAAACAGTGTCTGGCATACACCAAAAATTTAATATCTATTCCATTCAATCAGTTATTATTTACTGAGTCCTTAAGATATGCCTAGCACTGATCCAAGTATTGAAGATATAGCTGTAAACAAAATAGGTCTCACAGAACTTGCATTCTAATAGGAAGAAACTAAACATATAAGTAAAATGTGAAACTGTACATTAGATGACAATTGTTCTGTGAAGTAATTAAAAAAGAAGAAGAAGTAGTAGTAGTAATAGTAGTAGTAGTAGTAAATGCATGAGGTAGAATTTGCTCCTCAGAGTTTTTGGTCAGTAGGTTTAATTATCATTGTAAAGAGGTGAGCTCAGGGTGTCACCTTCATGGTCTTCACCATCTTCACTATGGCCATTTTCAGAGTATGGCATTGTGTCACACAGCAGGATCCTGCCTCACAAGTAGTTCCTAAATCTTAAAACATCAGAAAAAAATAAGTAAACTGTATTTATTTCTTAGAGTAGAGATGGAAAAAAAACAAGAAAAATCTAAATGAGGCATTTTTTATCAGACATACCAACTACACATTGTGTATAAATATGTCATAAATTCATTAAAAAGGAGAAATATAAGTATTTATAGATCATGAACATTTATGCCACTTATGCTTATATAATTTACTAGCAGAACTCAGTACATGTAGGGTTTGTCTCAAATCAAAATGACACAAGCAAACAGATCTGTGTATTCAAATGTTTATCATTTTTTAGTTAAATTAATTCAGAGAAAGGACTATAAAATATCTAAGGAATCTTAAAAATAATGCTATTCAGACTCTCAGAAAAATTCCTTATTTATTTTGGAAGTAGGAAGAGGAAATTATTCTGTCTAAATTGAACTGTAATTTGTAATTAGTATGATCATTGTTCACAGATGTCCTTTTGTTTTTAATAGATTGCCTTTTCAGTATTTCTAGTTCTATGACACACACTCACATCTACCTATAACATCAACAACAATTGACAAATATTTGCTTTAATCAAAATATTTTCTGCACTCTCTTGATATATGCTTTATTTTTAGAGCCAAAACCGACACAGATTGTAAGAAACATCATTTTTATATACTACCCCAAAAACAGCAAAAAAAAAAAAAAAGTGTTTTGAATTAAACTAAAATGCTTTCCTATCACATCAACTGTAAAATGAATCTTAATTCTTAATACTAGAAATGTTTGACTGGAATAAAATGTGTGTCCTAGAATTGATGTGATAAATATGACAAGTTCCATAATACTATACTAACTTGTGTCCATGCAAAAAAATCAAATGACATACATATAGGAAATGCATGTATCTCACAATTTTATATTTCAGTCTTCTTTTTCACTATATTAGATAAAATATAGCACTGTTGATAATTTTAGGGTCAAGAATATTCCCAATGTTTCTTGCCTAAGTGACAATGTAATTAGTGAACTACCAACACAACAGAGGCAAAGACAGGTAGGAGTAGGCTTGAATAATTCAGCTTCAGACATAGTGATACTGAAGAGACCAAAACAACATCTAGGTGGAACTATCTTAATAAGAATCTTGACAAAAACAGCATCTTAGAGGGAGATACTAGTTTAGCTGTCCACAGGTACAGGATGGTCACTGAAACTATGGCAGTACATGAAATTTTCAAAAGAGGCATAACTGAGATTACTTAATGTTACCCTTTTGAAATCAGTAGACTTTAAAACTTCTACCAAAAGTGTACTCACAGATGAGGTTTACTCCTATTTGAAAAAAATACTATTTATGTTTCAGAATTTATACAGTGAAGACCACACCTCAACTTCAAAATGGCAAGTTCTACATAGGTCTAAATGACTACAGGCAAGGTTTTAGACTTGGTATTCCTGTTTTTATTCTGATGGCAGGTTATGGAGATAGTAACACGTAACTTTTTTCTTATGCTGAAATTTTAAACTTGCATTTTCTTTAAATGTCAATCCTAATACACACAAAAAACTTCATTATCAAATTTATAAGTAGTAACTTCTATCATTTGTTCAAGGTAAGGAAGACACTGCCAATCAATGATCACTTAACATATACTTATTCAAAACAAATATTCATTTTTCAAATTAATTGCAATGGTCTCAAAAAATGCAATGGAATAATAAATTTTTAAATGTAAGCAGTAAAACCATTCCAGGTCAATGGCTCCAAAACCTTTACTAATGCATACCGTGTGGTAAGGTTAACGGAAAGTTAATGTGATGGCAAGGGAGGCCCAAGCAGCCAGCCTATATAGTTCTGCAGCCACCAGTGCCACTCAAACTCATCTGAGTTCCTAGTTGCTTCTCAAGATTAAATGTTCATGGACACATTCCTGGGTCCTCAGGCTGTGTGGTACCCCCAAAATTCTTTGGTTTGCAGTCATTTTTAGAGTCAGTAATAAAGTGAGGAGAGATACCTGTGGCACAAAACTTAAATTGGCACTGCATGTCAGGGTCATGCAAAGACTGACCGAGCTTCCCAACATGGGGTTCCCAAGGCCTTCCCTACCAGGATATCATTCTTTCTATAATAAATACCTCCTACTCCAAATAGGAACTTACACTGCTGTCTCCCCATACCACAACAGCCCCCATCAGAGAACTTGCTCAAAGGAGGACAGGAGATTATCATCATTCTTGTAAAATTCAAACTCAAAATCAGACTTTAATGATTAGAGGTAGTTTTACTATAATCCCTCTCATTCCTCTCAGAAATTTACTTCTATTAGGCAATGAGATCATTGGGTTTTCTTTTCCTAAATAAAGGATACAACTACAAAAAGGGGTATTTCTCCTGGGCTTAGAATTTCATGTCAAGTTTCAAAGAGTGAAAATGTGACAGTGGGTGATTGACAGTGAATTCAGAAGGAAATATGTAATGAGATTTAAAGCAATTTTTCCACTTTTAATCTTCCCACTTAGAATATATCATACAGTACTAACTAGACAATATATGACATGAAAAAATATTTAAGGATAGAGAGACAAGAAAGGATCAAATGTGACAGAAGGACCCAGAGACAATGGTGAATCCTGGAGAAACAGATCAGTGCCAGCTTCTTAATGTGTTCACAGAAGCAAATAAGCCAGGTGTGTAGAAATCACACAATGGAGAATCTGTGACTCACTAAGTAGTTGAACCCTGATGGAGATGACTAAACCACGAAGTTTCTTGAGGTTCCGTGTTGAGCAGAACATCAGAATGATCATCATATGCTCAAAGTGCCTTCAAAGTGACAGAGAGGTAGAGGCCAGAAAAGATTCTACTAAATGGGAATGAAGAACAACTCCAATGCCCCTACGATGGTTATTAGCGTAAAGAAAACATGAAGAATTAACTGGTCCCATTACACCTATCACACTTGCCACAAAAACTCCTTGATCTCAAATATCAACCCAGAGAAATGACAGATGGGTGGGGGTGAAAGGGAAGCAGAGAAAAAAGAACTCTATAAATGACAAGAGATGAGGTGTTCATTCCCAGAGATTGCTCAAAATAGAAATTAAGTTCAGTTAGTGGGAAATATAAGAGATTGTATTACGTGCGTGCCTGAGTTTCTAATCAGATAGTTGTAATCTCTACAAAAAGACTGCATTTTTACCTATTGAAGAAAGTATTAAGTTGCAAAGAACATTGGTTATTTGGGTCTTTTTTTTTTTAAAGAGAGAGAGAGAGAGAGAGAATTTTAATATTTATTTTTTAGTTTTCGGCAGACATAACATCTTTGTTTGTATGTGGTGCTGAGGATCGAACCCGGGCCGCACACATGCCAGGCAAGCACGCTACCATTTGGGTCTTTTTTTATTTCCTCCAGAAACTCAGGCACTGAATATATTTTTGGAAAAATACTATTGTCAACAATACAAAAAGCAAACTCAAGCTTGAGAAACTCTTTTAAAATATGGTGTAAGAATAGGAAATATTAGAATAATGAATGCTTTATTTTCTGTGAACCTGGCCAAAAGTTCATTTAGTTTTGGAGTTTAAACATAGGAATCCATAATGTAGAGTTGAGATACCAATTTTAGGACCTTTCTGTATTAAATTTAACAGAACCATGTAGCTGGCTCACTAAGAAGAGTGAATGAAACTAAGTAGTAACCTTATTAACTATATGGACTGTGGGGGAACCACCCCTCAGCTATTATAGATAGCATCTTGATCTGGACCTTGAACCAAGAAGGTTTTGATCTGGCATTGCACTGTGGCTCCTCCCACTCTGTGCAACACACATGATCACTGCCTTCCATCTGCTAGGAAGTCTTCTTTTTCATAGCTCCAGACTTGGGCGTAACCCATTGGGCCTGGACAGCCCACCCCTGCCTTATTTGGTGAAGAATAGTCTATGGAAAAGCTTTTGTCTATCCCCCCATATAAAAATAAACCAAACACAGGCTCATGCTCTCTCTCTCTTTCCAGTGTGGAAGCAGGACCATTAAGGTCTCGGAGCCCTCCCAACCTCGTTTTTCAAATTTATTTCTGTATCATGTGATTTTTCACTGTATTTCTCAGCCAGCACATTTCACGCAAGGGAAACCCAAAATTCATAGCCCACGCGGGACACAGGAGCAAAGTATAGGAATCGAGAAGTATAAGAATCGAGGGTGGACTTCATCCCATGTTGGCCATGTAAACTTGAGAAGGAAAAATGGACTCACAAGACAAGGTAAACCTTAAAGACAGTTTCTAAAAGCATAAAAATTAACTGCATTAGCCAGGCACTGTGGTACATGCCTGTAGTTCCAGCAACTCGGGACTGGTAACTTATCAAGGCCCTAAGCAGCTTAGTGAGACCATGTCACAAAATTAAAAATTAAAAAGACGGGGATGTAGTTCAGTGGCAAAATGCCCTTGGGTTCAATCCCTACTACTAAAATATTTTAAAAGACACCCGCATTAGAAATACAGAAAATTATATGTTAGGAAAAACTATATTAACCTTTTCTTTCTTGCGGGAACTCTCCCACTGTGCTCTGGTCATTCTCATCTGACTTTTCCTGGTACATCTTAGCCAAATTCTCATCTCCACTGCCCTTTCTAGGCTTGGTTCAATGCCATGTTGAGCTGCATCAGAACTATGTCCATATCGACCCATTAAATTTTCATTTATTTTTAATATTATTTTTCTTTGTTACTGAGTCTTTTCATAGCCCCTTACATTTTAGACCCGAGTCTGGTGTCAGATGCTATAACCCTAATCCCAGCCCTAGGCCCCAAGTCTTGACCTCTGCCCTCTTCCCACTCTATATACTTGGAAATTCTACCCATAGGCATTTCATCATCCACATATATCCTGATGTTTCAAAACTCTGAATGTGTCTCTGCTGCATCACTGAGTTATGACTTTTGCCAAACAGGATGACCCAAAAGCACAAAAAGCTCAAAAGACCCAAAACTAAATTATTTCTTCCTCAACTTACCCCATAAGCAAATAAATACAAATGTAAAGTCCAAAGTCATACTTATTATACCTCCTAAAAAAATAAATTGCTACTTATTGTCTCTGATACATGCATACCTCCCCTAGTCTTTGTTATTTGTCTCCTAACTTGCTACAACAGTCTCAGAGTGCTGACTACCCATCTTTCTTGTTAATCATCTTCCACCCTGAAAGCCAAACTGATGCAGCCAAAGACAAATTTGGCTGACACATTAGTAATTAAATTTCCTACATTACTCTTCCTTTCAAAGAACTCTATTATTATTTGTTGATATTTCTGTTTTCTCCAGAAGAATGTGAGAACTTCTTGGTGAAGCCTATATGAGATTCACCTTTATCCCAATGCAATAAATGGCAAAACACAAGGCCATGGAAAACAGGTGACAAATGCAGAAACAAACTAGTGACCAAGAATGTGATACACACAAGAAAAAAAGATGTACCCAAACCTATACTTCACTTAATTATTTTCACTGTCTTCAAGAAAAAGACCAACAATTTATTTTTATTTCATTATTTAAAGCATTCACCTTAAACAGCTTTCATGCTTTATCACATGGACTTAATCTATACTTTCACCACTTGTCTGTGAAAAATTAGACAGATTTCCTAAGCTTTCCTGAGCCCAGTTCCCTCACCTGTGAGTTTGAGATAAAATAAAATACTTCATAGGAAGCATTTAGAAATAAAACAATATATTGCAAAATTTTAACATACACTATGTTTTATTTTTTTACCATGAGTACCCACTGTGTGCCATATATTTACAATAAACTTGCCAAAATTATTAAAAATATGTCTAATTTGCTGAATTTAGCTGTCTTTCCTTTATATTTCACCCAGGAAACTTTTTCTAATTCATAACGTTTTCCGGTCTTCAAAAATTGCTCATTGAAAATGAATGCAAAATATTTATGTAATTAGGATGGTTCAACATTTTCAAAAATGGCAAAAATAAACAGCAGTTATGAAACACCTGCTTAAAAGATACTGGAAGTAAATGCTTCGTGCTTCATTAACCAGTATAAACACATTTGCCAGTTTAAATCCCCTAATGAATTCAGAATTTCCAATTAGTACTAGAATGGTAGAAAACTGCCAAATGAAGAAATTTCTGGGCAAGAATTTCAAAATTATTATTCTTGGGGCACTTCTGCTGGTCAAAAAGATGTTACCTGCTAAGAAGCCAATAATTTATTTATTAAAATCAAATATGCATCTATTTTAATAAACAATTGTTATTACCAATTTTGTAGACCACTGTAATATTTGAATAGTGTTCAATATAGTGCCTGAAATATGGATTTTTCAAGCACCAAAGAAATAAAAAGAAGGAAAGTAGGCAGGAAGAGACAGAGAACTGTACAGGCCTCAAGAAAATCTTCTCCAGGACTTCAAAGAAACCCACTCACAACCCTGATCCTGCTATGCAGAGTGATAAATCAGTTACTACCTGAATCAAATAGGCAGAACATAATAAAGACAAAGCAAAATTTTCTTTAAAAATCAAGCAAACAAAAGTAACTAAAGCTTTGCATTCAAAGATCCAGAAAATGGGTAAAAATGTAACTCAATCTTCAGAAATGATGTAAGATTACTTGTTGCAAATGTAATAACCATTATAACATGCATCTTCCTTAACAATCTCATAATCTTAATTAGTCTTTTCTAAGAAGGAAAAGTGATACAGTGAAAAGGACATACTAGTCCAGATGACCAGAATTCCAGATCTGCCTGCAACTAACTAATTAATTTTAGAGTTGAAGTAAATCATTTAGCATTTTCCAGCTTGGTCTTTGTCATCAGTAAAATGAGAAAACAAATCTGAGTCATCCAAGTGACTCATGGTTAAAATCAAATGCAACACACACAGGTCTCTGGGAGATGTAAAGCACTATCAAGTAAGAAAATATGTGATCCTTATATGTAATATATAAAAATAGGTAAAAAAAAGAGCTCTATTCATTTATTCATCTATCAATTTGCTCAACAGACACATAGTAAGCACCAGGCACTGTTGAGAAGCTGGGAACACAATTAAGGAATTGAATATCAAATGAATAAAACAAAAAAATTGCTTGCCCTACCAGTCTTCATGTTCTAGTGGAAAAACACAATAAACAAACTGTGAATAAAAAGTAGTAATTAATGCTGAGAAGAAAAATTAAGCAAAGAAGTCTAAGAAGAGCTATATAAAAAGGCAGGTTAGAGTTTTAAATAGTGTAGCCAAAGAAGGCCTTGCTGAGATTGTGCAAAGAAAATTGTGCAAAGGAAGCTATGCAAACCCTGAGTTGGCTGGAAAATCCTGGAAGGTTGTAAGCATATAATTTTTAAAAGGATTCCTCATCTGGGTGAAGAATGTACTCCACTACAAAAGGTAGTTAAATACAAAGATCGTTTAAAGGCTACTGCAATAAAACCAGGTGAGAAATGGTGGTGGTGGCTTAGAAATGTTGGTGTTGGTGGAGGTGGTGAGAACAGGTCAAATCCTGGATATATTAGAAGCCACAGCTGACTAGTTCTTTAGTTATGGATAGTGAAAGAAATAAAAAAAAATCAAAGGCTTTAACATTTTGATCTAAGTGAAAGAATGGATAGGAAAAATTCCAAGAAATAGGTTTTGGAGGCAAGATAATAATTTGGGATTTTCAACATGTTAAATGTTTGAGATACTTATTACACATCTAAGAGGAGGTATTGAACAGGCATTTGGTTATAAATCCCGAGATGGAAATGCAAGTTAAAGATAGAAATGAAGGAGTCATTTGTCTAAAGATGGTATTAAACTTTAAGAGACAAAATAAGATCACCAATTAGTATTTCAAAAGAAGAAAGGGAAGAAAGATCAATTGACATTTAAGCCATAGTTAGGAGTAAGATGAGGAATTATAAAAGAGTCAAGAAGGAGCAAGAAGAGGTGCCAATGAAGTAAGAAGAAAACCAATGAGTCTAGTATACTACAAGCCAGGTGAAGAAAAGACTTCAGGGTAAAGAGAGTGCTGCTGGTGAGGACTGTTGTGGTGTGAAATGATAAATACAATCAATAAGAGTGTAAGCTATAGGTTATAAATTAGTAAAAATATAGATTATAAGTTTTTGATAAGTGAGATAAGACAATTATAAAGCAAGAACTGTCATAGACAGGTCTAAGATTCCATTTTGCTGCCTTCTATAAAAATTATGTTGGGGATCCAACATGGCGGCGAGAGGGGAGACAGCGCTTTCAGTACCTCCTCAACAACGGGGTCAGACAGACGCATGGATACGCTTAGATTCGACCTGCTGAGAAACTCCTAGCAAAATTCCACTAAAGAGAGACCGGCCGGGAATCAGCAGGATTTTTGGAGGTGACAGTTTGCGCTAGACGAGTGAATCTCCGCCACGCAGCGCAGAGGTCCAGACCCGCCAGCCGCTGCCCGCACGACTCGGCGACTGTTGGCTGCCTGCATGGGGCCCCGCGTCAGGGCGGATAGCCTCCAAGGCGCAGCGCAGCAGGAGCGGTGCAGGGACTCTAGGAAGAGGTCTCTCGCCAAGCCTTCATGCAATAGCGAACCGGGAGCTGAAACCAACCAGAGACAGACCAGTCCCACCCCTCCCTTCGGACACTCCGGCAAGGAGCCTGGGGCCCGCCATAGCAGAGAGGTGACATCACCAGAGTTCCCCCGACAGAATTCCTTCCCAG